>NW_019272057.1:141473-181459 GCF_002738345.1 Cucurbita maxima
AAAAAAAAAAAAAAATTGAAAATGTATACAAAATTTGAATTTTATTTAATTCTTTTTATTAATTTTATAAAAAAAATTGTTTGTCAAATTATTATAATCACTTCTTATATATATATATATATATTTATTTAACTTCGAAATTTTAAAGTATAATAAATTAATTTAAGAATAATTAAAAAAAATAAAAAAAAAAGAAAGAGAGAGACTTTTGTGGTCATCATTGCCATTAAATTTTTAAAGCACACTTGCCAAATAATTTGGAAATTTAAAGGGAGCTGACTTTTATTAGCCTTTAGTTTTGACATTTTAAGCAAATTTTATATTTAAAAGTCTTCATAATTTTATAATTTTTTTTTTATAAATTTATAAATTTAATTCTTCCATCCAATCATTTTTTACTTATAAATTTATTAAACATAAAATTAAAATTTTAAATTAAATACATATTTAATATATCAAATATTTTTTTTTAAAATTCAAATCATTGAAATATTTCTATAAATAGCTTTAAGAAGTAGTGTTATCATGCATAAAAGCCGTTATCGATCGTTGTCAAAGTTGTTGTCGTCACTATCGATCACAATCAAAATCTTAGTTGACATCACAGATATGAACCACTACTAATAAATTTTCATATCTCAATAGTCTATCCCATGAAAACAGAAAATTTACCATTAACTTTATTTATTTATATTCATGTTGTTGTGAGTTAATCAATAGAAATTTTAGAAGATTGCGAAGTTCTTTTCTACCGTGCAAAATTGAATAATTAATTAGGTTGATGTTTGAGTAAAAAGAGAGATTGGGTTGAATTGAATTGAGCTATAAACTCTATCCCGAGATCAAAAATTCAAAGATGATGATGAATTTGACATTCTAAAGTTGGGAGAATTTTGAAATCCACATCAATTTATAGACGAACAATCGATGATGGAAAACGAAACGAATGAAAGATCACTGCAAGAAGTAATAGAGGCAAGAAGGATTATCTGGAACGACGAATTGGAGCTTCCTCTCATGGCGATTCCCGATGTTGAAGAAGAAGAAGCACCTACAAAGCGGGCAAGTGAAGCGATTTCTCTCGAGCCACTTCTCGATGCAACTGAAATGAAAAACGTGCGAACAATCCAGTAATACGCACACGGAATCTCCTCTCGCGAATTCCATCAAACAGATAGAACAAATCTCCTCCTCCGCTCGATCATATCTCCTCTGCAACTCTTCGTATCTTCTCACCAGCAGAGTTCCGCCGCTTGAGCCGTCCGATTCCGGTACAAATGCGAGGCGGAAAACGCTAACGCCGCCAATAATCGCATCCTTGAGACGAAGCAGCGGGATCCATACATAAGTGTTGAAGAAACTGATGGCCAAAAGAAAACCTAACATGGCGATGTTGCGATTGAAGAATTGAAGGAAATCGGCGTTTAAATAGGACTATTGAAGGAGTGAAGAGGCGGATTAAATCGTAGATTTCGCCATTGAAGTCCGAGAAATCTGAGTTTTGGGGAAAGTGTGGGCCAATCGATTCACTTCTGGAATTTCTAGAGCGATTTGAAGAAGAAGAAGAAGAAGTATTATATCGATCAGTCTGTGCTCTGCGACTTTCGAACTTTTCAACTGCTCCTCTGATTGAGCGATGATTCCGGCGGAGAAGAAGGGCCGGGCGGCCGGCGGCGATTGCTGGTTTTTGGCATATTTATTGTTTCCATAGTTTAAACTCAATTATTTGAAAAGCTTTAAAGTAGCTTTTCGCATGTCGACACTATGGAGAAATTATTGGAATAACCATGTCAAAGCTTTTAAATCAATCCTTTTATTTTTATATATATATATACTTTTTTTTTTTTTTTTAATTTTGGTTTAATAATTATGAGTTTCTATCTATTTATCAACTCGAGCAGAGTTCACAACCCAATCGAACCTAACTTCTATTTTCGGGTTGGGTTGTCGAGTTAAACTAACCCCAATAGAGTTCACAGCCCGAAAATAGAGGTCGGGTTGTTGGGTTATTTCTTTTTAGAAAAAACTTATTTATCCATAATACAACTGTAATAACTAAAATCTCATAAAACTCAAATATTAAATATTTACGAGTCACAACTCATGACTAACATAGTTAAATATTCTTAAGCGGTATAATAATCTTAAAAAGTAATATAGGATAGGGGTTGTGTTGTAATTTTATATTTAAGACGAGTCGAGTTGGCCTGACTAGAAAAATGTTAACCTACAAACCGACTTGAATTTTCGATTTTTCGAAATCTAACTCCACTCAATTTTTATGATTTTGGTTGGGTAGTCCAAATTGGTCAGGTTCTCGAATCCTTTGAACACTTGTAGAGACAAGAAATTTATATTTCTTGAATATCTTTTTAATTTTCTTATTTCATTATTTAATTAAAAATATATATATATATATATAATGTTAAGGATATTAAATGTTAAAAGTTATAGGTATTTTTGAAACGAGATAATAACAATTTTATTTTTTTATTTTTTAAAAAAATTAAGGATACGAATGAAAGGGTTGAAAATTCAAACATATTTTTTAGTTTTTTAAATTTTTAACGTAAAAGTTCAAATACATTTTTGAAAAAAAAGGACGAAAACCCTAAAATACACCGTCAAAGCATTCTTCTTCATGCAAACGAGCCTCCCACATCTCTCTCTTAGTCTACCTGTGAATGTTTGATTAATCCACCACACCTAAATGGTGTGAAAGTTATCTCATTTATAATCAAATAAATTACAATGGAAATAGTAATAAATGGAAATAACAATAAATGGAAAGATACATATGATAATAAGTCAAATATGAGATATTTGCCTTATAATAAAATATCAAATATAATATATATGGTAAACTATAATTTATTACTAAATATCCTTAACACTATCTATCTCCCTCTGTGATGTTTGTACGTGTCGGTGATCTTCTAGTCATGTTTTTCACTTTGTTTCTACGTAATGTATGTAGGATTGGTATGTGTGAAAGTGATAAGGCTTGCGCATGAAAATGATACATACTCGAAAGTTAAACTTAGAGAGTACAAAAGCAACGGTCGTCTAGTGAATTCATATGCATGAAATCAATGTACACGGAACTATGTATATAAAAGTAACGCACATCCCGAAACAAAAAAAAAAAAAAAACATGTTTGCATGTGCATGCATTTAAAGACATCTTACTTCGATATGATGCCACCAACCACAGCCGCTACGATAGCAGAAGGGTCACCAAGAATGGCAGAGATGATAACACGAGCAGCAGCACCAGCTACCCGACCACACTTCTCGACCGCTCCTCTCGCTCCACGACGATCTTGCATCGAACCTTTAAGCCGTGGAATCGTAGTAACCATTTCCCTAACCTTATTCTTATCCACATTGAAATACATGGCTTGCCAACTCTCCACCAACATCTCCTTCACACACGACAAATGAAGATTATAAGTCCTACACTTTGACCTATAAGACCAGCCGAGCCCCTTCCCGCCACAGCCATGACACGAGCTCGAGAGCTTGTGACAAAGGTAGAGATGGTGCTGCCCATCGTCAAGGACTTGCGGGAGGCTAGCGCAACAAGGATGAAGATCAAAGTCACAGGCATTGCAATGGTACACAAAGCCATGAATGTGAGTCCTACAAGCATCGCATACGCGCTTGGCTTGGCCTGGGGGGTGATGGTGTAGCTTAAATTCACATTTTTTATAGAAGGGATGGGTGATTGTTGGGGCGCCAACGGCGCAGACCTTGTGCATGTGGAAGCCACATTGGTGGCACTTGTAGTTGTAGCCAATGCCAGCTTCATGGCAGCCATCGCAGTTGAAGGGGGCCTCGGTGTAGTTGAGTGTCAGCTTGTGGCGTGGGTGGATTGGGTGAGTTATCTCTTTCTCAATCTTCATGTTTTTTTTCGTGTTTTTTGCTCGTATAGTGCACTTTTAACGAGGTGAATTAAGACATATCGTGATGCTGGAAGATGCTTTGCTTAGTCTTTACGATTGGAGAGCATCTTTATTCAGTTGACATGTTTGTATGGAATTAGATGCCGTTAAAAGTATATTAGTAGATTGATATATTTATTCACTGTTTGAGTCAACTCTGCTAGTTTATGGGAATATGGAGGTAATCTAGTCGGACTCACTACTTTCATGGATCACTGTGACACGAAGAGCTTTGTTTATACTCATTGAGTGAAACGGGAAGAGGGTTTATAGGGAATGAACTCAAACTATAGTGGTCACTGATCTAAGAGGTCGTATCGAATGAGGTTTTTTGATAACCGAATGTAGTAGGGTCAAGTGGTTGTCTCGTGAGGTTAGTTGATGTTCATGCAAGTTGGCTCGAACACTTGGAGATAAAAAAGAATATAATAAGTGAAATGAAAAAAAGATTTTAGTTTTAGCTCATTATTTTAGGGATGGTAGTAGGGTTAAGTGATTGTCTTGTGAGATTAGTCAACATCATACCAGCTGGCTTGAACACCGGGAGATAAAAAACGGAATAGTAAGTGAAATGAGAAGAAGATTTCAGTTCTAGCTCACGGTTTCGGGAAAGGTAATAGGGTTAAGCAACTATCTCGAGAGATTAGTCAATGCTCACAAAAGCTAGCTCGAACATTTAGAGATAAAAAAGGGAATAGTAAGTGAACATTTATAACCCACTTTTTAAGTGAAGGTAGTAGGGTTAAGCGAATGTCTCGTGAAATTAGTCAATGCTCATACAAGCTGGCTCAAACACTTAGATATCAAAAAAGGAATGGTAAGTGAAACGAGAAGAAGATTTCAGTTCTTGCTCATTCTTTTAGGGAAGGTAGTAGGGTTAAGCGACTATTTCGTGAGATAAATCAATGTTCATGCAAGCTAACTCGAACATGGGTTGAGTTAGGTTGGGTTACGAGAATCTTTTGGACCAACCCGACATTTCAGTTTGGTTGGGTTAATAACCCGAACAACTTGAATAGAGTTTACAACTCAACCCTTCATTTTTTAGTTAGGTTGGATTGCATTGTCGACTTGTTCTTTTTTTTTTTAATTATTTAAAAAAAAAAATATCCTCGTGGACAACATATGTTAGGTTAATAATTAAATTCTTGTAAACCTCAAATATCAAATATTTACCAGTCATAACTAAAAAAATGTTATACCGTAAAAAGAATCTTTTAATAGTAAAAAAGAATATTGTAAAGGTAAAATTGTGAGCATAAGATAAAATATTAATTAACCTTTGAAAAGACGTTAATTCGAAAAAAAGAAAAGAAAAGAATATTTTAAAGTTCATTTTATCTTAGCTTAGCGCTGATTCACCAAAGCTGATCTACAAAGCATATATTTGAAGTAAATTGTTTTATATATTAATAATATATATATATAAAAAAAAAACAGATATAAATATAAATTCTTTAATTCTTTACAATTATTTTGTTTTTTTTATTTAAAATTTTTTTAAATTTAATTTAGTTTTTGTAAATATTGATAAATAATAAACAATAAAATAAAGAAATTCATATGTAATAAATTTTATAACATTAATTTTCAAAAGAATAAAAGTCAATTTGATATTAATGTTTGACTTTGTATTTTTATTAAAAAATATAAAGTTATTCTCTATAATATATTTTTTTATTAATATATCCCAATTATAAATGTTTTCAATTAAATAATTAAAAAAGAATAAGCAAAAAGAAAATTAAGATATTGTCTATAATGTCTCTTTACCTCATTTATAAATGTTTAAGAGTAACATCAATTTAATAAAAAAAGTAAATGTCTAAAAGTAAAACATAATTATATTATTATTATTATATTTATAATAATAAAACAAAATATTATATCTTTCATTAAAAATAATATATATATAATATTATATGTCCGGGTGAAATTACCAATTTATGTTCGTGTGGATCGAGTCAGTCCCTAATAATTTTTTTGGGAGTGGATTATTCGTGAAATTTTTTTTCTCTATAATTTTTAATCGATAATTTAAAACTTTCTAATATACTTTTTTTAAAAAGAAAATTAAATTAAAATAATATTTTCATAATATATAATTCAAATTAATTTGTAAAGAGTTCAAATTTCAATCACACAAAAAAAAAAAATATATATTTATTTTTTTTATCAAGTAATTAAATAAATAAATATATATGTATATGCCACGTTGGTTTAGTAGTATTGGGCCTGGAACGTGAATGTTTAGGCCCATCTCAAAAAGCAAATAATCTGACATGAAAATAAAATTTAATAAACAGTGGCAGTGATCGGAGCCCTAGAAAGTGCCGGCGAAGGGGAATCATCCACCGTCACCGTCACTGTCACTGGTACTCTCCACCCGTGTGAGCGATCGTGTTCCAATCTTAATGAATTAACGATTTGAACTGTTCTTCCTTCTTCTCAATTGCCTCAATTAGTTTTAGTTTCCTCTCCAATGTCTTTATGATTTTGCGAATTCTACTTTCTTCTCGAATATGGAAAGTTTAGGTCTCTCAATTACTTGTACAAATCTTCAGTTTGTATAAACGAGATAGTATTTATATCTTTGTGTTATCGGTATATTCGAGAAAATTGAGGTTCGTCCATTTCTGTATAGCCGCGATTATATCTCTCTAAGGATCGCGATTCAATCTCATTCTACTTTTGAAGCTGAATTTAGAAAAATGAGTTAATGAGGCTGCAATATTTGAAGAATTTGAATCTTGTTGGGAAGCTCTTCTGAATAAATATTACATTATGGACAATGAATGGCTTCAGTTAATGTATAGTGCTAGACAACAGTGGGGGTACCTGTTTATGTGGGAGACACTTTCTTTGGGAGTAAGTTTGAATTTGTTTTTTTGATGGATATGTTACTGCATCCACCACGTTACAGATGTTGGTTAAACAGTATGAAAAGGGCCATGGAAAATTGGTATGGAAAAGAATTAAAAGCTGATTATGATCCAACTAACTCTATGCTAGTTTTGAGACAATAGGCTGCAGATCCATATTCAAGGAGGATATTCAGAAAGTTCCAGGAGGAATTGGTAGAAACTCTTGCCAATCCTGCAACCAAAATTGATGATACAGGAACCATGGCAAGTAGCGAAATTTGGGGAAGATCATAATGCACATGCGGTTAGTTTTAATTCGTTTGAGAATTGTTTGATTATTCGGGAATAATTTGCAGACATATATTAGCAGTTTTCCTTCTCAATGTGTATTGAAACGGTGGACTAGAAATGACTGAAATGGAGATGCAATAGATGATCATAATTCTGAATTGCCAATTGAATCTAGAGATTCTTTTGACTGTTAGGTACAATAATCCAAGCAATCAAATGTAACGGCTCAAGCCCACCGCTACCAGATATTGTCCGCTTTAGCCTGTTACGTATTGTCGTCAGCTTCATGGTTTTAAAACGCGTTTGTTTGGGAGAAGTTTCCACACTCTTATAAGGAATGCTTTGTTCTTCTCTCCAATGTGGGATCTCACATCAAATGTGTTGAGGGATCTCGCATCAAATGTTTTGAGGAAGGAGTAAAGTCAATTCATACTCCTAACGTGGCTATGGATATGGATGCCTTAAAAGAGGCCTCCAGAAAGGTTGCTGCTGTGAAGAATCGTGGCCCTAGAGCTTTGAATGGTGATATCATCGCCAATGGAGTTGTTGATCAATGGTTGCAACAGAAGAAGATCAGGTAGCAACCTATGGATCAGTGGTTAGTCTCTTTAATTTGCAGTCTTAAAATCACAGAAATATATCATTATTTATTGATGATCCTCCGCCTCTTCCCTGAGTGGAGCCCAGAAATTGTGCATTGTGCTGAAAGACATCTAAAGCATTAGGGTAAAACACTAAATTTTTGTAACGGCTCAAGGCCACCGCGAGCAGATATTGTCTTCTTTGGACTTTCCCTTTTGGCCTTTCCCCTCCAGGCTTTAAAACGTGTCTGCTAGAGAAAGGTTTCCACACTCTTATAAAGGTGTTTCATTCATCTCCCTGACCAATGTGGGATATCACAATCCACCCCCTTCAGGGCCATGCGTCCTCACTGTCCTTCGTTCCTTTCTCCAATCGATGTGGGACCCCCACCAAATCCACCCTCTTTCAGGGCCCAGCGTCCTTACTGGCACACTGCCTTGTGTCTACCCCCTACGGGGAAGAGCCTCCTTGCTGGCACATCACCCGGTGTCTAGCTCTGATACCATTTGTAACGGTTCAAGCCTACCGCTAGCAGATATTGTCCTCTTTGGGATTCCCCTCAAGGTTTTAAAACACGTCTACTAGGGAAAGGTTTCTACATTTTTATAAAGGGTGTTTCGTTCTCCTCCCCAACCAATGTTGTTATAGGTTGAGTGGTAGGCATTTACTTTTGAATCAATTGAACATGGAGAGTTGGAAGATTCATTAGCTAATGTCAATAATAACGCTTAGGGGCTTGGGCCACATAGAAATTACTGAGTTCTTGTCCTACACCTGTACTTTGGTTGGATGGCTTTCATTGTCTATACATTTTCAGATAGGTATGCTGGTTTTCAACCTAATTATTTCTGAACTTGACTGTTATTTGATGCATCTGTTGTGCTGTATATGATGAATTGACAAATAGATAATGCTCGTGCTTGATATCGAAGCGAGTCGATAGATTTGTCAAGCCTTCAGTTAATTAGATTCAGGTTGGTAGCGGTCATGTGGTCGTTACTTGTTGGGTGAATTAAATTCTCTGAATTGTCCGAATACGAGCCAACTGTTCTTGTCTCTGCAGTTTTCATATCTACTTTTCTGTATGAGATTGTAAAGAGAAAGGCTTGAAATAGCCTATCATCAATTTTGTGGAAGAAAAACAAAAGAGAAACATCTGAGAAGATAATGAAGTTTTCAGGACATAACGCACTTTCTTATTTGTTCTCTGTTTCTGTTACTTCTTTTCCCAGGAATAGGAGAACAAAATTCATGATCTTGGAAAAAACTGATCAACGTTGTGAAGTGTATAGAGCAAATCTCGTGGCTGTTCTTAGGGACGTGGAAGAGTTGGTTTTCACACCCTTATAAGGAATGTTTCGTTCTCCTCTCCAATAGATGTAAGATCTCATAATCCATTCTCCTAGGGGCCAGTGTTATCATTGGAACACTGCCCGTTGTTTGACTGATACCATTTATAACAGCTCAAACTCTCTGCTATTATTCTCTTTGGGGGTTCTCTCAAAGTTTTAGAATGTGTCTGTTAGGGAGAGGTTTCTATATAAAAAAATGTTTTATCTCTTTCCAACTGACGTGAGATCTCACCCATTATGATTGTCATCCTCTCTTGAAAGGAACGGTCGGGGTGTCTACTGTCATGTAAGTGCTGTAAATTCTAAATGTTATCTGAGTATTGCTGTGTAGAAAAAAATGGTATACCTTAACCTATTCGACTGTGACAAAGAGGTGGTTGGATCGAGGATGAACCATCATAATCTCTGGCATTAAAGGCCGCCTTTGGACGTAGACTAGGATAATGAAAGCATGAAAGTTGTTGAAATCCTGATGACTCTTTGGTGATTCTTGTAAAGTAAATACAATGTATTGTTAGAAGTTCTTAAATTTTGTAGGAATATCATTTAATATTAGTTAGGTCCAATGAAAAAAAGCTCTATTTTTCTCGATCCAGCATCCTTGCTGACATCACTCAATATTTGCTTTGATACCATAAGTAAATATTGTCCGCTTTGACCCGTTATGTATCGTCGTCAATTTCACAGTTTCAAATGTATCTATTAAGTTTTCATACCCTTGTTAGGAATGCTCAGTTTTTTCTCTCTCCAACCGAGTGGAACCCTCATGACTTTTCAAATGTTCCAATATTGATTGCAACTAAGTTTCTTCCAATATTGATTGCAACTAAGTTTCTTAACGGTGACATTGATCATCAATAGTACATCATTTCTCATTATCAATGTATCGCATTAGTATATGCCCATTTAGAATGCAATTTCAAGAATTGATATATCAATAATTTATCAACACTCTGATGTTATCAATAGTATATCAATATCAATAATGATATCTAACATGTTCATAAACTTTCGTTTTAATTTTACATCAAGTCTTTAACATTTTTCTTATAGCAAGAGAATCAAGTTCGATATCTATTAGAGATTTTCATTTAACTCACGGGGTCGAAACCCTACCAAGGAATCCCCGGTCTAAATAGAGGAGTTAGTGGATAAATTTTTTTCTTCATTAGCTAAACAACTTTTATATATTTGTATGTGTCGTACATTCAACTTTTATATATAAATATTGTATCAAACTTATTATATCTATTTATTTTCTTAGGAAATAAATAAATAAATATATATATATATATATATTTAAATGTGGAAAGAAATTTGAGTGTTTAGAAATTCTATTGAATGCTATATTATATTTTTATTTATGAAATATTACTAAATAAAAGTTATATTAAAAAATTAGCAAAAAAAAAAAAAAAAAACTCTTTGAAATGAATATATTTTTTTAGAAAATATATAAAAAAATGTAGAAATTTCCGATAAATAAATAGTAAATTTAGGAAAAATGAGATTGAAATAGAAGAAAGAAGACTTTCTTGTCCCCGCCATTCATATTATAATACCTTAATTTTGTCGTTAATTTCCTATGCAAATACAACACCACACATCCGCTGTAAAGAGCACCAAAATTTTGTTGTCAAATTTTTTATTCAAATACACCGCACTTTCGCTGTAAGAATCACAAACCCTTTTCAATTCTTTAAGTCAAAGAAAAAGCATTTACAACTAATGACGTTTTCAATTAAAGTTTTTGTAAACAGAAACAAAAAATCATAAACAAAACCCCTATTACTCACTCACAAATTCATACATTCATCCACAAACGACAACACACACACACACAGCAGAAAATTCTTGGCACATAGTGAACTAAAAAAGAGCTTCGTCATCACATCACACAATTACATAATTTCAGTTACATGGGGGGTTTGAACTTTGAATTGAACTAAAAGAAGAACAACAACAACAACAACAAACAAAGCTATATATATTTTGAAGTAAAAAGAAAAAAAAAAAAAAGCTAAGAGTTGAAGGGGTTTTTAACCTTTTTATTCTATGGCGATTGACTGTGTTTTGTAGTCATTCCCAATTTGTATGTGTGTTCTTTCTCCATCCATTGATTCTGCTTTTGCTGCTTTCTGCAAATTCCACGAGTTTTGTGGGAACACAGAGAGTTTACCTTTGATGGGGTCTTTTTGATTCTCTTCTTAAGAGGAAGAAGCGCGAGTGACATCTCTACTGGATCTATTGTACTTCATATGGCTCCTCACAAGATGTCCTGCTGAAATTGCAGACATTAGAGACAGCTCTCCTGCAAGAACTGAACCAGCTACAATGGTGGCAAGCAGCCTCGCGTTGGAGCCTGGAGCTTCTCTGTTGGCTCCTTTAACTCCAAGTAGGTTCAAACATGCAGATTGAGAAGCAAGCTGGGTTCCTCCTCCAACTGTGCCCACCTGCATTTAGGAATGAATTGAATAAAAGCAACGTGAGACCCCACAGAGATTTCAATAATGGTTGCCAATGTTTCTAATGCTACAGAGTCTAAAGTAATTGACCTCAATGGAAGGCATGGTTACAGACACGTGAAGATCCTGGCCGTTGTTGACAGCTTCCATCATTGTAATACAGTGAGAACTCTCCACGTTCTGTGCTGGATCTTGCCCTGTTGCGATGAAGATGGCTGACACGATGTTACTAGCGTGAGCGTTGAATCCCCCAAGAGCTCCAGCCATGGCTGAACCTGTAAGGTTCTTGAGCATGTTAAGCTCAACTAAGGCTTGCACATTGGTCTTGAGGACCTTCTTCACTACATCGCCTGTGATTGTAACCTCACAAACCACCGATTTACCACGCCCTTCGATCCAGTTCACAGCAGCGGGCTTCTTGTCCGAACAATAGTTACCTGGTTTTATGAACATACAGAATTTTCCCATAGATGTGAGATAAGTAAGCAAATTGGATACGTTGGGGGTTGCAGAAGGATTTCGTTCTCTTACCAGATATGCCAATTACGTCCATGTCAGGGAAATCGGTCTGGAGGAAATCCAAAACGTTCTGTACTCCTTTGGACACCATGTTCATCCCCATAGCATCACCAGTGCTGCAAGAGAATCTCATATAGAGATTCTTACCAGCAATGGCGCATTTGATACTCTGTAGCCTTCCAAATCGGCTAGACTTGTTGAAAACCGAGGCCAAGGTATCGAAATTCGCTGGTTCCTCCACATAGAATTTCAATTCCGCTGCTCTTTTAGCTGTAGCGAACCTCATAACCGGTGCTCTCGTCATTGCATCTCTCAACAACACACTGTTAGCCCCACCGGACATCATAATCGCTTTACAGCCTCTATTCGTACTCGCAACCAAGCAACCCTCGGTGGTCGCCATCGGTACAGAATACTCCTTACCGTCCAACAACAACGGCCCGGCGATTCCCACTGGAATCTGAACGTATCCAACCGGCATCTCGCAGCACTGCCCCAAAATCGAAGCGTAATCGAATCCTTCCAAAGGAAGTCCCGATAGCGACTTCCCGGTTATTCTCTGCAAGGACTCGCGGCGAATGGCCGCTGCTCGAGCACAATCGCCTAGCTTTGATTCGAGCGAATACGACGGCGTGGTCCCAGCCACAACGGATTTAACAATCTCCTCATCCTCCTCCGTCAAATCAAAGCTAACAGGCACCGGATCAGCCACCTTCGGCACCGAGGGCACAGGAGATGTCAAAATCGGCATCGCGCAATCGATTCCAGCGCCACATGGAACCTTCCGAGTATCCTCCCTAACCAGAACCACCTCATCGTCTTCGGACGTCCACACATCATGCGAAGGACGGAAAATCGACTGAACAAAGTCGATGCCGAAGAATCCGAGAAGGTAAATAAAAGAAGCGACGAACGCAGAGATAGCAACCATTTCGGAAAGCGTAACGACATGGAGAGGAGTCGATGAACGAATCTTCTCACGCCACCGCGTCAGAAGAAAATAAACGACAGAGAAAAACAGAGTAAAGAAAGCGGCATTGGTAAGGTAAATAGGAAGAGGCAAAACATCAGACGCCTTAACTGCATCATGATCACGTTGTTCCATCATCTTAACCTTGAGAGGATTTTTTGCCATGGATTTGACCGGTTGTTGGTCGGCGGAGAAGTTTTTAGCAGGTGGAGAAGACCGGCGACGGTGGGCGTCCATGGTTGGGCAAGAGAAAACTGAAATGGAAAACGCCGACGCCGGAGTTTTCTCTTCTTTTTTATTCTCCGTTTCCTCCTTCCAAATTGAGGAGACGGTTTAGATTTCAGAAAAAATTTGAAGGGTGAAGCGAGGATTTGGGAGAATTTATAGGGCTTTTTCCTCTTTCGTGGGGCCCACCGAACCTGGCCAGCTCAGCACGAACCGGACCGAGCGGAGGGGGTTCATTATTCTTCTTTGTGGGTTGCAAGTTGAGGGCAATCATGTCAATATAGATAATAATAATAATAATAATATATAATTTTTTTTATTTTATTCATTAATTAATCAATAACACTTGTAGAAAAAAGAAATTTAATTACAGTATTTAATTACTTCCTATTTTTAATGGAATTTAGTTTTTATTTTGGTCTTTAAAAAATAGTTTCTATTTATTATTTTACTTTAAAACAGGACACTAATTTATTTAAAAAAATATTTAATTATTAGATAAATATAGCCGTGATGTCATGCTCCATTTAATATAAATATATTTTTTTTTGGCTGTTGAACAAAAGATTATACTTTAATATTCAAATTTAAATTACAACATATGGTTTTAAGTATTTACAAATATTTTTACTTCCAAGAAATTTTAAATTTTATTTTAATTACGAGAATTTGGTATGCCTCGTTAGTATAGATACTATTCTCATTTATTGTCAGTCAAATCAACATCATTTAAGTACGATGGAGTTAATAAAGCAAAATTTACAATGTGAACTATCGGAATAGATTAACTTAATTAAGAGAATTTGGTACGTACTATCAGTATAGATACTATTCTCATTTATTGTCAGTCACGTCAACATCATTATAACGTAGTTGGTAAAGCAAAATATACAATGTGAACGACCAAATTATGTACTATAAATATTGTCGTTTCTTATCAATAGAAGAGATCACGCTCGAGAAAAGAGACTTTTTACTTATAGTTCACTTTGGCTCGTTACGTATCGCTAGCTTCACATTTTTAAAACGTGTTTGGGAGAGGTTTTCATATTCTTATAAGAAATGTTTCGTTATTCTCTCCAACCGATATGAGATCTCACAATCCACCCCTAACTTTGATACAATTTTTAATAACTCAAGCCCACCGCTAACAGATATTATCCACTTTGATCCGTTATGTATCGTTGTCAGCCTCACAATCTTAAAATGCATCGGGAGAGGATTCCACACCCTAAAACGACTTGATAGTAAAAAAAAAAAAAAGTACAAAAATTAAATGTTGAGAAAATTGAGGTCCAAAATAAAAAATTCCAAAAGTTGAAGTACTAAAATGTAAAATGGATAAAAGCTTACCAAAATTATATTTAAATCTCCAAATTAAAGTTAATTAAACCCTATTATTATAAAAAATTAGTTTCTTTACAACTATTTATTAATCATAATTAAGATATTAATTGAATAATTAGTTATGTTATGATTAGACGGTTTCAGATGTTTATCGAGCCAGCTCAAATTTTAAATATCTTTAATGATTATATAAAAATAAATAAATATATTTAAAATTTGAATTTAAATTAAGTAACTATATAATACAAAAAAAATTTATAAATACGGTAGTAGGTGAGAGGAGGAGATAAATACGAAGGAATTTTTATAATGAATTATTGTCAAAGTGATAAATATTGAGAGGAAAAAAACAAATAATTATAAATTATGGTCCATTTATGATATGGGACTCTTACCGGATACCAACTAATCTCGAGCAGTGAAGATTTTATTATATTTGATCCACGTATGTATCTTAGTTGGTTTAGCCACGGGGTCGCTCCACTCGTATTTATGATTATGTATGTGTCTAGAGTAGCGAGGCGAGTGGTCTATCATGGCTAACCCATATATGTATCTTAGTTGGTTTAGGCACGGGGTCACTCCTCTCGTGTTTATGATGGGTCACTATGATGGGCTCAAAGGGTCGTCAACGAAGCTTCAATAGCAAAGAGTCTTTTATGGCTGACCTATATGTGTCAACGTTGGCTTGACATGGAACTAGCTGGTTGCACACTTAAATCAGTGAAACTTGGATATATGACTTTTATGATTCAGGATATGTGAGATCTCATACCGGTTGGAGAGAGGAACGAAGCATTGATTATAAGGGTGTGAAAATCTCTCCATGGCATACGTGTTTTAAAACATTGAGAGAAAGCTCGGGAAGGAAAGTCCAAAGAAGACAATATCTACTAGCGGTGGGGTTGGGCTATTACAAATGGTATTAGAGGCAGACATCGAGCAGTGTGCTAGCGAGGACGCTGGGGTCCCAAGGAAGGTGGATTGTGAGATCCCACATCGGTTGGAGAGCGGAACAAAATATTATTTTAAAAAGCATACAAATCACTCTTACCAAACACAAAAATATTATAATTTATTTGAAGTAGAAAAAATCAAATACTTTTGCTTATTTTTTAATTAAAAAAAATGTAGGATTAATTTATTTTAGTTTTAGATCATATTATTTTAATACTATAATCTTACGCCTCAAATTTTATATTTATTATTTCTATTAAAGATTATTAAATGTTATTTCTATAAGCGACACGGTAACAAATATTGACTTTGACAAGTTATTTATAAGATGATATATTTTATTTTAATATTATAAAATTTATTAAATTAAATTGACTTTAAATTATTTAAATTTGGTTGAAAACTATTAAACATAAAAAGCATAATTCCTCTATCTCAATTTCAGCTTCGACCTACTCTTCTGCTGATGTCGTAACCAACACATCCTACGAACGGTGGTGCGAGACCGACTCCTCCTTTGTAGTGAGTTTCATGAGTAATTGTAAATTGGACCCGAGTAATTCACTCGGATAGTTGTTGAACCATACCACATAGTTCCAGCAACAACAAAAACTGCAAAAAAAGATAGCACCAATACTACTCGTAAGGACGGTTTCAATATTTTCCATACGTAATCCTTTGTATAGAGGTTGGGGCGGACAAACACTAAGATGAAATAGGTCCGCTAATATGCCCAATGTACTTGCTGCAATATGACGAGAGACTATTCCGCCTAAAACAAAAGGATCAAACCCTTCGACACCCCACGAAGAATTTACAACTTATACCCTTCTAGTTGATCCAAGGATCGGATACCCATATTCCCAAACGATACATATACTAATCGAGCCACGTAAGTTATTTACTTTTATAGCTATTTATGGAAAAAAAAAAAAAAAAACTCTGTAATTTTTCTTGAACTATCGAGTTAATCACGTAACTCTCTTATATATTTTTACCGACATGCATACAACAATGACACTTGAAGAAGTCGTAGAAGTCCAATTATTAGAACATACGCTTAAAAATTAATATATTTATTAGTCGTTATTTTATTATAAATAACCTTAATAGAATAATAAAAAGGACCACGCATTAAAAGTTAGGTAGAACTTATCATTTAATTATATATAAATTTTTTGTATTAGTTTTTATTTAAAAATATATATATATTAAGCAATTAAGGGATTTGGTAAAATATTTAAATTTAAGAGTTTACTTGTAATATATCTTAATTTAATCACTTTGAAAAATAAAATTAATAAAAAAATTGATAACTTATTTTTAAGGAAAAAAAAAACGTTTTAAATAAAAAAATTAATTTGGTTGCTTATATCACTTTTTTTTTTTTTAATTTCCATACCTACTCCAAGTATTTCTTTTTAAAATAGTTTTAAATTTAGTTTAAAAAAAATTAATTTATTTAAAAATTATTGAATAAACAATATTAAACACATTTTTTAATTATATATTATTTTTTTATATTTGATTTCATTACTATTTTTTATTTGTTGTCCAACTACTCTTAAAAATAATTTTTAACTGGAAATAATTTTTCGAAATATATATTGAAATTAAATTACAAATTTTAATCAAATATTCGAGTTAAAAATTTTACCGCTTGAACGTGTAGGTTGGATCTAAAAAATGTTCTAACTCAACCCACGAACACATTATAGTCTCAAATTTGTCTAAACATTGGTAAGCTCGAGTTTAGATTGATCGATGTGGAAGATTTAAACGCTTCTTAATCGATTGTATATACTTAAAACGTTCACATTGGTCGAGCATGATTTAATATTTAATTAATAAATGGTTTAACAAATAAATATTTTAATTTTCAATATAAAAATTCGAATTATCCATGCATTGACTTCTTTTTTGGGGAATTTAAGAATTAATGACACGGAAACTAACGAAATTTCTAATTATTTGACTTCAATTATTAGGAATATTTCGATTTGTTCTGAGATTTTTATTTAATATTTATATTTTTTTAGGAATATAATTTTTTAAGCAAAGTGAATAAAAAAAATGGCCTCATTTTCATCGTGAAAACTAAAAAACACTCTTAAATTAATAAATAATATTTTTTTTCTAAACCGAACATCGGAACTCTGACCTTTTAATTAAAGGTATAATAGTTGCTCGTGTTGATTATTTTTATTGTAAATATTATTATAAATATTAGTTAACATCGTCTTCTTAACGATCTCTCAGTACCCATTGAATATGGTGCCGTGTCTAATTATTTCTACATCGTTTTGCTTCCCATTGTATACCCCTTGTCTGCTTTGGCCCGTTACATATTTTTGTCACGAGTCTATTAGGGAAAGATTTCACACTCTTATGTATGTTTCGTTCCCCTCTCCAATCGAGCTGAGATCTCACAATCCACCCCCTTGGAGACTCAATGTCCTCCTTAGCACAACTTTTTGTGTCTGACTCTGATATCATTTGTAACAGTTCAAACTCACTGCTAACTGATCTTGTTCGTTTTGGCCCGTTACGTGTTGTTGTCAGCTTCACGATTTTAAAATGTGTCTACGAAAGAAAGGTTCCTGAAATGTTTTATTATCTTCTCTAATCGATGTGGGATCTCACAACTATGCTCTCTCGAATCTAATTGTGGTTCAATTATTCTTGTCACACGGTATCGAATAAATAAAATTACTGTACTTTTTTTATTCAATAATTTACAAGATACCGAGGATGGTAATTATTTCAAATAACAAGAAATAATATTCTCTTTAAAAAAAGACAACGGTTCAGATTCGATGAAGATCAAATCGGACGGACGAAACAGAATAATTTCGAAATTAAAAACAAATTCACTCTAACGGTCATTTCCCAGGCAGGAGCCTCCAAGACCACGCGCGTCAAATTTAGCGCTTTCGCGTGTACTGCACACACACGACATATATTATTGTACAATCTATTATTCTATCCCACTATCTTACTTAGCCTCCTTTTAAGGATTTTTTTAAAGAATGACGTGGCACGCTACATAATAATAATAATAACAAAATACAATATTTATATTAAAATATTTTAAATAATTATATGGATATTACTGTCTGCCTTCGAGGGCTTTGGGGCCAACGTCCTCGCTCGCACTCATTCCATTTTCCAAGAGATGTGAGACCCCCATCAAATCTACTCCCTTCATCGGCCGGTATCTAGCTCTGATACCATTTGTAACGATCCAGATCCACCGCTAGCATACATTGTTCTCTTTAGGCTTTCCCTCAAAGCTTTAGCAACGGTTTTCACATTCTTATAAGGGTATTTTGTTCTCCTCCCAACCAATGTGGGACATCATGTATTTTTTTATAAATTTTATTTTATTTTTATATTATTTTATTTCTACAATATTTATTTCATATTATATTACTTTTTACAATCATATATTATATTTTATATATTTAAAAACACAATATTCTAGAAAATCAACAATAAATAGTAAATCAACAAATAAATAAATAATATACCGCATTTATCATACGTATGTTTTTAAAAAAACAATACAATAAATAGAAAATGACTCGTACTTAATACTAATATATTTTAATTATCATTAATAAAAGAAATTTGATTAAAACGAACCGTTTATAACAGATGTAACTTAGCAATCAATTGATTGAGCTCGTGTTCGTGTAACTATTTAAAAATAATTTAGAATAATAAATATTTCAAATGACCATTTTAAAATGGAAAAAAATGAAATGAGGGCTTTTTAGTCACCTCCTATGTTATTTAGACTAAGATGTATCAACTAAAATTCCAATAATACCACCTACAAAATCTTATATTATATTTGATTATGAGATATTGCTAATAAATTATTTGCGTTCATAAATAGCTTACAATAATGACAATATTACTAGTAGATATTGTCTGTTTTGGCCCGTTACGTATCGCTATCAGCCTTACAGTTTTAAAACGTGTCTACTAGGGAGCGATTTTCACACTCTTATAAAGAATGTTTCGTTTCCTTCTCCAATCGATGTGGGATCTCACAATCCACACCTCTCGGGGCCTCAATGTCCACGCATGCAGACCGTACGGTGATTAGATATAATACCATTTGTAACAACCCAAACCCACCGCTAACCGATATTGTCCGCTTTTACCTGTTATGTATCGCTCACGGTTTAAAACGCGTTTAGTAGGAAGAGATTTTCACGCCCTTATAAGGAATATTTCATTCCCCACTCCAACCGAGGTAAAATCTCACAATCCACCCCCTAGGAGCCAGCATTCTGGCTAGCACACCGCCCCGTGTTTGCTCTAATACTATTTGTAACAGCTCAAACCCACCGCTAGTAGATATTATTCGCTTTGACCTGTTACGTATCGTCGTCAGTCTCACGATTTTAAAACGCGTTTACTAGAGAGAAGTTTCCACACTTTTATAAGAAATGTTTCGATTCCCTCTCCACCCAATGTGAGATCTCACACATAACATCATAAGAAAGTGAACAACAATAAACAATATGTGTGTCATGTTAATGAGATCGGTCGTATTCATACCTACGTATGGGAAATTGAAAATAAATAAATAAATAATTGAACAAATTTTGAAAATGGAAAAAATATATATAATCCAATGAATCTAACTAATTAATATGAACATGTGTTACAAATGGGACATTAATTAAAGTAATTTAAATTTTTTATGTCATAAAAAACTTTGTTTTTTCCTTTCTTTTGTTTATTTATTTTTATAAATAATTCGAGGTTACTATACAAATGATAGAGCGTGTGGACCTAGCAATAATTCGAGGTTACTTTGCGTTGTTTAAACGAGCAATAAACATTTAATTTTAATCTCGAGTCTTTACCGGATATCAGCAACGAATTTCTCATACATCTCGAGGCGCCTATAAATAAAAATACTCTTAAGGCATCGGGGTCAAGGTATGATTAACCGAAGAAAACCCTGGCTAATCAACGTGGTCTGCTTGACGAACGTCAACGACGGAGACATTGTAAATTGGTCCGCAAGCATCGCAATCAATCTTCCGTCCTACTACAGGTACTGCGACAACCTTTACCAAGTTCGATTTTTTGTTGACCACCAGATTTGCGGTGAGATAAATGATATTCTCGTAATCCAATGAATTATCATCATTTTGTTATGGAGATCAGATCTTGGTCTGGATCCGGTGGTTCGCAGAAGATATGACCTTACTTGTTCGGTTTTGACTCATTATTTTGATTACCATGTCTGCGATGAGCCCTGATTCTATTCCTATTAGTTCAAGTGCAAACTCTGTGAAACTCGAGTCAGATAGATTCACTCTTACCACCTTTCGGTATTGCCTTCCTTTAAGGGTTTTGCACTAAAAAAAACTAATTTGATTCTTCCGTTCGTTAGTGTACATCTGAGATATTTAAAGGTCTCGGGATCATGTTATAAGAGTTACATTGAAAATATTAGTAAAACTATTCAGATATAAGAAGACGGAAAAAAAAAAAAAAGTAAATAAAAAAACATGATCATAAATTTCTTTGCAATTTAACGTCAGAAGAGACTAACAATATATTTTTTGTGGTGTCTCTTGCCCAGGATCCGAACTAAGATTTAGAATGGTCCCGACATTCTCTTGTATCCGTGAATTATGACCACGTTACTTTGAATACTGTCCATATTTCAAGCTAAATACATATAACTTTGGAGCTCTTACGATCGAGCCGCTGAAAAGAAAGGTACGCTTTATTGGTATCGGTGATAACTATTATTTTTTTAAGGATCACGGGCGCCATTAATGGAAGTTTAAGAAAGATCTCGTGATTAGTCATTAATTTATAATAACTCATTCATAATATTCAAATTTTCAAATATTCAAATTTTCAAATTTCAAATTGGTTTTAAAGAATTAATCAAGTGGGTATGTTTTATATATATATTATAATCTTACTTGTATTTATATATGGATTGTCAATGAAATCATATCGATATATGACAATAGTTTATTCGTACCTAAATTCTAGAGAATCATTTGTGTACACATTCATTGATACGAGATTCCTATTGATATCATGACTAGTCGAACAATATTTTAGTCAACGATTATTTTCTTAACAAATAATGCACGTTTGTAAGTCATTTTTTTAGTTTAAAAAATGTGAGAGTAAAAACTCGAACATCGAGACATGGAAGACATATGTATAATGTGTACCGTTCAAAATCAATTGAGATTTAAGATTGTATTAATGTGCATTTTATAAATCATAATCTAAGATCTCACATCGGCTGGAGAGTAGAACGAACATTCTTTATCAGGCTGTGGAAACCTCTTCATAACAAACGATGTTTGAAAGCTGTGAGGCTGATGACGATACGTAATGGACCAAAACGGACAATATCTGTAAGTAGTGGACTTGACCTTAAGTTGTTACGTATAATTTCTTGATGTGTTCGTGGGTTGAATTGGGCCCGAATGAATCATTTTTTAAACGCAATTAAATTGTTCGGGTTATAAATTTTTGAAAGCGAAAAATTCTTAAATTTTTTAATTGGACCCGAATGAATCAATCAAATTTTAATATTTAAAAATTCTTAAATTTCAAACCGCGTCACTTCAAAAGAAACATTGGTTTAAATATTGTGTTAATTGGTAATTAGTCAAACTAATTATAGTCCAAATAGCCTCATTTTGAATTTTTAGTCATTTTCATCTGATCCTCATGTTCACCGAGCTAATTTAACTAGGATTTAAGACAAACATACAGTCGTTAGGCTCACAGTTTTAAAACATGTCTGTTAAGGAGAGTTTTTCACGCAATCCATCCTCCCTGAGGCTAGCGTCTTTGATGGCACACCGCTGTGTGTCTGGCTCTGTTACCATTTGTAACAACCCTAACTCACTGCTAATAAATATTGTTTGCTATAGCCCGTTACGTATCCCCGTCGACCCTAGTTCCCCTCTCCAACAATCCACCCTTCTTGGGGTTAGCGTTCTTGATGACACATTGTTCGATGTCTAACCCTAGTACCATTTGTAACACCCCAAACTCACCTCTAACAAATATAAAATATTAAAAATTAATAAAGTAATCTTAATTGAAACCATTAATCCTTAATTATTATATCATTTAATTAATAGGATTTCTTAAAGATTTGGTTAATCATAATTAATTAAATTACTCATCCCCTCACGTGCGTGGTTTGTCTTTTTCTTTTTATCTTTCCAATTAAAAATGAAAATAAAAATTTTATTTTCTATTATTTTGAAATTGGTCGGGTCGTTGAGCTCAAAAAAATAAGACCGAGAGTAAAATTCGAGCTTTAATGACTGTAAATGAGGTTCGACAAGATCAATGATTAACTAAGATTAATTTTTTATAAAAAAATCATTAAACGTGTCGTAAAAACCATCTTCTCTCTTCAAATTCATTTTTTTTTTCATTCAACCCGACTCTCCCTTTCAATTCACTCTCTCTCACTCTCCCATGACGATCGTCAATTTATGCTGACCGCACAGCCTTGCGTCTCGTAGCTACAGTCATTCATCGTTGGATTGTTGTTTGGTCACATTCGTGTGTTTTACATTGTCGACACCTCGAGCTATTTCTAAATTCTCTTTGATTTTTATTAGCGTTTAACTGTTTGTTGGAAATCAGTCGTCCCAAGGTACCAATCTCGACTAATTAAATTTGGGACCAATCTTGACTAATTAAATTATGTTTGATGAATTAATAATGCTTTAAAAAATATAAATTAATAAATTATTTGAATGTACCTAAATAATCAACTTATTTTAAAAGTCATTTAAAGTTAATTATTAATGAATATAATAACATAAGGTGAGATGGTCCTCAATGTAACACATATATAGTATTAATTTAAATTATTGTTTGATTTTTTTAATAATATATGGGCGGTCAAAAAATACATATTTTATGTCAGTGGAACAATATTAAAACTCAAATTACGATATTCATTCATAAATTTTAGTGTCTAATAAATACTTGAACTTCAAAAAAATATCTTAAATAGATATTTAAAATTTTAATTTTATATGTCTAATAAGACCCGGACCTAAAAATTTATTAGACATTTTAAATGTTCAAAGAGACACAAAATTGAAAATTTATGTCTAGTTCAGTAATTTCACATAGTTTCTCGGTAAAGAATTTCATTTTTTTTTTTCCTAAGAAAATATTTAATTTTCATCAAAATTTTAAAAACAAAAATAAATAATTTTTTTTTATTATTTTATAACAAAAGTAATATTTAAAAATAAAATGGTTATGACATTTTTTAAGTTAATTAAAATTTAAAAGAAAAAATAATTTGTAAGATGGCTCAAATATTAGCTCTTTGTCGAAAAATACAAATAATAAGACAAAATATATGAGATATTTATGGGTAATAATTAAGAGTTATTTTAATAAGTAAGAATAATTAAAAGCTCATGTCATTATTAAATACGGATATATCTTAACTAATTAAATTATATTTAAATTTGTTAAATGTTATGATGTAATTTAAATTAATAAATTTAGATTTGATGGGTAACCATTTTATTTTGTATGATTAAAAAATTATATATTTAATACTTAATTTTTGTTTTTTTTACAAAAAAAAAAAATAATGTGATGAATTTTAGAGGAATAAAAGTTAAATATAGCAAATTAGAGAATTGAACAAATCATTCAGAGAAAAAAAAACTAAATTAATAAAAATATTTTTTAATTAATTAAACTTTAAAAATAAAAAATAAAAACGGTTAATATTTATTTTAAAAATATTTAATTTTAAAAAAATGTTTCACTTTTCAAAAATTTCATTAATATTCTTGAATTTTTTTAAAAAAATTAAAATATATTTAAATTTTTTTTTAGAAATTTCAAAAATAATTTGAACTTAAAAATAACATAAATAAAAAAGATAATTTGAAGTGTCCATAGATGATTTCCATCCAAATATTCACAACAAAAAAATTGTTCATATGTATTTTTTAAACCTAAAATTAAAATTAATAAAAAAAATTAAAATTTAAAGGTATTTTTGAAATATTTAAATTAAGTATTTGTATACTTTTTCAAAAGTTTAAGTTATATGAGTGTTTTTTTTTTCGAGAAAATTCAAAATTTATGGACTATGAAGTGACAAGCACGGACTAACTCCGTACTAAACTTGCAGTAGAGACAAGCACTATTGTAGCTAACGTGATATGTATTCTGCTTAAATAAAAATAATAATAATTTAAATAAGAAAAAGAAAGGAAAATGCTAATTAAAAAAAAGGAAATAGTCAAAATTTGAAACATTCAAACATTTGATTGAAATATAATAATAAAACCATGGATTCAATTAACCTATTTGTTTATTAAAAAAAAAAAAATAAAGCAAACGACCTTCTTTTCAAGTAATAAATAAAATAAAATAAAATAAAAATAAAAATAAAGCAAACGACCGTTGAATCGCCGTCAAAGATTCCGTTTGGATGCACTGCACCGGCGGCGACGGGATCTCCTCAAATTCCTCATTAATTTTGCAAATTTTTTTGGTCAATATTAATTTTTTAATTTACCTGAAATAATATTATATTAAAATATTATTTGAAATAAATTTAAAATATAATAATAAATAAATAAATAAACTTTAATTAGGATCAAAATGCGAAAGTTTTATTTTATTAACACCGTAAATTTTTTATTTAATAAATAACAAAAATTAAATAATAATAATAACAAAAATTGACATGTAAATAATCTATAAGTCTTAACATTTTTTGAGTTTTTCATTTACAACTGGTATTTCTTTAAAATAATTTAATAGGTCAAAGGTATTTTTCAAAATTTTTAAACAATATTTTTAATGTTTTTTATTTAAATGGAATGGTAAGAGTTTTTTTTTTTTTTAATATTTTTATTTTTAAGTTTACGAGTATTATTGAAATAAATCTTCTATTTTAAGGATATTTTCTATAATTTAATGAAATTTTGGTTAATAATTCTAAACAATTTTTTTTTGTTTAATTTTTAAGGTTGTTTTAATATTGAAATTTTTTATATTTTATTTTGGTAGGAGTGTAATTCAATTAATTTAAAATTCGTACATTTATTCTTTATTAAAAAGTCAAAATTTTGAATTATTTTTTATCTCACCTGTTATTAATTTAAAAAGGTTAAAATTAATTTAAAATCGTAGGTAAATTTTTTTGTTCCTTTTTTTTTCTTAATTTTTTAAAAATATTAATTGAAAGTATCAATTTATCATTTTTTTTTCTCATAATAAATTTATAAAATTTTATTTTTTTATTTAAAGAAATTTTAGCAAAAAAAAATACAAAAAGTAGTAAATATATAATTAGCATGGTTGATGTTTTTCCTCATAAAAACCCAGAAACTATGATTATAAAATAAAAAAATAGATTAAAAAAAATTATTACTAAATAATTACATTTTATTCTATTGCCTTTTATGAGAAGAAATAAATAATAAATAAATAAATAAAACACGAGATGAAAATTAGTCTATATGACTTGGTCTTAATTTAACAATAATTAAGATATTTATACGACTTAAAATGTACATAATTTTATTTATATTAAAATTAATATAAAGTCCGAATATTAAAGGTTTAAGTTTAGAAAGAAAAGCTTTCACAAGAGAAAATAAATTATTTTTAAAAAAATATCTGGATTTAAATATTTAAATCATGTGCTATTATAATAAAATTTATTTATTTTATTGTAGATTCTCTTTATTTTATTATTATTATTTTTTTACAACTCTGTTAGATACCAGTCTTATTGATAAAATAAATAAATGTTTTTATTTTTTTTATTCCACTTGTAATTTGTTATTTATGTCTAATAAGAATTTTGAACTTTTATTTATTAGATATAAATTCGAATTTCATGTAATAAAATCCTAATTTTTTTTTTTTTTTTTTGTTATAATTGCACTTTAACGACAGCGGACTTGCGATTGTGGGTTTGAACCGTTACAAATGGTATTATAGCCAGATACTGGGCGATGTGCCAGCGAGGAAGCTGAACCTGGAAGGAGTGGACATGAAGCAATGTGTCCACAAGGATGCTAGCCCCGAAGGGGTGAATTGGGGGTCCCACATCTATTGGAGAAGGGAATGAGTGTCAACGAAGACGCTGGACCCCGAAAGGGGTGGATTGTGAGATCCCACATCGATTGTGGAGGAGAACTAAACATTCTTTTTATAAGGGTGGTGGAAACCTCTTCCGAGTAGATGCATTTAAAAAAGCTCAAAAGGTTAGATGCATTTTAAAAACTTTAAAGAATAAGCTCAAAAGTAGAGCACAAAGAGGATTGATAACTTTGAAGAAAAGGCTCAAAAGATAGAGGGAAAGAGAATAATATCGACTAACAATGATATCAGAGCCATACATTGCGATATACCAGCAAGAGCCAAAGAGGATAATATCCGCTAACAATGGGCCTAGATTGTTACAAATGATATCGGAGCCAGACATTGCGATATACCAGCAAGAGGCTGAACCCCAAAGGGAGTAAACACGAGGCGGTGTGCTAGGAAGGACACTGGTCTCACAGGGACGAGTGCGAAGAAAACACTTAATGGTTAGAGATTTATTGTTTTGTGGGCTCCTTCTTGCTCTGCTCTGCGCTATTGTTTCCTTGTGTAGCCCAATTTTTCTGTTTCACTTCAAATGGGCTTTTGATCTCCAATTTCATCATCAAATTTAATATCACGCAGGTTTTTTTTTCTTCCTCCTACGAATTTCTCCTGAAATTTATGAGTTGTGGTACTGAGCTAAGTGCCGATTGAACCATGAATTTCATATCTCATCATCTTCTTCTCCTCTCCATTACAACCCTTTTCTTGTTTCTCTCAATTTCTGCAGCCGAAGAAGATCCATTATCTTCCTCTTCAATCGTATCAAGATTCCAACGATACCTTCAGATCAACACCGTTCAGCCCAATCCCCAATACTATGAAGCAGCCGATTTCATCATTTCTCAAGCCAAATCGCTCTCCCTTGAATACCACACCGTCGAATTCGTCGTGGGCAAGCCTCTCGTCCTCCTCAAATGGCCTGGTTCGAACCCTAATCTTCCTTCGATCCTTCTCAATTCGCATACCGATGTTGTTCCATTCGAGCATCACAAATGGACGCACCCTCCTCTTGGAGCTCATATCGATTCCCATGGAAATATCTATGCCAGAGGGTCTCAGGATATGAAGTGCGTGGGGATGCAATACCTCGAGGCTATTCGGCGTTTGAAGGCTTCTGGGTTTGAGCCTGTGCGGTCTGTTTACTTATCTTTTGTTCCAGATGAAGAAATTGGTGGCCATGGTGGTGCTGAGAAGTTCGCTGAATCTGATGAGTTCAAGAAGTTGAATGTCGCCATTGTTCTTGACGAAGGTTCTGAGTGAACCCCTTTTGCTGATTTTCTGATTGAATTTATCCTTGTTCTTCAAATGTTTAGACTAATGGAGTTCATAAATCATTAGGATTGCCTTCTCCGAGTGAGAATTATAGGGCGTTTTATGGGGAGAGGAGCCCTTGGTGGTTGGTGATCAAGGCAGTGGGAGCGCCTGGCCATGGAGCTAAGCTTTATGATAATGCTGCCTTGGAGAATCTGTTCAAAAGTATTGAGAGTGTGAGAAGGTTCAGAGCTTCTCAGTTTGATTTGTTGAAGGCTGGTTTGAAGGCTGAAGGAGAGGTGGTCTCTGTCAACATGGTGTCCTTAAAAGCTGGGACTCCATCTCCTACTGTGAGTTTATCTTTGAAACTTGTTTGTTCTTGAATGCTTGAAGTTGTAATTCCTTTGATCAATTGATCCAAACTGGTATACTGTCTATAGTGAAATGAAATTAGAAAGGGTTTCTGTTAGATCCCACGTTAGTTGGAGAGGAGGACAAAATATTCTTTATAAGGAAAAGTCCAAAGATGACAATATTTACCGGCTGTGGACTTGGGCTGTTACAAATAGTATCAAAGCCAGACTTTAGGTGATGTGCCAGCGAGATGGCTAACCCCAAAGGGGGTGAACACGAGGCGGTGTGCCAGCAAGGATGCTAGGCCCCAAAGGGGGGTGGATTAGGGGGTCCCACGTTGATTGGAAAAGGGAATGAGAGTCAGCGAGGACGCTGGCCCCAAAGGGGTATGGAATATGAGATCCCACATTGGTTAGGGAGGAGAACGGTATGAGGGTGTGGAAACCTCTCCCTAGCATACACGTCTTAAAAACCTTGAAGAGAAAGCCCAAAGAAGACTATCTACTAGCGGTGGGCTTGGACTATTATAGTGTCTTTTACTTTTTCACTCTTGATGAAACCAACCAAGATGTATGTCATCCGACCCAACCTCAGACTCTTTCTTCGTGACCTATTTGATCCTCTAGCTGCTGGAATTTAGGTGGTATCCCAAGATCGAATTCCTCCCGAGAACACACGAAAAAAAGATATGAACTGGGTATTTGTTTGAGTTACATATGGAACTTCAAAAACTATGGTTTAAACAGTTGAGATAGCAGAAAATTGGGTTATGATATCAATCAAGAACGTGTGACTTGAATTCTTGATGAAAACTACTCTTTTTGTTGAAATTCTGTGTCATATGGTACAATGAAGATGATTAGCTCTGTTGCTAATATAACTTGATGGCTACTCTGTTATCTACCAGGGCTTTGTTATGAATCTGCAACCATCCGAAGCTGAGGCTGGTTTCGACGTTCGCCTCCCACCGACTGCAGATCCAGAGTCTCTCGAGAGACGAATCGCAGAGGAATGGGCACCAGTTTCTCGTAACATGACATTTGAGGTATCAATCTTTTTGAGTCTTTAGAAGCATGGGATACATTCTCAACGTGTTGATTTTCTAAAAGATTCAAGACATAAATAATGAGATGAACAAATGCACTCAGAGTATATCTAAATTAGTTTGTCTATGATTGAAATGATGAAATATGCTACAAGTTGAAACCAGAGTAGAACGTGTCGAACGAGTGTCGTAGTGATAAATGTCTAATAGATGGCATATACAGTCATGTTACTCGAACTAAAGTGCCCGTGCTTAAAGTTTCGAGCCCGGATACTGATATAATAACTCATAAAGACTTTACTGATTGTTGAATTCCAGAATTAGATCTCTTTTATGATGTAAATTTTTCCTCTCGTATCTTTCCCGGTGCTTGATTGTTTCAGTTTAAGCAAAAGGAGTCTATTTACGACAAGTTCGGGAAACCAGCTCTCACCGCTATCGACAGTTCAAACCCGTGGTGGAATCTTCTTGAAGAAGCTGTGAGAAATGCTAATGGGAAACTTGGAAACCCAGAAATCTTTCCCGCTTCAACCGATGCCCGGTACTTTCGAAATCAAGGTCTCCCTGCTATCGGCTTCTCTCCAATGGCGAACACTCCTAGTCTTCTTCATGACCATAATGAGGTGAGAATTCTTATCTATTTCTCAAAGATGGGTGAATCTGGTTGTATGATTTAGTGCTGCATTCCTGTGTTCTTCTGTTTATGTTAGATATAGCACAAAATTTGTCTGTAGTTTGCATTGGCTAACCCTTCAACCGATGTCGAAAACTCGAAAACTCGAAATCTCGATTGATCATATTCATTTTGAACATTTGTGTGAGATCTCACATCGGTTGGAGAGAGAAACAAAACATTCCTTATAAGGGTGTGGAAACTTCTCCCTAGCAGACGCGTTTTAGAACCTCGAGGGGAAGCCCAAAGAGGACAATATCTGTTAGCGGTGGGCTTGGGCTATTACAAATGTTATTTGAGCCAAACACCAGGCGATGTGCCAGTGAAGACATTAGGCCACCCCAGACAATGGGCCCCTAAGGGGGTGGATTGTGAGGTTCCACGTCCGTTTGAGAGGGAATCGAAATATTCTTTATAAGGGTGTGGAAACCTTTTCCTAGCAAACTTGAGGGGAAGTCCAGAAAGAAAAGCCAAAAAGAACAATATCTGCTAACGGTGGCTTTGGGTTGTTACAATATGCCTAGTATTGAACTGAAAATGAGCAGTTAAGAACTCGAGAAGCAATTGTAATTGCTTTACATGCTACATTACGATCTCCACCTAAACTGCTCTCTCTGTTCGTCCACCTCCTTTCTGTGCCGAGATAGGCTGTTCTTCTAGCTGACATCAACTGCATTGTCATCTAAACAATATGTTCATCTGTTTCAGTTTCTGAACCAAGCTGAGTATTTGAAAGGAATCGAGGTGTACGAGTCAATAATCAAGTCTTATGCTTCTTACGTCGGTCGCGACAACTTCAAAGATGAGTTATAAGATAAGCAGCAAAACAGTGTCTGTCAATCCATCGAGCATTCATTGACATCGTTCGGATTTGCTGTGTGTCGATCTGGAAGGAAAGGATCCATTTCTGTTTCATAAATAAGGTCCATTCATGTAGTTTCAAAAGAAGCAGAATTTGTGCTTTACTTGAATTATGAACAGTACTCATCACTTTTGTTAAGATCTTTGATTCTTTTTGGATTTCATAGGTGGAAAAGTTCTTTCAGAATTGGATTCTGATGGGCTGGTGGTCATTAAAAACTAAATATATATGGTAGTTCAATCTAGTTATGTTCATGGGTTCGGTTGAGTCGGCTGAGAACATTTTTTACACTAAACCTAATTATTCCGACAGTAAAAGTTTTCAATTTTTTTTTTTTTTTTGGTTCGAGTAATTTGTTCACATTTTTGTACATATTAGTAAAACATTTATTTATTTATTTTCAAATTGTTATACAATTTCAAATAATTAAAATTATCTAAGATAAACAATAAAAAAATAGTTATAAAACTGAATAAAGTTTTAACTCAGTTTTTTTTAGGAAAGTACATAAATTAACATCTTACCTGTTGATTGGAGCAGTCCTTAGGAAGGCATCAGATTCCAAACCCACAAAGCATGATTATCAGAAACTCCAACGCCTAATGATTTTGATTGGAATTGAAGTAAGCAGACAGTAATGGAGTCGTCCAGGAGACGACGTTTCTTTCAGGCATTTCGTCGAACAGATTCGGGGCTTCATCGAATTTCACAGTACTGATGAAGATGATGCTTTTCCTATTCCTATCCGACACATGGACGAACGAATCTGCGTCGCCTGATTCTCACTCAATCTCCATCTCAAACAAAATTCCTTCCATTCATCAAAAAGGGAAACGAAATCCAAGAAAAACCTAGAAGCGGCAACCGCAATAGTTGGTCCGGAATCCGATTGGGAGGCATCGTGGGAGAGGGCGTGGGTTTTGGAAGGAAATGATTTGGAACATAAAATCGTTGGTTGATAGGTTGAAGGTGGGAGTGAAGGAGGCAGTGGAATCCGCCATTGAAGAACGATTAACCAACACCAAAGACATGCAGAGACGAGAAAGCGTCGTCGCAGAGCGGGAAACTACATGGAAGGACCAGCTTTACCGGCGAGAGGTACCATCATCTCTCACTCAGTCTTTATATAAAACATTTTTTTATTAAATTCAAATTTTTTTAAAATAAATTAGTTTTAAATTTTATGTTCGTACATCCTAAACCAAAACTAAATTTATACCCTAATTCATGAATTTGTTGGGTTCGACCGTCGTTGGTCTTCCCACGATCAAGACAATTGGCTAAATCCCGTGAAACCATTTCATAGAAGTTCATTGATATCTTCTTTTAATAAAGCAACTCGACTTCGATTCTTGAATAATCCACATCACTTCTGCTTCTATTGTAACAAAAGATTCCCTTTTTAGGTGGATTATGTGGAAAAGGCCCGTATCAATAATTATGATTTTACGTATGGACAATTCCTCAATATCTTGTTCATTCGCAACAAAATATTTTCTTTGTGCGGCGGTAAAAAAAAACATGCTTTTTTGGAGAGAGATACTATTTCACCTTCGTGTCTCCCTCATTCAACCGAAGTATTCACAAATTGATTCAAAACCTTCTTGTTTGTTCGTAGCAATCGCAATCAGTTCTTATTTACTCATTCTACCCTTTGAAAATTTACAATTTTAATTTTTTCCACAACATACTAATATTGTCTCACCCACTATTATCTCCCCATTCGACAAAAGTAATCACAAATTGATTCAAAACCTCCTTGTTGTAGGGCCTCAAATTTGCTTGTAACACTCCAATCTTCATTTAAAATTTCAATTTCTTTTTACTTCAAGAATTCGATGCAAACTATAACCTCGTTGTCAATAGAATCTTTTACCTTGACCATTCAAAGAATTGAACTACCAGATTTTAAGATGATAATTGGTATCTTATTCCAATAAGTTATGAACGAACGAAGAACAAAATAAAACTAAAAATGGTATTTAATCCGGGTAGAAGAAGATTGTACTATGATGTTTTTGTTTGTGTTCATTCAGGCTGAGATTGAACGACAAGAGTTACAGTTGAGATTGGAAAGGGAGGCCTTTGAAAAAGAAAAAGGATTGCGTAATGGAGGAACTGCATCCATCCAAAATAACCAAGATGGAGCTCTTGATATCACTGTTGATGGTGAGAGATACCGATGCCTTAGATATTCCAAGCCTAAGTAATGAACTCCTCCCAATCCAACAGGATTTACTTTCCTTCAATTCCCACTTTCTTTCTAAAAATTGTACTTTTCATCTTCCAAATACTCCAAGAATATAAAACATTCCCAACGTGAAGGTAAAGAGATCAAACATTCAACTTGTAATTAAAGGTTACTAAAACGTTTCGAACCAGTTGAGCTATGATCAAGTAGCTATTCTCAAACTTGCAATAAGTCTTGATAATTCTTAACCGAGCAACTTGGTAAAACTTATGATATATTTTGCTTTCTACCTACATTTTTAAATCCCAAGAACTCTAAATCCTACAAATCAGAATGCTAAAAGCACACAGAGAATCGAGGTTGAATCTAGCATTGGTAACGAATGCTATTTCGTATACGCCAGTCATCTGTTATCTAACTTGTACTTAGAATCCATAATTTCTCATGGAATCAATGGAAACATATAATGAGGCAAAAAGAGCAGGAGACAGTACCCCATATACACTGATATATAATGAACATCTGATGTTTGGGTTACCATTCACAAAGTTGTCGCTACTTTTGCAGCTTCCCAATTGAGTGTAGATAGACCGCAACCGATACGACACTGTAAATGCAAAACAACCAAAGGTTTAATGTACATTAACAAGGACAATGAGAGATTTAAGAGAATGCTATGCAGCTATAAATCAGGAATAACTTACGTTGATCCAAGGAAAAAGGCGAGGGAGAGATGAAAGCCAAACAGAAAAACAGAAACCACTGCGGTGAGAAGCATTGCCACTGAAGTGGAATAAACCTGCGCCAAGTTGCAAAGTTAAAATCTTAATAGGAGCGTTATTTGGGATGTAAAAATAATCTATATGCAAGCTCGAAAACTTATGTTGTCGACATCGAATTGTTGAACTCGGTCAACGTGTTTGAGTACATGCCAAGATTGGTGCTAGATCAACAAAGAATCAATTCAAGCACAAGAGAGGGACTCATCCAACATCCCAACTAAGACCATAATCTCCATCAAGGAATCCCAGCCCCACCAAATGATAAGATAGAGCTATCAGCATATCTTTTTGGTGCTCAAAAGAACTAAATTCTTAAGAACGCCTTGCAATATTTTAATTTTTATGTTATGCTTTCGTATTGTTTAATATAGACTTGCATTGAGAAATCGCGATAAATGCCAGAAGAATCAAAATACATCATTTAATTTGAAACAATAATTGCAAGAGATATCATCATATGCATAAGTTAAGTAATTCTGTAAGTCAAAACTATAAATAAACTCCAATTAATTAAAGACTTGCAGTAGGCAATACCTTCACAATGTTATCTGCATACTTCAATACCATAGATACAGCAATGCCACTGGAAAAACAAATGCTGTCAGCATATATTCTAAACATGAACAAATTAAGAAAATAAACCTTGGTGCTAATTTTTGTACTATAACACCACACTGCTGCACGAACTCAGGAGACTTAATTGACCGAATAATGAAGACTTCTATAAACTCATCCTAAGATCCACTATCGATGCTAATAAACTCTTAGAAAGCTCGTTTAATACCTGAGGGCATGATTCAGAATCATGAGAACTGTAATAAACGAGTAACCATGAAAGAATCCCCTGAGAAAATAACACAATTGAAAATATTACTGTCGGGTAGACAACAAAATTTAAAAATTTCTAGGTATGAATTAATTCAAAAAATCTAATGTCCTTAAAATCATGGAGAGGAAGATAGAGAGAGAAAACAATCATCAAAAGGGCAGAATTACTTGTTCGCGATTGCATCAAAATCTTGAATCAGCATGGCAATAGCATTGAACGCCATCCCAAACACATATAACCAGAAGTTTTGTACATTTACATTCCTTGAAGGGCGTTTCTTAATTATAGCCTGCAAAAAAAAAAAAAAAAGGTTACATTCCTTGAAGGACAATCACATTCCTGGAACTTTCTTATAGCTTTCTTCAAGGTGTCTTAGGAAAGCTAAAAGGCGACATGAAGTCAACCCAGGTTTCTCTATTAGTAGCCAGATGAAACATTTGAACAGAAAGCTCTTAAACATAATGACAGTTCTTTGTACAGGAAAAAAAACATAGTAAAGGTCTTTCAATTAAAGAAATGGTGACAGTATTGAAATTGCACATATATAATTCACCTCAGTGTACACTCCAGCGAATCCACTCAAGAGTGCCATGATCTATACAAGATTCAACCACCACCAAAAATAATAAGTACTTGAGGAATTACTCTTCACACAAGACACATACACACACACTCTTATGGCATTACAGATTTGGAACTCACTATAGCCATCAGCCAACCTTGAAAAGGTGTCTGAAGAACATGATCTGAGCTGCAAAGAAAATATGAATATATAATGCATTCAATAATAATCACAACATATGACTAGGGACCAGTATCTATTAATTGATAAATACAGATATCATCTATGGTTCCTGCTCATAATAAACAAAGCAATTGAGGAAGCAACTGAGCGTCTAAAAGACTCGGTTCCTGGAGAAATTTAATGGCCTTTCTGCTTGCCAGAAGCACTCTAAAAATACAACAAAAGGAAGAGATCCAAACACTTGTATAACTCATAAATGAACAATATAACAGCTGTAAAAAATTCTTACTTCGAATTTAGCTGTGCAGTGGTGCAGCCAGCACATAGAAGAACAAACGCCGCCCACTGGATCTCACTTAACCTGAAATATGGTTCCTGTTAAAACATAATCCAAACAAATATTCCTCAATGACTACAATTCAAGCTATGATGAAGTTTAGACTTTATGGGCTTTTCCAGCGGTCATTTCATTTCCCATTCAGCTTAAAATGTAAGTTCTCTTAATAATCAGTCATAGAGCCTGAATTAGCTCATCATTCATCAGCCTATTCATTCATGGACGGAGCATTGCGATTGAGAAGAAGAGGAAATGAAAAATAAATGCATTCCCCAGTTCATGCTTCTTCTTACAAGTAATTCTGTTTCGTTCACTGTATAAGCACACTAGCAATAGCAAGTTCTAAGCTCAACCATTATATAAATATTTTTTACATCTAAAAGAATTTAATTCAAGCTAAGGGGACTTACTTTTTCTTAAGTATGATTCTGTACAAAATACCCGTGCTGATGATATTGAAATTTTTCAATATCTGATAACCCGGCGCATCCACATAAGCAAAAATGTAATACTGCCACATGAGGAAAAAAAGTTAATACACTTGCATGAATAAGAACATGGACATGGTACCGGAGGAAAGCTTTAAAAAGGGCAAAGACAAACCTGGAGCAAATTCTTGACGAGATAAAGGGCCGCAGGAATAGGATAGACAATAACCTCATCATAAGTTGTGCTCAACCTAGTCAAATTTGAAGGACATGTGAGAAAAAAAATTAAGAGTGCTAACTATTTCACTTTGCTAAATAGTACCAATAAAGCACGTTGGCCAAGAACAGTAATACAAGCGATATGATTGATCATAGCAATCCCAACAGAGATCTAATTTGAGATCAATCAAATTCAAAATCATTCCACCACCACTCTAACTAAAATTTCTGTCTAGCTAAGAATATAATCCACCAAACCACGAAGTAAAAGAATACTGAGCATAAGCACGAGGTCCTAATAGAGCTGTTGCATAACGATTAGTTCTAATAACTAAAATATAGTAAGTTTGAATTGTTTTGCATTTTCCTCATCTACACAGTTCATTCTTATAACTGACAGTTTGATTTTTGTCCAATATTTTCTAATTTGAAACAAAAATAATCAACTATTCTGTGACAAAATACATCAAAGTAAGAAAAAAAATTTGCATCAGCTTGCAACATTACTTGTTATCTTCAGTCACACCTTCACTTCTCCAGATTCGACTCAAAGCAGCAAGCGATAATACACACTTCAAAGTCTCCACCTATTACCAAATGATATTATTTATATAGATGCCATAACCACCAATTTGGTAAAGAAATAACGGAGGTACGTATAACTTCTAACTGCTGATCATATATTCGAAATCAGAGTTTGATTTACTCACCATGAAATTTGCAGTTGTAACACTGTATTCATATTTGCCTGCTCTCTTGGACCACACAATGAGTATTGCTTGTGAACTAGTAAGAACTGTTAATGCAAGCGTAACTATGGACCTAAAATCATTTAGAAAAGGAAATCAATTCGAATCTGACCCAAAGGCAAACAAATGATGTTCATTGAAATATATGATGTTTGCTCATATTTCATAATCTTACTTCTGCTGCCACTTTGATCTATCCAAAGGATTTCCTCCCAATTTCGCCATATTGCTCGCTGCAATTTTCGCACATGAACATTAAGACAACGAGAAGCGTAAACTAAAAGCAAAATATGACGACGGAGACTATCAATCCAACAAAGATAGATTACCCAAAAAGAGCCGCACGATAACATACCGCCTGAAATTGCTTTCCCACCGCGCAAGCTCTCTAAGTCATCTGCCACAGCAACACCAGCCCCGCTGTCATCTCCATTGCCATCTTTATCCTACGATTACATTCATACCACACACTTCAAAAAACGAAATGTAGTTCGAGTTTAACGATTCATCAAACGCATCTATCACATTTCAATTTTCAAATAATAACTCCTACTTCAGCTACCACTAAGCAAGCCAGCAAGTGAGCATTAACGAGATAACAAAAGCCATGAATTGCATCGGAGGATGAACGAAGGTACAAAATAAACAATAATGACAAAAAAATTTTAGGAAACATTACGAAATACCGATCTCGTAATGAGATTAGAACTCATACAGAAGAGATTCAGCAAAAATGACGATGAAAACTGACAGAAAACGAAGGTAAAACAAAACATACCTGATCTTTGATCCTTCTGTACTCCATTTAGCGCATGAACAAACTTAGATCTGGGAGGCCAACACGCAGAATTCAAAGTTTCCAATCTCTTGCACAAATATTTCGCAGAGCAGATAGTTGTGCATAATCAAGAATTACTCTACCAATAGCTTCGAGTTCCAGATCTGAATTTTCGATTCCGAAGCTCTCGTGAATTGGGCCTCTATTACATAAATTGGGCCGGCAGCTGGATCATATGTTAGTGATAACTCATTTTAATTTAAGTTAAAATAAATAAAAAAATAAAACTTTTAAAACAAATTTTACTTCTTTTTTTTTTATTCCGACTTAATCAACATTTTTTAAAATTCACAATTTGACAAGACATAAATTTAAAATTTATTAATTTTTTTAAAAAAATTAGTAGATTAGAAATATATTCAACCTAAAATAAAAAAAAAATTAATCTAAATTTTAGACATAAATTAAATAAATTTATTAGACAAAATATATTAATCTTTTATTTTTCAAAAGATACCCTCTAATTAAGTTGTATCTTTTAATTTAATATTTTAAAATAAATAAATAAATATTTTATATACTAACATTTTTATTTTTATATACTAACGTTTTTATTTCTAAATATTGGGTTAGATTTTTCTCAGTTTGAATTTATTTTAATTTTGAGGAAACAAAAAATTTGATTCGGTGCTCCATCAACTCGAAAAGGTTACAGTTCAACCCTATTTTTTAGAAAATCAAAAATATTTTAATCATTTATAATTGATTTTAATACCAAAAAATAGAGAGATGAGTTTGGAGTAAAAGAATCAAATTCATAATTTTAATTAAAATAGAAAAAATTATTATTGTTATTTAATATATTTAAAAAAAATATTTAACGAATCTAAAATTTATTAAAATTATATGGGCTAAAATTGATATTTAAAAGAATTATTTTAATTCTAATAAAATTAAGAAAGTGAAAGGTATAAATAGAAGGGCCCACGATAATCATCCCACGACCCAACCCGCACCGCGTAGCGAATAAAACAGCCTGGGATCCAACTGTTAACACGCCAACGCTTCATCATTTTCACCCCCTTCACACTCTCCTTCTCCATTTCCCCCTGGTTCCCCTCCACCATCGCCGCCGTCTCCGCCGCCCTCACATCACCATGTCCTCCGTCGTCCACACCTTCCAGAAGACTCGCAGCTTCCTCCCGACTCGGCCTCTCTCCGACGCCCTCCCGGTCTCTCACACCGACTCCGGTGCCGACCAAACACTCCGCCGTCGTCTCTCCTCTCTCTCTCTCCGAATCCAGCCAATCTCCTCCCCTGCAACCGCCTGGGCGATCCGCAAGTCCAAATCCATGTCCTCGATCGGAGATCTCGCTGAAAGCTCCGTCCGTAAGTGGTGGGACTGGGGCTGGGCCTGGATTCTCTCTCGCAAACCTATCTTCGCTATGGATCTGGAGATGAACGAAGAGGAATCCAAAATCCTTGGATCTCAAAACAGAGGAAGCTGGAGACACGTCTTCTTCAAGTTCAGATCCGAAATCAGAAAACTCATTGGCTCCGATGTTGGCCTCCCCCAAACCTGCAACTACCAATTCTTCAAATTCTCCAATAACCTCAACAATGGCGGAATCAAAACCTAACAAATCAATCACAACCACGATTATTCTTTCTTTACCGTCTTCCTCGCTTGATTCGTAATCAAATTGCATTGTTAAATTCTTTTCGTTTTTGGTGAGTTCCTGCCAGTGATGATCTATTAGGGCTCAATGGTTGAGATTTGCGGCATTGCTGTGGATCCAAGCGAAACAGGTATAATAGAATTGAAATAGGTAGGGATATGATTGTCATTATTTAGATTATTTTGTTACTTTTATTCGCGATAATTGTTTTTTTTTTTATTTATTGTATTTTACTCATCATTTTTTTGTTCTACGGAAAATGTAAAAATATTATATCGTTGTTGTTATTATAATCTTTAATATTGTATTTACCAATATCATTATAGAAAAAATTAAAATCAAAATCATGTTTTTTTTTTTTTTTTTTTTTGTAATATTT
>NW_019272057.1:181469-499089 GCF_002738345.1 Cucurbita maxima
TTTTTTTTTTTTTTTTTTTTTTTGTAATATTTTCTTAAAAATGATTTAATTAAGAGTTCTTGTAGTTTTACTACATTAGGGAAGTGATTCTACACATGTCCCGGTTGATTTTTGGATGATCAATGAGGATTGAGGATTTTCGTAGGAATGTTCAAAAAAATTGATGATCGGGTTTAGGTCAAATTTTATAACAATTTTGGTTATTATAAATATATATATATATATATATATAATTATTTTTTATTATTTGTTCTTCAAACACCTCTTTAAAATAATTTTTATCAAATTTAAAAATACTTTTTCAAAATATATATTTAAATGAAAATTCTAAATAAATTGTCTCAACTCGACCTGTTCTTGATTCTTTCGAATATTTATCTAAAAAGACATTTAGTATTAAGAAGTTAAATTTAATTCATGCACTTAATTCATTGAATTAGTTACAAAAAAAATATATATATATATTGGAATATGAGAAATTAATAACGGGTTATTTATTTATGGACCTTAGGGATTTAAAAAAATTGAAAAAAGTTGAAAATTATATGATAGTGTTGGTGATGCTGCTTCCTAAATTTCCATACACTTTTAATATAAAAAGGTTTATTAGGTCAATAAATGTTTATTTAAATCCTTAGCATCAGGATCTCAAATTTAGTCTCTTTTTTTTTTTTTTTTTTTTTTTTTTTTTTTTTTTTTTTTTTTTTTTTTTGTGGTAGCTGGTTATTTATCGCCTCAATCATTACCCGCCTATTATTTCTTATCACCGACTAAATAGGGCTGGAGACATAGATTATATTTTTCTTTTTAGTTTCTCGTTCCTGTTCAATTCTCCACCCGACCACACCTCACTCACCTATTATATATAAAATTAAGACACCAAATAAATATTTGTAAAAGATAGGTTGGAATATTAAAATTGGAGTTTTTATAAATTATGTTTGAATATTAAATTATATTTTTTTGTCTATGAAATATTATCAAATTTTTTATGACGTTATTTGAATTGAATATTTATAATAAAGATTATATTGTAAAGTGAAAAATATCCATTAAATATATTTGAATTGAATATTTATTTAAAAATATATCTAAAAAAAAAATTACTCACGAAAAGTATAATCTTCGAAAAAATAAAATGAGAACTTTCACGTAAATGAAGATTGAAACATAAAGATTTCCCAACCAGACTCCCATTCGAAATGGAAATGAAACCAAGATGGGAATGAGGAGTGCATCCCGACCCCAACCCACTTCGCCTCGTTGTCATCTCTACAGGCTGCTAGTCGTACCCACAACAATTTTTGTCAATTCCTTTTTCGATATTTCCTTTTATTTAAAGATTTGATATTTATATAATGGTAAAACTGGTTTTTTTTTTTTTTTTTTTTTTTTTTTTTTTTTTTTTTTTTTTTTTTTTTTTTTTTTTTTTAATTAATGTCTCACTTCGAGATTCTTCAGAATATTTGGCTTATCGAAAAAATTTCAGAAACAAATTTATTTAAATTTATTATTATATATTTAAAAATAATGTAAATATTTTGATTAAATTCCAAAAATAGTATCCCAACCTAAATCTAATTAAGAATTTAAACACGTCTTGCTTACTAAGACTAAAATTTATTTGGAAACAAATTTAATTTTTAAAGCTATAAATTTATAAATGAAACAAAATCCATCCCAATTTTATATAGATTATAAATTAGTTGAATTAAATATCAAATTTTAATTTTTATAATTTTAATAAATTCTAAAATTAATTATTTAAATTGATTTTATAATAAATATTTTTACCACGAACATTGTTCAATAAATCGAGACAAGGGTAAATTTAAGAGTTTTAAAAAGATTCATAGCGAAATTGATAATTATTCAAAATATAAAGGACCATCGGGCAAGTTTCTTTAATTATTTACTTTATTTGTTTAATTCTCAAATAATAAATATTTTGTTAGCTAAAAAAAACTTTTAAGGTTGTCGGGTTCGAGAGCCTGTTGCAAGTTGTTGTATTTGCTTTGGTTTTATTATTGTATTTTCTGTTTGTATGAGTGTCATACATGGATCACTTTTAAATGTACTACGGAATCAAGTAGTCATCAAACCTTCCCGACCAAGTATTATAATCTCTCTTGCTTATATGTATTAACGCAAATGACTTTCACAATGTTTACTTTTAACTTGTTTTCAATTGTGATGTCCCATATTCGATCGGGAGGAGAACAAAACAATCTTTATAAGGGTGTGGAAACCTTCCTCGAGCAGATGCGTTTTAAAGTCTTAAGGGGAAGCTCAAAAGGGAAAGCCCAAAAAGGCTTGGACCGTTACATCAATAATTTTTCTCACCCACGTCTTCTAAAACACTAGACTTGACTATACATCAAAATTGTCTGCAACACAACTTGGTCAAAGCAAATAATAATAAAAATAATAAATATATATTTTTTAAAGAGAAGGTTGATCAATAATTGATCATTCGTTGGCATTGAAATATCTATCTAAAAGCGCCCAAATTTGAGGCGTTTTTTAGCGCTTTCATCCATTTGCGTTCATCTTCTTCACGCTGCCGATGATGATTGATTGATTTTCCAATACCCACAAGAAAAATCCATTTTCGTCTTTATCTCTAAATCCCCCATTTCAAATCCCTTATCCAACTTCATCTCAATTATTTCTTATTTCAATCCAATCCCCATTGTTTCTACTACCCTTTGAATCATCAACCATCTCGACGGCCTTTTAATGGGGTTTGATCGAGAAGCCAGTTCTTCAACCAATCGCCTCCGATCTCCGGTGGCCAGAGAAGATACGCCCCTAATCGGCGGCTCCAAGCCTCTGTCTTCCGTTTCCAAAACATTCGCCAATGTTTTCATCGCGATTGTTGGTGCTGGCGTTCTTGGGCTTCCTTACGCATTCAAACGCACTGGATGGATCATGGGTCTTCTCATGCTGTTTTCCGTCGCGTTTTTGACCTATTACTGCATGATGCTCCTCGTCTACACTCGTCGGAAGATCGAATCGGTAATCGGATTCTCTAAAATTAACTCGTTTGGGGATTTGGGTTATACAATTTGCGGTGAGCCAGGGAGGATTCTTGTTGATCTTCTGATCATCTTATCTCAAACTGGGTTTTGTGTTGGTTATTTGATTTTCATTGGTAATACCATGGCTGATGTATTTAATTCCCCGACGGCTATAGATTTGAGCCCTAAGATTTTAGGATTAGCTCCCAAAGTTGTATACGTTTGGAGCTGTTTCCCTTTCCAATTGGGTTTGAACTCGATTCAGACATTAACCCATTTAGCTCCATTGAGTATTTTTGCTGATATTGTTGATCTTGGAGCTATGGTGGTTGTTATGGTGAAAGACGTATTGATTTGTTTCAAACAGAGCCCATCCGTGGAGGCATTTGGGGGGTTTTCCGTGTTCTTTTATGGCATGGGTGTGGCTGTTTATGCATTTGAAGGGATTGGAATGGTGTTGCCATTAGAATCTGAAACAAAGGACAAGGAGAAATTTGGGAGAGTTTTGGGTTTATCCATGGCGTTCATTTCTTCATTATATGGAGCATTTGGTGTTCTTGGATACTTTGCTTTTGGGGAAGAAACTAAAGACATGATCACTAGTAACTTAGGCCCTGGATTGATTAGCACCATTGTTAAACTGGGTCTTTGTATAAACCTGTTCTTCACTCTCCCATTGATGATGAATCCTGTTTACGAGATCGTTGAAAGGCGATTCTGGGGAGGAAATTACTGCCTCTGGCTGCGATGGCTGCTGGTTTTTCTTGTCAGTTTGGTGGCACTTTTGGTTCCTAATTTTGCTGATTTCTTGTCTTTGGTCGGGAGTGCTGTGTGCTGTGCTTTGGCGTTTGTGTTGCCTGCTTTGTTCCATTTCCTTGTTTTCAAGCAGGAATTGGATATGAAGGGATGGTGTTTGGACATTTCCATTGTTGTGTTGGGGCTTGTTCTTGGAGTTTCTGGGACCTGGTCGGCTCTGCTGGAGATTTTCTCTGTTAAGGTATGAATCTTTCACACATTTTTACCATTTTGTTTCTTGGTGAACTGTGCATATTCGCTGAAGTGATGAAGTTACTTAGAGCCAGAAAGAATCATTCTGTACTGTTCTTGAACTTTGGAATGCCTTGTAATTGTGTTTTGTTTTGGAAACTTTAAGGTTTTTGTTCTGTAATCTGTGCTGTGAAACCATGTTTTAATGGTGTCGTGTAAGATATATAAAGATCCTACCATATGTATTTGATTAGTTTAATGAAGATCCTACCGAGTTTAGCGCGTTTATAAAGATTTGTAGGCTCATACAAAATATTTGACCCGAACCACCATGAGTTGACCGAATGGTGAGGGTCAACTATTCTCCGCTTTAGTCCGTTATGTGTCGTCGTCGTCTGCTGTCTCTTGGTTTTAAAACTGTTTCGTTCCTCTCTCGAACCAATGTCGGATCTCACATACGTTCGTCTATATGATAAAATATGGTGAAGGAACGTTTTGTTTCGTTGATTGAGATTTGGAAGCTTGTTGGTTTGGAAATTTTGCACTTTGGATTAGATGCATTGATCTCATGCCACGTGGATGTTGGATTATTTTCAGATTTTTAAACCTTATCAAAATTTATTGTATCATAGTAGTGTGATTCTCATTAATATCTTTAATACCGTTACATTTAATACGAGCGAAGTTAGTGCAACGGTTGGGGAAAAAAGTCAAACGAATAAGGTTTGACCCATCATTGAAACCACACGATCTTATACAAGAGGTTGGTTTTCGGGCGATTTACTTGTTCGCCTACTGTTGATGAGGTCACTCGACTTTGTAGTTTTGTCGGACCTTAGGCGAGGTTTATCTTCGCCAACCGAACATCGCTCGTGCAGAATCCAAGCCTATTCAATCACACATGCTGTGTACACGTGCATGTTAAATCGTCGGCGACACAACCGACTTGTCTCTACACTAGGTCAAGTCATTTGGCTCGATCTTCTCTCTACTCAGGCTCAAAGTCTCTCAATGAGACATCACGTCTCATCATCTCATCTTGGTTTCCAATTAACATGGGCCATATACCTTAACGCCATCCCAATTCATGTGGAGCATTCTCGGTCCTTGCCTCTCACAAAACGTTTGAGAGATTATACAAGTGCAAACATCATCGAGAACCTCTCTCTCTACCTCTCATCCATCAACCAACAAGTTTCGGGAAGAACAGAAGAACAATTTCCTCGTCTCGACGCACATGAAGCCAATCCAATTTCATGTGTTTCAATCCGATTCAACTTAGTTCAATTCAACACATATCGTTCAACTCAGCTAACGTGGTTATTTTTCTAAAAAGGATAAAAATAAAATAAAATAAAAGTAAAAATAAAACATTAAAGAGAAAGAGTGTTAAAACAATGAAAATAATGATAATGAGTCATATTTCATGAAGGTCATTTATGTCATTTGAAAAATGGGCCCCATCCCATCCCCTTTAATTATATTATTTAATTTATCGAGCAAAATTTGCTAATTATGATTTATCTATTTATTTCTAAAACCCTTTAATTCCTTCTTTTTAACATTTTATAATTAAAATTTACAAAATATTAATTTTGATCCATAATCTCTATATACACATACATACATGATATGAATCAAGAGACATCAATCATACAATACGCTTCAATAAAGATGTGAATAAAATATTGTTGAAATTATCAAAAGATATTTCAATTCATGCCACATTAAATAAAAATGGGTGGATTACAATTTAGAGTAATTATATTTCATTAATATATTTTAAGACTTTTAATTTACTTTAGGTTACTATTACATAATGGTTAATTATGACCATTAAGTATGAATGTTACTAATTCTTACTCGTAATGCCTTTAATAGTTTCATTTTGAGATATATAAAGCCATGTATGTTGTATTTGTAAGTAAACTGAGAAAATATAGTCGACATGATCAATCTTGCTTGTGGAGTGATTCGAATCTCAAACAAGTGTTCTTGCATTGGGATATTTGATCAACAAAAATCATTCAAGCTAGATATGATCGATCTTTCTTGTAGAGTGATTCGAATCTCAAAGTTCTTGTCTTGAGATATTCGATCAACAAGGTAATCCGAATCTTACTCCTAGTATATATATATACACACTAGTATAATTATATAAATAAATAAATGTATTAATAAATAATTTGCAGCAACCTATAAAAAAAAAGCCCTTAGGTTTTTAATATTTATTAAATTTTACGCGTAAAGATTGGGATATTTAAACCATATCCAAACCTAAAAAATGAAGCACATACATTATTTGCATTTTGTCCCTCTTAAATTAATTGATTTTTCAGATATTCATTATTTTCTAAGGATTTAAATGCAACAGTCCTTCAACTTTAAACTTTTTTATTTTATTTTGGAGGACTTAACTTTCCAAAATTTGAATTTAACCCTTAGATTTTTCCCATTTTTCAATTTGGTCCTTTAACTTCACCTTGATTGTATCAATAAACCGACTTGAATTAAAATGTAGAATTTATTAAAATTACGATGTAATCTTAATTATTATGTATTTTTCGTATTTATCTTATGAATTAAACCTAATATGTTAAAGACTTATTGTGAAACCAAGCATTCCTTATTAGGGTGTGAAAACCTTTTCCTAACAGACGTGTTTTAGAATCGTGAGGCTGACGACAATATATAACGAGCTGAAACGGACAATATCTATTAACGGTAGATTTGAGTTATAACAAATGGTATTAGAGCCAGACACCGCGTGATATGTCAACGAGGACGCCGACCCTCAAAGAAATGGATAGTGAAATCCTATTATAAGGTTGGTGATGACAAGTTACGGACTAAAGTGGACAATATCTGGTAGTAGTCATTTGTTTTACTCTCTTCTCTTCAAAAGCTTCACAAACTAAACGTTGGCCAATAACTTTTTTGAACACACCACATGTGTTAGCCCAATAAAGGAAATCATTATAACGGTGGTAGTGGAACGTTTAATGACTAGAATTTGAAATTTGGATTTCATATCTCATGGCCTCGACATTTCTATGTCCTAGATTGCTAGAAGAGTAAAAATTATCTCTACAAACCAATACGAGCCATTTTAGGATGATTTGTCCTTGCTCACGTGCTTCTCAGAAAAATTCGATAAAGTAGACATGCCTTGTTAGTATAGACAGTAATTTTTAATTTTTTTTTTTTTGCCTTTTTAACGATCGTATTTGTAGGGATTGCTCATATTTAGATGAAGTATCAGTTCATTCATGTACGCTCGAGCGTCTGAAGTTGAGACGAGAAATGATGTGAAATTGACGAAAATGCCCCGACACACAAACCCTATTGAAAAGCAAAAGAGAGGTATTATTAGCTGTCACCAGCCCATTTCCCTCCCATTTATCCAAACTCTCAAAAGCTTTTATAAAATCTTTCCCCTTTCCCTTCATCTTCTTCACTCTCTCCTCCTTCAAACCCTAACAATGGCTCTCCTCTTCTTCTTCCTCCTCGCCGTCTCTGCAACTCCTCTTTCTTCCATGGCCGCCGCTCTCCCTTCCTTCCAAACTCTCAACACTAACTCCCACTTCTTCAACCCTAAACTCCCCCCTAACTCCCTCTCCTCCTCCAAGAAATTCGAGGGCTCCTCCGATTTAGTCAATCTTCGATACCACATGGGCCCTGTTCTTTCCTCGTCTCCGATCAATATTTACTTAATCTGGTATGGAAAGTGGTCTGTCTCTCAGAAATTGCTCATTAAGGACTTCATTTTGTCGATTTCCGCCACCGATCGCCGACGTCGCGCTGCCCCTTCACCCTCTGTCGCTGAGTGGTGGAGTACCGTCTCGCTTTACTCCGATCAAACTGGTGCTAATGTCTCCCGCTCCGTCGTTATTGCCGGCGAACACTCCGACCTCCACCACTCCCACGGCACTGATCTCACTCGCCTCTCGATCCAGAACGTAATCGCTACGGCGGTTCAATCGGCGCGGTTTCCGGTGGACCATCGGAACGGGATGTTTCTGGTGCTCACTTCTCAAGACGTTACAATGCAGGACTTTTGTCGAGCAGTTTGCGGGTTCCATTATTTCACTTTTCCGTCCATGGTCGGCTACACGCTTCCTTACGCTTGGGTTGGCCACTCCGGCAAACAGTGCCCGGAGCAATGCGCTTATCCCTTCGCCGTGCCGGCGTACATGGCCGGCGGTGGCCCAGGCGCTCTCTCGCCGCCAAACAGAGACGTTGCGTTAGACGGAATGATTAGTGTTATCGGCCATGAATTGGCGGAAGTCGCTTCGAATCCTTTGGTGAATGCTTGGTACGCAGGCGAGGATCCAACAGCGCCGACGGAGATCGGTGACCTCTGCGAGGGACTGTACGGCACCGGCGGAGGCGGCGGGTATATAGGGCAGGTAATGAGAGATGAAGGCGGGGGAACGTTTAACGTACATGGGAGAAATGGAAGGAAGTTCTTGTTGCAGTGGCTATGGAGTCCGGTTCTGAAGGCCTGCGCCGGTCCTAATGCTTTGGATTGAGTGATGAATGCTTAAATTTCAGATCAATTTCGTTGTTTATTGTAATTTGAAGAACTGCGGCGGCGTCAATGAACTCAGCCCGAGCACCGCCGTGGAGATGGGTGGCTCCGCCTTGCCGCGGAGGAGGGATTTGCAGGGACGGAGAAAGGGAATGAATTTATCTACAGTTTCTATAGTATATATTATTATATAAAATTAAAAATTAAAAATTTTGAATTTTGCATAATTTTATTTATTAATTATTAGAATAGGAATTTTGTTAGTTTTTGTGTTCCCCATCTCCACATTTTTTATTTGGAAAATAAATATTTTCGACTTTTTTCAAAATTTTCAGATTTTTAATTATTATTCCATTTATATGATTAAGAAAATTCGGTCCTTTAATTAATGATTTTGATTAAAAAATTATTAATTAAATGGATTTTTATAAATTAATTTTTTTTAATGAAACATACAAAATAATAATTTTAATAATAAAATTTTAATCTAAATTATATTTGGGTTCCTAGTCATCAATCAAATTTTTATAAATCTTAATAATTTAATCAAATTTTTAGAAATCATAATAATTTATGTGCTGATGGTAGTTAGTATTTAAAATAATAATTTTATCAGATATTTTTTACTACGGAGAAAATAAATTGATTTTTAGAATTATGTTTAATTTTTTTTAAAAAAATTGTTTTAAAGTATTCAACACCTATTTTTTTTAAAAAAAATGTAAAATTAATATTAAAAAAAAATGACAAAATGTAACTTTTAATCTATAATAGATTGGCCCAATAAATACACTATTAAAAGGAATTAGTTCCGGGTACCTAAAATTAAATATCCTACCCAAAATGTAATTTATTATATCAATTTTAAATTTTTTTATATCCCTATATTCTTTTTACGAAATTTAAGAAATTATATTTTATTATTTATGTGTTGGGTTTAATCAGGAAGGTATGTCACTTCACTTTACTACCCGACCCGACACAGATATATACATATATATATGTGTGTGTGGGGTCGGTCAGGGAATAAATAATTTTTTGAATCGGTCAACCAAAATACCAAAAGAAAGGAAAACAAAAACCATATGGGCCAAAAGAGGAAATAGCGGCCCACTTATTGGGCCCAATAACGAGAAAAAAAAGGTGTCTCAATCTCTGAGTTGGAAATTGGGAAGACACATTCCCACCCCCCATCGAAAAGGCTGTTTGTTGTATCCATTTTTAAAAATGTAGAAATTAGGAAGAAAAAATAATAATAATTAGTTTGTTCCCTGATTTCTATGCTTTTAAATTTGATTTTATGAGCCTAATTCTAATGGTATGGTTCCGAAGCAACTCACAAGACGGATTCATCCTATTTAGATATTAACGACCAAGAAACACAGGATTCTCTTTTGGAAAAGCCCTAAAAGGTACTGAATGGTCCAACAATTTGAAAACTAACCGGAGGAGGGAGGATCTTCGACACTTAAGTACAACCATGGAGAGGGAGGTAGTCACGTGCATAGGCATGTGCCAGCCAAAAGCAAAACGTATGGAAAAGAAACGAATCCGTTAACGACGAAGAACTGAAGGAAAACACCCATGGCAGGCAATGGCGGAGTCAGAGCTTGCAACCCCCTCACGTGTGCCAGTCCAGTGGCCAGACCCGGTGCGAAACTTGGAAACCAATTTCTAAAACGTTACGGTTTTAGCGAACTCTCATGAGAGTATAGACAGAGGCTCAAAATTATGAATTTTGGGTATTGATTAGTTATGTTTAACTTCGTTCTTAATATTTTTAAGATTCCAGATTTCATCTTCAATAAACTCTTACTCAGAGATTTCCGTTTCCCTTTTTGATTCTATATTCACAGAAAAAAAGAAGCTTAACATTAAAGAACTTGAACTCACCTCGAAAAGGATTCAGAAGTTCTCAATCTGGAAGGTAACACTGCTGTCAATCCATGCGTCGTTCTCCAAATGCTTCTCAAAGAATGAAGCTTCCCCACTGTTCTTCACAGACAAAGCAGATATGCTTCCAGTTCCATAACGTCCCTAAGAAAAAATGGAGCAAACCCATTTCAGATTCTCCATGGATATCATTTAAAAAGCTATTGATATCATTTTTTGTTACCAGTTCGGAATCTGTATCGACGAATATGGAACTGTATTGATATTCCCTTCGAGGAGAATAGATTCCGGGTAGCAAGCTTACATCGTCTTTAATTGTGTTGGTCATTAGCTTTTCAACCATCTCTTTTACTGGAAGTTCCCTGTCGCCATTTTTGTTCACGAACTCTCTCAAACTCTGGTCCAGTCGCAGTGCCTAAAAAACCGAGAAATTTTTTGAATGAGCTGATAGGTTAGGTTGAGGATTGTTGAGAGGGAGTCCCATGTTAGCTAATTTAGGGAATGATCATGAGTTTATAGGTAAGAAATACATCTCCATTGACATGAGGCCTTCTGAAGAAGCCCAAAGCAAAACCACGAGAATTAAAGCTCAAAGTGGCCAATATCATACTATTATGAAGATTCGTGATTCCTAACCGTTACAATATGATTAATGATTTAATTATATTACCAAAAAAAGGTCAACGATTCATAGTGCCAAAGGTGAAAATTGAAAGCTGTAGAAACTTTAACAAAAGGATTGAGGAATTGAGATGTTTGTGTCTTACCTTGGGCCATGGAGAGTCGAGTTGTGCATTTGTGAGTACATGAATGCCGGGGGGGACCTCAGTGACAAGGCTGTCGCTGTTGTTAATTGGTCTGTTGGTGATATAAAACATGGTTTTCGAGGGAATGTCGGCGATTATCAAGTTGAAACCGTTGAACTGGTGCGCTTCCTTTTCGACTTCTTTGGCGAAGTCGAGGGGAGTTTTCTTGCTCTGTTGAGACAAAAACACAGGAGAATCATTATTCTATGACTCCAAATGCTATTAATTATGTCTTGTCAGCTTTGCCAACGTCAACTTTCTGTTTGCATTTCACTGAAAAGACAACGGTGGGACTCGCAGATCTTACTGTTTGTAAAGTGGATAAGTTCAATGGAATCCAAAGGCACGAAGGGTGGTTTCTGAAGTCATTTGGTGTCTTTTTCAATCCCTCCTACTTGTATGAGATAATCATCTCATAGAGCTCTTAGGTGTGTTCGTTAAGTTCTAGAATTCTATTACTAGCTTAGGAGATTTTGGTTGGTTTGAAAGTTAGAAAGTGCAGTGCCGGTTCAATCTCTCTTGACAATTTCAGCGAGAACACTGGCCCCCAAGGGGATGGATTGTAAGATCCCACATCGGTTGAAAAGAGAAACAAAACATTCCTTATAAGAGTGTGGAAACCTCTCCCTCAGACGCGTTTCAAAACGTGAGGTTGGCGCAATATATAACCGGCCGAAGCGGACAATATTTGTTAGCGGTGAGTTTGGGCTCTTACAACTCTTAGTTGAGTTCTTACAACTCAATTGTCTTTGTATTTCTTGAAGACGACGTTGTTAGTATATCTATCCACTTTTCTAAAGCGTGTAAACTATGTCCGTTCTATGCCCTTATTCTCTATAAGAATGACCATTATTTTCATTGACAAGAGCAAAGTACCAAAACATGTTCTATCTTCAATCTTCATCCATCGTTAGCGCTTCCTATTCACTAGTACACGAAACGGACAAAACTAGCATAGCATGTTCTATCTTCGATCTTCATCCACCATTTGTAATTTCAATCAGCTTTTCCTGTTCACTGGTAGAATACCACACACAAAAGTAGCATGTTTTATCTTCAATCTCCATATCCATCATTAGCAATTTCTATCATCTTTTCCTTTTCACTTTTTCTGTTTACAAAGTAAACAGCTCAATCATAACTAGCATGTTCTATCTTCAATCTCCATCCACTATTCGTAATTTCAACCAGCTTTTCCTTTTCACTAGTACACAAGAAAACAAAACTAGCATGTTCTATCCTCAATCTCCATCCATCGTTAGAAAATTCAATCAGTATTTGTAACGGTCCAAGCCCACAGCTAGTAGATATTGTCCTCTTTAGGCTTCCCCTCAAGGTTATCCCAAGGTTTCCACACCCTTATAAAGAATGTTTCGTTCTCCTCCCCAACCGATGTGAGATCTCACAGTATTTGTTATTCATGAGTACACAGCACCCTACAACAAAACCAACAGCTCCTTCTTGGTTACACACAAGGTCCTGCTTGCAGCAGTACCTCCATCCGCATAATATTCCTATATATAACTCAAGTAGACTTAATCGACCAAAACAGGTTAATCTGGCGTTTCAACGAATTCAAGTTCCAGTTTGTTCCTCTAGATTACTAATCTCGATGTAACAACACTGCACAACAATGATTTTTCAAATTAATTTTATGAAACTAATCATACCCAAATTCACTTTACCTTCAAGAAACGAACGGGGAGCTCTCCTCTGCTTTTAGCCTGAGGAAGTAACTCAACTTCCCTGAAATTTGTGAGAAATGCAACTCTTCCATTTCTTGAGCAAGCCAGCCACGTCCCGCCGGCCAAACCATCTCTCCCGCCCAAAATTTCGTTACATTCCCACCATTCCAGCGGCTTCGTGGGCCTAAAAAGGGAAAAACCAAAGAGATTTTACAAAGTCTGAAACTGTCGATCGATTCCCCCCAAGAAAATGAAAAGGAACGTAATTAAAATTGGACGAACCTACTGTGATATTCGTCACGATTGAGCAGAAGGAAGAATGGATATAGCGGATGAGCTTGCCACAGAAACGCTGCTATGCACATGATGAAATCGAACCGACAAACCGATAGTGAAGATTCAACGACTCTACGCGAGCTGATCCTTCATTTTACAGAATATTGCTCCAATCGCCATCGCCACCGACTTGAACTCTCGTAGCAGGCATACATGGCGGCTCGTGGTCTGGGTCCAATATTCACAGAACCCATATACTTCACCCAAATCGGACATCTTGGTTTGAAGTAAGCGTGGGCCCAAATTTGGGAGAGTTTCCATTTTTTAATATATATATATATATATAATATTTTATAAAAAAAATTATATAATATAATGGTGTGCCTACGGAGGGCCGCACGCTATTGGGATGCGAAATAACTATTATCCCCCACCTCCCTAACCTAACGTGGCATTGGGTTATGTCTGTCGGGAATCGTAGAGTATGGGGGACGTCTAATCCTTTTGCCATTGCAAAGCTGACTAGCCGTATGCAACAGGCTCGAACACCTCTGGTTCTGAAAGGCACATGAGGCCAAACGCTATATTGAACGTGCCACCGATACTACACTATGTAGGGACCTGTGTAGGTGACGCGTCGGTTGATCTTATAAACGACAGAACTTATTGCTATTGATTCGATGATTCCTATCAAACATGGTCAACAAGAATTAATTATTGGGGACAGACAAATTGGTTAATCTGCAGTAAACTCGAATAGAATTCTCAATCAACTCGTGAGGAGTTAGTTTAACCTAATTTTAAAAAAAATAAATTAGAATGTATTATTTTACTTAAAAAAATATTATTGAATTTGTTATTATTTTGAATAAATTTTATATTAAAAAAATGAAAATATTCATTAAAAAAAATAAGCAAGATATTTGGGGCGAAAATAATATAAACATGGAGGGAAGTTTATCAGTTTGCTTCACCAACAAAAAAGTCTTCTTGGTTTCCATTTTTCTTTTCAGTTCATCTTCTTTCTTCTCATCACTCTGCGAGAAGCAGAGGTCTCGATAGCATCGCCCATGTTTCTCAATCGACGAGGGATGGCCTGCCGATTGCGTTTCCGAATTTCCATATTTCTGATGCAGGCGAGCTCGTTTTCCCTTCATTTGCTTCTTAGATGTTTGTTTGTTCATGAATCATTCTTTCCCAGCTCGTGGGCGTGTTAATGGATTACGTTTGAAGGGTCAAAAACTTCAAAATTCTAATGGATTCACATAAACTCGGACTCTACTTATTGGATCTCTTACTCTACTTGTTATTGATAGTTTCGGTTTAGTTACCAATTGATCAAGTAAAGTTGAATTGGAAATCAAATTGGGTATAAGGGAGTGTGTGTTTGAATGGGGGGATTTGGAGCACATGTGTGCTTTGTGATGTTCGAATTATTGATTGTGTTCGTATTATTTGGTGTGTTTATGTTTCAAGTCCTTAAAGTGGATATTACTTTTTGTTGGTGTAGATGATCTTCTTTGTAACTATGCTGATAGGAGGGGAGGCTGATTTATCTGTTCCTGTTCGTTCTGCTTCTACTTCCGAGTAAGGCCATTCTAATTAGACCATAGGGCACCCCTAGTTACATTTGGATATCTGTTTTATTTTGTTAAATTTTCTCTTTATCCTATAATTAGCGGACACGTTTTAAAAACCTTGAGGGGAAGCCCGAAAGGGAAAGCCCAAAGAGAACAATATCTGCTAGCGATGAGCTTGGACCGTTACAAATGGTATTAGAGCCAGACACCTCGGGCGATGTGCCAGCGATGAGGCATTCAGTTGACTCCTTGCTGCCAGTCTGTGCTTGCTGTCATGCTGGCAAAAGCTGGGGTTTCGGCGCTGAGCCTCGAAGGGGGGTGGACATGATGCAGTGTGCCAACAAGGACGTTGGGTCCCGAAGGGGGTGGATTTGGTGGGGGGTCCCACATTGATTGGAGAAAGGAATGAGTGCTAGCAAGGACGTTGGGCCCCAAAGAGGGGTGGATTGTGAGATCTCACGTCGATTGGGGAGGAGAATGAAGCATTCTTTATAAGCGTGTGGAAACCTCTCCCTAGTGGACGCGTTTTAAAAACCTTGAGGGAAGCCTGAAAGGGAAATTGGGCCATTACAATTATAATCTCTTATTCTATGTATTTGTGTAAGATTTCTTGGTGAAAATTACTCTACATATGCTATTTTCTCAACTCGTTCGCTATCTATTGTTATTTGATGGATGGTTACTTTCATCAGTTTAACCTAGGATTCAAGAGTTATTATTATGGGATGGATTTTACTTTTTGAAATGGCAATTATTTCTGCTAGGGAGAGACATTCAGAAGAGTACTGTGCTATGTATGATATATGTGGAGCACGCAGTGATGGGAAGGTTTTGAACTGCCCTTATGGTTCCCCATCCGTGAAGGTCTTTATCTTTCAACTTGTTTTGGGATATATTTGCACAAGTGTTCTTAAATGACCCCTCTGTATACTCTGCAGCCTGATGAGCTGTTCTCAGAAAAAATTCAAAGCTTGTGTCCTACAATAAGTGGAAATGTTTGTTGTACTGAGGCTCAATTTGAGACATTACGGTCACAGGTTCAACAAGTAAGGCTCATCTCCCATCTTTGAAATTTAATCATTGAGACATTGCTACCTTTAATGATTAATTGTTAATGAAATTGAGATGCAGAAACTGCATGGACAGACCTAAAAAAGGAGTGATGAAATTGATTTTTTTTTTTGTTCTAGTGATTTTTTTGGTATGAATATCTTAATTAAGTGTTTATCTGTATCTTTGAACGAACTTTATCTTGTCATGTTGTACGAAGTTATGTGTGGCTTTGTAGCTGCTTTATAGCCTGTAGATGCTCGTTACCTGAATTAGAGTGGGTTTGATCAGTGCATGACTTCTGTTTCTGTTTGTTTCTATGTTCCATAAACACAATTGTTTCTATTAACTGCAGGCTATTCCACTTTTTGTGGGCTGTCCAGCATGCTTGAGGAATTTCCTTAATCTTTTTTGTGAGCTTTCCTGCTCTCCAAGACAGAGTCTATTTATTAATGTGACATCCATTGCTGAGGTAAAGCGTTTTGGTTAGCATTTACTGTAGTATTTACAGGCAATTATTCAATAGGATTATTTACAGATGATGGGACAATTTTAATTCTAAAAAAAGAGCATCGAGGAATGATTGTTTTCCACCGCTAGATGTGCGTCTATTCGCTTAGCAGCCTAGCAGTTTCACTTTTATACTACTGCATTATCATCATGAAAACTAAAAAGTCCGCATAAATCATAAAATTTTCTCTTCAGGATTATACATCACGAACTAAATTATTCCTTACCGCCTTCCTTTGAATCATAATGCAATTAGCTTAACTAGGGGATGAACTCTCATCACGAATGATGACTATGCGTAGGTTGGTGGAAAAATGACTGTGGATGGCATTGACTACTTCGTAACTGAGAAGTTTGGAAAGGGTCTTTATGATTCCTGCAAGGATGTTAAATTTGGTACGATGAATACACGGGCCATAGATTTTGTTGGTGGTGGTGCTAAAAGTTTTGAAGGTAATATTTCTTGTCTTGATATATCACTATAAATTTCATGCATTATATATTGATGTCTGTTATCCATGTAACAACTCTCTCTTATATTTCTTTTACGTTGTTTGATATTGCCAATTTACATTTTTTTTGATGCAGTTTCGTGCAGAATATTTATTTTTGTTTCTGCTTGATAATGAAGCCGTAAACTCTTATTAATATTTTGTATGCATTTTTTTTTTTGTTAGAATTTTTTGCATTTCTTGGTCAGAAAGTAGGCCCTGGTATTCCTGGATCACCTTATTCCATAAATTTTAAGGTGAACACTGACAAGCCATCTCAAGTGGAGCTTATGAACGTGTCTGTATATTCATGTGGTGACACTTCACTGGGCTGCTCCTGTGGTGATTGCCCTTCATCTCCTGCGTGCTCTAGCTTAGAACCTCCTTCTCCACCAAAAAGTAATGCCTGCACCATCAGGATTTGGTCTCTTAAGGTTGGATGCAAGTTTTGATATCCTACTTTATTGAAACATTATGTTCACATATTCATTAATTCATTGGACAATAACACTCAAATACATGGGCATTAAAAATTATTGCGACTTTGGAACCTCAGAATATGTCATTTGAATTATTTCTGCTTTGTTCACGACTCTAATTTACTAGCACATTAATATAAACTCCATTATCATATTGATTTATGCAGAGCAGTTGCATTGACTTCTCAATCACAATACTTTATGTTATTTTTGTTTCCGCATTCCTTGGATGGGCCTTGTTTCACCCTACTAGAGAAAGGAGTAGATTTTCAGCTAGGGAAGAACCCTTATTAAACATTGGAGATGATGGTGAGGTCAATTCTGTTAACTTGGAAGAGAATGAGAATGGTGCAACAAAGGCAGGTTTCATTATGATATTTAAATTTTCTTTTTTCCTTGATTTTCCATTTCGTCTTGGGCCTTACATTTTATTTTTGGTTTCCATTACTCCTTGATATTGTTTAATCTCTTAACTGGAAGTGTACTTCGCTAGCAATGCTCTAATTGTGCAATTGCAGTCTTTAATTAGTCTAGGCAACAGAGAATCTAGCTTGTGTACTCCTCCTTCTAGCAGTTTCTTCATAGGATAATCATTCATAGTTCTTGGTCTGGTGCTTTTTACATGTCAAATGGTCTGTTGCAAATGTTCTATGTTCTACTATGCCTTTTTCATTTTTTCATTGTATCTTCAGGAGCATGGGGTGCATCTTACATTGAGGAATGGTGTTCAACTTTCCACTATTCAAGGATACATTGCTAGCTTTTATAGGTGGATATCTTGTCCTTTGCGAAATGATGTTGAAGCATAAAACTATTCCACTCTTTTATATCCAATCTCGTGTTTATAGGAATTACGGAGCTTGGGTTGCTCGGAACCCTATCCTAGTGCTGTGTACCTCTTTATCAATTGTTCTTATTCTCTGTGTGGGTCTGGTTCGCTTTAAAGTTGAAACCCGGCCAGAGAAGGTATCATATTTTTCTTGGAAATTGTTAGATGATGTGGAATATCTAATTTTGGGTTTTTTTACTAAATTCATTTGTTTGAATTTGTGGGGGAAAAGAACTATTTCTTGCCTTTCTAGTTTGCTGTATTTTATTATGGTTGTAAGTACCAATCCAGTATATTCTAGAATGGTTGTGGTGGTTTATTCATGAGAGTCAATCTCAAACTCAGGATCCTTATGAAATTACCCAATCACAAGAAATTTGCTATCTAGTCCCTATTGCATGGAAGTGGACTTCGCTTCTCCCTCTTGGTGGCCTCGGCATAGTTGCTTTTAGAAAGAGGAACAACAATGCTATCTTTCTAGAATGGTTGAGGAGGTTTATTCATGAGAATCAATCTCAAACTCAGGCTCCCTTGAAATACCTTATCACAAGAAAATTTGCTATCTAGTGCCCTATTGCCTTTGTCTTCCTTTATGTGTATGTATGTGCCTGTGTAATTAGCATTCTAAATTTTATGTAAGCTTAACTGGTTTGAGGTTGTAGCTATGGGTAGGCCATGGCAGTAAAGCAGCAGCAGAGAAGCAGTTTTTTGACAGCCATCTTGCACCCTTCTACAGAATTGAACAGGTGACAGTGATGTTTATTGTATAGTTTTTCTACTCTTAAATGTTAAGCCATTTGATGTCCATTGATGTATATCTATGTAAGAAAAAAGGAAATAAAAAAGTAAACTCAGTGTATGTTATAAAGTGAAACTGATAATTTTCAAGGATTGACTGGTTTTTGAATATTCTTGCAAGCGTTGACATGGAAAAGTTGGACATTCTTTTCCAGAAGAAAGTTCTCAAAATTTCCTTCTTTATATATTTATGGTTGAAACTTACTTTTGGTTCCTAAACTTTCATAAAGTTATCAATTTAGTCCTTGAACTTTGGTTTGTCACGATTTAGTCCTTGAACTTTATCGTGTATACTTCAAAATTTGAAACGATTTAGTGCCTGTTTGGGAAAATTATTGTTAAGGTTTAATAGAAATTTTTATAGGCAGATTAATAAACAAATTAGGGACCCAATATGTTAATAAGCTACAAGGTATAGACCATTAAATAATAAAAGACAACATTTAACTTTGATGAATTTTTTTACGGTAGGGATTAAATTGTTATAAATTTGTAAGTTAAAGGACTAAATTGTTACATCCAAAAGTTGAGAAACCAAATTGTTATAAATTTGAAAGTATATGGACTAAATCGTTATGAGCAAAAGTTCAAAGATTAAATTGTTACTTCTATAGAAGTTGAGGGACTAAAAGTAATTTTTAACCTATGTTTATTATCTACTTCAATATGGTTGTAGTTTTCTGGTCACGTTTTCTTTTCAATCTCTCTCTCAAATAATAGTTGAAGTTCTATGTTACCCCACTATCGATTTTATCGATAACGGCAAGATGTGTGGTGTTCGTATGTGTTTCAGTTGATAATAGCAACCAAGCCCAGCGGAAGGCAAAGCACGGCTCCACGTATAGTTACAGAGGATAATATTTTATTACTCTTTGATATACAGAATAAGGTCTTTTGAGCACTTGGTGCTTCTTCCAACTATTTGTTTCTGTTTCCTCACTTATTTAGTTGAGTTCTTTACGCACTTTTTTCTTGCTACAATTTCAACAGGTCAATGAACTTGTTGCAAACTATTCTGGCTCAGTCGTATCCCTAACTGATATATGCTTGAAGCCACTCGGTGAGGATTGTGCGACACAAAGTATTCTGCAGGTTTGATACTATTTCAGTTCTAATTGGATAAAACTTGTATTTCGTGTCTTAAAGCTATGGTGCAATGAGATGGACTGCTCACTGAAGTTCCGGACATTTCCTCTTTTTTTGTAACGGCCCAAGCCCACCGCTAGCAAATATTGTTCTCTTTGGGCTTTAAAACGCGTCTGCTAGAGAAAGGTTTTCACACCCTTATATAGGGTGTTTTGTTCTCCTCCCCAACCAATGTGGGATATCACAATCCACCCCCTTCAGAGCCCAGCGTCCTCGCTGGCACTCGTTCCTTTCTCCAATTGATGTGGGACCTCCATTGGTACACCGCCTCGTATCTACCCTCCTTCGGGGAACAGCCTCCTCGCTGGCACATCGCCCGGTGTCTGACTTTGATACCATTTATAAAGTCCCAAGCCCACTGCTAGCAGATATTGTCCTCTTTGGGCTTTCCCTTTCGGGTTTCCCCTCAAGGCTTTAAAACGCGTCTGTTAGGGAAAAGTTTCCACACACTTATAAAGGGTGTTTCGTTCTCCTCCCCAACCAATGTGGGATATCACATCTTTTCCCTTACCATCTTCATTTTGAAGCGAATGTTTTTATCATACTGAGTTTATCAAATGTTTTTAAGTCTTCTTTGTTTATTTGTTCTTTTTTCCACATGCTCTCTATTGAAGAAACTTTCTTTTCTTAATTTATTTGATGATTTTTTATGAGTAGCTGCAAATTTTGCGTAATTGAAATGGAATATTAAAAGATAATAGCTGAAAAATAAACTACATTAAGAAAATGCTATATTCGCAATTATAGTTATTATTTTTAAATGCTATTATTATAATTATTTCTATAAAAACATTTTTATGAATCTTTTAGAAAATAAATTTACTCATCCAAATTCCTTTTTGTTTTACAGTACTTTAAAATGGACCCTGAAAATTTTGACGAGTATGGAGGAGTGGAACATGTTGAGTATTGCCTCCAGGTAAACTTATTGTAATCATAATGCTCATCTTTTTTAATTCTATTTTCACTAACTGCGAAGTTTCTTGTCAATGTTTTAAAATTGGGTTTTCTGTTTATGCTCTTTAATTCCAAAATTTTAATTTTCGTCCCATCAAATGTTGTCTTCAGCATTATACTTCCACAGAGACATGTTTCAGTGCGTTCAAAGCTCCGCTTGATCCCAGCACATCCTTGGGTGGATTTGTTGGGAACAATTATTCTGAGGTTGTATCTTCTCCCTTACTTGTAGATGTTTTTACGACGTTTTCCTAATTTTATCTTGATTCACTAATGTCAGGCCTCTGCATTTGTTGTCACATATCCTGTTAATAATGCAATCGATGATGTTGGCGATGAGAATGGGAAAGCAATAGCGTGGGAAAAAGCTTTTGTCAAGTTAGTTAAGGTTTGAACTGTTTGCTTGTTTAGTTTTGTACAAGCTTTGAACGCTCCACGAACATTTCAGATTGATGCATTAACTCATAGTTCTTACTCATGTGAAACGTTGTAGTCGTACTATTGGACTCCAAGGCTGTTCTGTTATTGGATTTACGATAAGATAATATACTAGAGCTTATGTAAGGGGAGTGTTTAGGGGAATGGGGGATTTTAGAATATATATATATATTAACTTCTTTCAGTCTTTTTTTTTTTTCCAAAATATTGATGCATTCTGCAGTTCGTCCCTCAGTGAGGTTGCCTCGCTGACCTCTTCTCTGAAGCAAGCCTAGAACATTTTAGATCACTGGTCTGATGCTTGTTTCTTGTCTGATTATTTGCGTGTAGACATAATTTGTTGTTTGTAGAATATGTGATAGAAATGATATTAGGGTGGTGAAGAATATTATTATAGTATTAAGACCACGTTACTAATTAGTTAGAGAAGTTGCTATGGATATTCGTTATAAATTGAGTATGTGGGAAAGGATGAAGGTAAGCAATTGTTTAATGGCTTTAGGCCGAGGGACCAACTATTTTAGATTTTTGAGCTCTATCAATATGATATCATTTTCATGTGTAGTTAATTTTCTTTGAGCATTGTAGATTGCCAACACAACAGCTACTACCAAATGTATAATATTGTAACGGCCCAAGCCCACCACTAGTAGATATTGTCCTCTTTGGACTTTCCCTTTCGAGCTTCCCTTCAAGGTGTTTAAAATGCGTCTATTAGGGAGCGGTTTCCACACTCTTATAAAGAATGTTTCGTTCTCCTCCTCAATCGATGTGGGATCTCACAATCCACCCTCCTTTAGGGCTCAGCGTCCTTGTTAGCATTCGTTCTCTTCTCTAATCGATGTGAAACCCTCCAATCTACTCCCCTTCGGGGCAAGTGTCATTACTAGCACACCGCCTTGTGTCCACCCCCCTTCGGGGATCAGCCTTCTCGCTGGCACATCGCTCGGTGTCTAGCTCTGATACCATTTGTAACAGCCCAAGCCTACCGCTAGCAGATATTGTCCTCTTTGGACTTTTCCTTTCAGGTTTCTCTCAAGGTTTTTAAAATGCATATGCTAGGGAGAGGTTTCTACACCCTTATAAAGAATGTTTCGTTTGTGGGATCTCACAAATATAATAGCCACAAGAAATGTGTGAAGGGAGTGTGAAATTCCTGGCAATATAAAGGGATAGTTTTCTTTTATGGTTCATATTCCTTTGTAGATGTTAATTTTTTTTTAATATTTGAAAATGACATTGTTTTTCACTTTTATTTGTGTCCCAAGCCTATTCTTTCTTCAAGGTTATGATGTTTTCCTTTTCTTTGGCAGCTGTAACTATCTATCTTATCCTTTTTTTTAATAATAATTTTACACTATCGAACCTTTACGGTTTCAATTCAATGAATGATAAACTATATTTCTTCAAGACAATAGGGGGAAGGTGTTAAAGCGCTGTATCTATATGCAAAAATGAAGAACTAATCATAAAAAAATAAAAAATTCCCTTGCCTTTTCACTAAGAGAATGGATTACGAAAGAGGTGATAAGGAATCTCATCCTTAAATAACGTAAGAAGATGGAAACGTGGTTTTTGTCCTAGACTTTTATCTTTTTTTTTTTTTCTTTTTTTTTTTGTTCTTAAGCTTTTGAAATTTTAATTTTGGTCATTGAACATTCACTTTCTATGTTGAGTCTTGGAATAATTGAATGCATATTGCTCCAACTTACATCGACAGGAGGAACTGCTTCCACTAGTACAGTCCAAGAATCTCACTCTTTCTTTTTCATCGGAGAGTTCAATTGAGGAGGAACTGAAAAGAGAAAGCACTGCAGATGTTCTGACAATTGCTGTAAGTCAATGAAGGATGACATCTTTTTTGTTAATTCAAGGCAATATATAATTTAAGTAATACAGTTTTGTTGTAGGCATCAGTCAATTGATCAACCTTTTATACTTGATTCTATGCATTTATTTTACCGAACCTCTTTCTTTATTTTAAGCTTTTATTCTCTAACATTTATCAGGTAAGCTACCTCGTTATGTTTGCCTACATATCAGTGGCTTTGGGAGATTCAAATATTTCATCGTCTTTCTACCTTTCATCCAAGGTGGGTGTCGGACTAATGTTTGAGTATTTTGTACATGTAGTTTACTTTTACTGCCTCTTATTTATGGATCCTGTTGATTCACTGGTCATTATTCTACATTATATCTTTCCTTCTAAGGGAGCAACAAACGTTAGGGCTTGAGATGTTTAGGAGAAGTCCTCCGAGAAGGAGAGATATATATAAACACAGTAAAAACAGTGAAAAAACCGGAAAACATGGATAATCTTTATTGCATACTCCATTCTCTAATGAATGCTGTTCAAAATGAAACTGGAGAAAAAAACTTATCTAATTTCTTTTTCGATGGGAGGTGGACTAAATTTCTCTGCCCCACGTTGCCTTGCCCTTTTGTCATTTCTATTCTTGATGACTATACTTAGCTTACATTTGTGGAATTGATGAATACTTTCTATTTGATGATCAATTAGCTTCATCATTGGATGAGTATGTTAACTTGCAATACCCTTTTAACTTTGAAATTATTGTTGATATATTAAGTATTGATTCTGTTTTCTTATTTGATTGCGCTTCCTTTAATCTCATACCAAGCTTCTATTTAAAAATCTCAGGTGTTGCTTGGCCTCTCAGGAGTTCTACTTGTCGTGCTGTCTGTTCTAGGATCTGTTGGATTTTTCAGTGCTTTGGGGGTAAAATCAACATTAATAATTATGGAGGTTATCCCATTCCTGGTCTTGGCGGTAGGTAGTTATAATGCTTTGAAGTTTATACTTTTCTATTGATTCTCTTGATATCAGTCTTTTGTTGAGTTTTCCCATTGTCAGAAAGATGGAATGATAGTGCCCTGTATTTGAGATTGAGTAATTTTGGTTTCCTCTTTTCTCTGAGTTTTCCTTTTTTAAAATACTTGTTCGTCGGTGGAAGTTGTTGTCTGACGTATTCTCTCTTTGTCACTTTAATCAGGTTGGAGTTGATAACATGTGTATATTAGTACATGCTGTAAAACGACAACCATTTGAGTTGACTTTAGAAGAGCGCATAAGCAACGCGCTGGTTGAAGTTGGTCCGTCCATAACACTAGCTAGTTTGTCGGAGATCTTGGCATTTGCAGTTGGAACTTTTGTTCCCATGCCAGCATGTCGTGTCTTTTCCATGTTTGCTGGTGTGGTTTTTCTCCCCATTTTACTTCACTGCCAAGAAATATTAGTTGTCTCTGTCATCCCTGTTAATTGCCTTCTTTCTTTCTTTTTTTTCCTACTTCCTTTAGCTTTGGCAGTGTTTCTGGACTTCATTCTTCAACTGTCGGCGTTTGTGGCGCTTATTGTGTTTGATATTTTGAGAGCTGAGAATCACAGAGTTGACTGTTTTCCATGCATAAAAGTTCCTCCACGTTCTGATGAACCGAACCAAGGTTCGTATGAAATTTTCTGAAACTGCATATTCTATTTAAGTTCTCAGTTATGTTATAATCTATGGTTGCTTGTCTAAGTTAGATTTACCTTCCTTCCCCCCGTGAATCTTTTTAGTTCTGATTAGACAACTGGAATAAATTCTAGGTTTCAATCAGAGGAGACTTGGGCTTCTTTCTCGGTACATGAAGGTATGTTTGTGGGTCGTGGCAGAAGGTCGTATTATATTAGAATATTCTATAATGGCCCAACTTCTTAAACTAGAGTTCTGAGAGTTACTACTGCATGCTAATCGTGAACTTTTGAAAACAAGTGGAAACTCTAGTAAACCAAACAAATCATTTCAACTTAACAAAATGATTAAAATTTTAAGATATTTTGAATTTGGGATCTCAGTAAAGCATTTAGAACAATCTGAAAAGATGAATCCAACATATATTTTCAAAACCAAATGAGAAAAGAATATTTAAATGATTATAAGTCAACGAGCTAATGAACGGTGCAAAAAGCATGAACTAGAAATTTCTAGGATCCAAAAGAAAACTCTAGTCCATCACTATCTCAATAGCCTTTCCAGAATGAACGGCCTCGTTATGCACCTCGTAAGTTCAGGTACCATATGAAAAAAGAGGATAGCATGAGTGAGTATAAAGGGACACTCTGTATACCAAATACTTGCATGGTCCTAATCAGTTATCCACTCAGCACCTTGATACATAAGGATCTTAAATTGAAATCATAAAAATATTTGGTGTAGGTGTGCAATTAATCAATCCCTGACTAGTATAACTATTGTGCCTGTGTGTGTGGGTTCGTCCCGATAAACCAAGAGTCATTAGAGGTTGGTTAGCGACTCCTTAATGGTATCACTTCTATCCCAATGCTATACTTTATAAAAGTCATTCTGGCTGAACATGAAGAGGAGCAACTTCAAGTTTGAAATAACTATGTTGCCTATGTGGGTCAGTCATGTAAGACAAAGCGGCCCTAAAAGGTAATTAGTTAGTATAACAGCTCAGACCTACCGCTAGCAAATATTGTCCTTTTTGGGCTTTGCACCTATGAACAACCCGAAATGAGGTTGGAAAGCTAGTGTCTCAAAACAGAACCACCCAAAATCACCACAATCAAGTCAGGAACATGAACTCACCTCTAACAGATCAGTGAAAGAAAAACTCACGCTGCTGATTGAAGAACTTGAAGCTGTTGTGCAAGTTCAAAGGCTGGAGAAAGAGGACGTGTCGCTGCAAAGTTGGAGGAGCATCAATCACGCTGGCAACCTAGGTGTATCAACAAAGAGGAGAGTGAGACGCTGGAAATGAAGCAGCTACATGTGAATGGCGTAAAGAGAGAGATGTGGGGGAGACAATGGCTGGTGTCGTTTGGTTGATGAGTCTTGGTATCAAGTATCAGCGGTTGTGGCGTGTGGGCTATCAGCAAGAAGCAGGTGAACGACACTTCATCAAGGAAGCTGTCATGCATGAGAAGGAGAAACATCGCAGAAATGGAGGTACTGTTTGGTGGTGATGTGGTGATGAACGACGGAGAAGAAGAATAATAGGAGGTGTACAGGAGGAGGAGGAGGAGGAGGAGGAGGAGATGAAGCCCGTAGGTGGCGAGTTTTTATATTTTTTCCACAGATTTGCTTTCCTCTTAATAAAACACTTTCCCCCTTCATCACTTGCTAACAAAACCAAATGATCTTTATTACGGTTAGGAAGCCCGAATTAACTCTCTTGAGCTCAACATGTTTAATTTAGACTTCAACCAAAATTAAAAATAAGCCCAACAACAGAATTAATCAAATAAGCACCACAATTAACCCTAGTAATGAAAATTGGAAATACTTGAAATATTGGGCTTACATGATTCATTTTGAAATTCGAGCAAATAAATATTTGTTATTATTCTGCCATAGAATTGGAATATTGATACATTTTCGCTTGTGATTTCCATAAATATTAGATCGTTATTCTGTTGTAGGACGTTCATGCACCCCTTCTTGGACTTTGGGGCGTTAAGATTGCTGTTGTTATCATCTTTGTTGGGCTGACTTTAGGAAGCATTGTAAGTTTCTCATTTCAGGTCGACTTTCCTTATGATTGACCATACAGTGCACGTGGCATTAGAATAGTTTTCGTTAAATTCATGTGTGCTCATGCAAGGAGAGTTAATGCATGTTTTTGTATTAGTTCATCAATGTTAACTGCTTGTGATTAATTACATATCCACTTTTTCTACTTTATTTAACCATCACAGACATTATCTACAAAGATTGAGGTCGGATTGGAACAAAAGATCGTCCTCCCACGAGATTCTTACCTTCAGGTTTGAGCTTCATGTTCGGTTTTCGGAATTTTATGAGTAATTTTCTTTCTTTATCTTTCTTGTGTGTTCCTTGCCATCTTATTTTTCTTCTTTTCTTATATCAGGGTTACTTCGATGATCTCGCAGAATACCTACGAATTGGGCCACCATTATACTTTGTTGTCAAGGATTATAATTATAGGTATCTGTCTATGATTTTCTATTTGCTTTTTCAATTATGTATATGTGTGTGCTTGCATGCATATAAGTAAGAATACACAATTAAGGGAATTTAGGGAACAAACAGAGACGGCACAAATAGAGACATGGTGGTTGTTCTAGAAGTTTTTGACTTGTAGAAACAAACTAATGAAGATCAATAGAAAATAACTTCAAAAAAGTAGTCATGTGAACATGTTTTCGCTATATGTTTGTTCTTATAAACTTATCTTGGAAGTTGACGACACCTGCCGAACAGTCCCTGGTGGTCATGAAGCGAAGTTAATATCTGATTTGTTGTTTCAGTTAACTTAGTTTTATTATCTACTTTCAACAAAGTGCATGGAGTCGTGTATTTAGGTTGAAATGCATATCAATCTAATGTTTAATAATGCTACTCAGCTCAAAGTCTAGACATACAAACCAGCTGTGCTCCATCAGCCAGTGTGATTCAAACTCTCTGTTGAATGAGGTAAGCCAAATCCGTGGAGTAGATTACAATCATGAGTATTAATTGGATAAAGTTATTTTTTTCCTTAAGTTCAGCTTTAAATTGGCCTAAAAGAGGGTGAAAGAGTCTGTTATTTTTTTAAGCTCAGAAGTGGCTGATATATGCATGTTGGGGTTGGGTAAAATATATTCATCATGTTTAACTATGTGCTTGCCTTGGGCTAAGCTCATCATAAATGGAAACTTTCGTGTCTATTATCTCGCGTGATGCTATGTCGTGCTTTTTTTTTCTTCTTTTCTTTTAAGTGTACGTTTATTCACCTTATACATCCTCCTTTCAGATATCACGAGCGTCATTGACACCAGAATTGAACTACATTGCTAAACCAGCAGCCTCATGGCTTGATGATTTTCTTGTATGGTTGTCACCAGAGGCATTTGGTTGCTGCCGGAAGTTCACAAATGGTTCTTATTGTCCACCAGATGACCAGGTTAGAAGTCCATAGGGCTACTTTCTTTCCTTGCCAATGCTCTATTTTACTGCTGACGGTCGCACCTCTTCCCACAACTTAAGATTTTCTGCAAGTTCCAACTGTATATTTCTACTTTCTTTCCAAATAGTTCATTGGTTAGGGTGGCGGAAGGAACCCACAACCAATCCATTTCTTATGAGAGGTTGGTTCATGGGCTAACTAACCTGAGTACCAAAACACATATAAAAAGAGTAAATAATCGCCCGCGAACTTTCCATTTTATTAGATTTCTAAATTTGGGTCGATCAAACATAATAATACATTAAAAAAAAAAAAAAAAAAGGCCTTCAGTTTTCTTTAATACAATTGTCCAACATGACACCACTTCATGACTACTGACGCATACATTTTCTTTCTCCAGCCTCCTTGCTGTATTCCGGATGAAGGGTTCTGTGATGCAAGTGAAGGAGTGTGCCAAGATTGTACAACTGTAAAGTTCTATGATCTATTCCTTAGTTTTCAATACTTTATGATTACCTACTGTTTTAGTTGGATCAATGTAATCCGACAGCCTATGCATTAATCGAGCGACATAAGGCTGGATTAATGCCCAAAGAAAAGGACATTGGCTAATTTCCGTGTTTTTTTCCCAGTGCTTTCACCACTCCGATTTGGTTGCTGGCCGTCCTACGACAGTGCAATTCCGGGAGAAGCTTCCATGGTTCCTCAATTCTCTGCCATCTGCAGATTGTGCAAAGGGTGGTCATGGAGCTTATACCAATAGTGTGAACTTGAATGGTCATAACTTAACTTTTCTTTGTTTTATCATTTCTTCAGCTACTGAATGCATTAAACTAAATCCTGGTTAACTCTGTTCATTACATGTTTGCTCATAACTTATTTCAGGTTATGAAAGTGGCATCATAAAAGCTTCGGAGTTTCGGAGCTATCACACGCCACTTAATAAACAAGTATGCTAGTAGAATAGTGTTTTCGTGGTTTTGAACTCAGTGTCGTCTGCATTATTTAGTCGAGATATTTATAAACTTCATTCTTTGCAGGGTGACTATGTAAATGCACTGCGAGCTGCTAAGGAGTTTTGCTCAAAAATTTCTGATTCGTTGAAGGTTTGAGTTGCGACTAGACTTTCAATTCTCATGGCAAGCTGACCAATTTTTTGCATGCTTTTCTGTATTAGACCTCATAGCTGCAGAATAAAATATGCAACTGATTTTGACCTATACCAAACTATAAGAAATACTAGATAATTAATCCCGCCCTGATATGATTGTATGTGTGATAGCATCTACTATACCAGGAATATCAATGAACCCGATTATTAAAATTGCTCAGGATACCATTTTTTAGTTTAGCTTCTAGAATCTATTTCTTAGTTCAAGATCCCTTTTACTAATTGGAATCAAAGAATTAGTAGATTTGTTCCGCCCAAATGAGAATGTGACATATTCATATCATAACATATGAATAGTAAGACTAGCATTCGTATTGAGACTTGAACTCATAGGGAAGAAAATTTATGGATGAAATCAAATATGCAGTATTTATAGACAAAAGTATACTTCTATTGTCGAATTAGGATCAACTAGGTCAGAAATAAAGCATTGGATGAAACTCTTATTTGGTGTCAAGGTAATTAGCTATGAATAGTCATCGACTCCCGAAAAAGGGCAGGACCCCCTTTACCATTTTGTACAAATAGAGAGGGGTCTCTTGCTTGTATTGTCAAAATGGAATATATCTCACATCATTCACATAAAAATAATATATCTTAAAGTATATAATAATTTATAGACATTGATAATTGAGAGAGAGAGAGAAAAAAAAAAAAAAAATATATATATATATATATATATATATATATATATATATATATATATATATATATATATATATAATATCTATTATTAACTATAGAATTCGTTAAATCTATATATAAATTATATAAAAATAGCCTAGTATAATAGAGCTCATCTGAGTAAAAAATGAAAGATCGTCACCTAAATGCAAAAGAACACTGTAGGAAGAGATTGTCAAAAGTGTTCTCCATTGGGTTCCCAATACTCTCTTTTTCCTTGTGCTTGTAGTTCACGTATTTTTTTAGTAGCATGTGTCAATTATTACTTTTAAAACTTACCTTCTTTGGTAGTTACCCTCAGGAACTCATTCGGTCGAGGCACCTGCATCCACAATGCTTATAGTTTTTTAGATTCTACTTTCTTTCAGTTGGATGGCTGTAGAACTGCGTTTATATGGTCTAAGACTCGAGATCTCGATATTTTACTGACAGTTGCTCTATTGCAGATGGATATCTTCCCATACTCTGTCTTCTATATATTCTTTGAGCAATATCTTGATATATGGAAGACAGCTTTGATGAACATTGCCATAGCACTCGGTTAGTATCATAGGGAACAAAGAAATCCGAAAGCTTTCTTTTTTTTTTTTTTTTTGCGAAGTCTGGTGGAATTTTACTGCTAGGGAAATCATCATTATTATATCATCGACAATATCAGTTTCCGTGTTACTTTGTTGACTTTATTAACGTCTTAACGAGATCTCTAAGAATCTCACTGAGGATTTTCTTTGATGCAAGTGCAGGTGCCATATTTATTGTCTCTCTGGTCATCACATCATGGTATGTATCTCATTTTGTGTTTCGTCGATGTATAAGTACAACGCATACTTCTTATGGCATGAAAATTACTCTTCTTTATTTGATCATACTTTCGTCTTGTTATTTTGAAATGCAGTTTGTGGAGTTCGGGAATCATTATACTTGTTTTGGCTATGATTATTATTGATCTCATGGTACCCCTCTGTTACTCCTTTTTGTGGAGTTTAATAAAATTTTGCTTTATTTTCATCTATTTTTTTCTTCCTTTTTTGGCAGGGAGTAATGGCGATTCTGAATATTCAACTAAATGCTGTCTCTGTTGTTAACATATTGATGTCAATAGGAATCGCGGTTGAGTTTTGTGTCCATTTAGTCCATGCCTTTTCGGTTAGTATCGACCCCAATAACTTCATCAAGCTATTTGAATTTCGTGGTTTAGTTTCTTAATTTGACTTATCCAAGTCTTTACACGAAATTTCATGGTGGAGTACTGCCACGGGTGGTACATGTCGATTTAAGACGAGGCCATTTGATTAGTATGGTAGTTCATTGGAAAAGCTATGGAACCGAATAGCTAGCACGTAACTGGATGATGCATCTTGTGTTTTACCCTTTTTCATTACTAATATTATTGACCAAATGCCCTCGTAGGTTAGCTGCGGTGACAGAAGCCAGCGTTCTCAGGAGGCGTTGACGACAATGGGGGCTTCTGTATTCAGGTAGACATTAGTTTGCTTTTCTAGTTTGGTATTACAACATATTCAATATTTGGTATCAGCTTCTGTGGATCAAATTCAATAAAAGATGGTTGACTTCCATTGTTGGAACATTTGATTGTTAAAAGATTTAACAACCCAAGTTGACAGCTACACGGCTACAGATATTATCCTTTTTGGATTTTTCCTTTCGAGCTTCCCCTCAAAGTTTTAAAACGCGTCTGGTAGTGAGAGGTTTTTGCACCCTTACAAAGAATATTTTGTTCTCCTCCCTAACCGATGTGGGATCTCACAATCCACCCCCATTCATAGCCCAACGAGGGCTCTAGCACTCATTCCCTTCTCCAATCGATGTGGGATCCTCAATCCACCCTCTTCGGGGCTAACGTCCTTAATAACACACCACCTCGTGTCTACCCCCTTCGGAGCTCAACCTCTTCGCTGACACATCGCTCGGTGTCTGACTCTAATACCATTTGTAACATTCCAAGCCCACTGCTAGCAGATATTGTCCTCTTTGGGCTTTTCCTTTTGGGCTTTCTCTCAAGGTTTTAAAACGCGTCTGCTAGGGTGAGGTTTCCACACCCTTATAAAGAAAGTTTCTTTCTCCTCCCCAACCAAGGTGAGATCTCATAGAAGAAATGATTCCTGTCATGCTTTCTACTCTGTGCACGTCTTACCCTTGACCGAGATTTTCCTTCGTATGTGGCTACTCAACATTTTCTAGAAGAGGTGTATTTCTACTTTGTGTGATCCTAGAATCTCTTAGAATCAGTTTCTTTGGCTTCCCCTTCAGTCTAAAGGATAGATGAGGATATTTCGCGTAATCACTAGAACCACGAGGTTCTCATTGAAACTTTTACAAGTATCTGTCTTGCAGAAACTAATGTTTTCACTCGTTTTGCAGTGGGATTACTCTCACAAAGCTCGTTGGGGTCATCGTTCTTTGTTTCGCAAAATCGGAAATATTTGTGGTATCTGGTCCCTTACCCTTATTATCGCTTACAAATATGCTAGTCTCTTTTGAGAACCTATAAAGACAATTTTTGGCTGTGGATTCTGCAGATTTATTACTTCCAAATGTACCTTGCATTGGTCATCATTGGTTTCCTCCACGGCCTTGTGTTTCTACCTGTAAGTTCAAAAGCCAACTGTTCTTATAACGACCGACATCGCGTCTCTTCTATCGAGCGATGATTGAGCCATATATTACTTATTTCCTCGCCTCTTGCAGGTAATATTGAGTATGATTGGACCACCATCGAGATATTCGGTACAAGACGATGCTCCTATCGAAACTGAGCTTCATGTTTCACAAGGCTAGGCATGATGAAGCCTGTCCTGTCCGTCAGGAATATGTTGCTGTTAATTCTCATATACTAACTCTGATCTTGCTGACGAAATTCAGACGGTAGTCTTTCGACAATCGCAGTTCGAGCTGAAGTTATGTTTATCTAAGCACAGGTCAATGTATATAACTAATAAGAGTTTCAAATTCTTAGAAGAATGAGATCGGACTATTACTTCGATGTATGATGGCTTTTTATATTGTTAGAGTCGTCTAGAAGCATGTGTTAGTTGCATAGCAATGGATGATAGGAATACTCTTAAGGGTATGATAGTAATTAGTTAGGAAGGTTGTTCTGGTAATATTTTATAGATAGGGTCGATATAAAAAGATGAACATCGGCAAATGTTCGGTTAATGGTTTAGACTCGAGTAACGAATAGGGTGATTTTATTTGAAAAAATATTGTAATTCTTGGTGTTAGTTTCTTTTTCAATACATTATGTAACAAACCATCCGAGCAATCACATCAACTATCATATAATATCCCATCAAATATTTGTTTCCAATAGTTTTGGTTCAAATCTTTGTAATAATACAAAATTCAGTGTCGATTTAGTCTCTAATTTTCAAGATCACAAACTTTATTTTTGAACGTGGGAAGTTTTTAAAAATTTATGAATTTATTAGAAGCTCTTCTTTTGGGCTTCAACAACATCTACAAATTTACCATCAACTACTTCTCAATATCCTCCAAGTGTTGTTTGAATTCAAAGTTATTCACTTTGCCAACTCTGGTGTAGTTCATGTAGAGTTACGAGAATCGCTTGTCTATAGGGTGCAATGATTGAGGTTGAAATTCAAGATGATTCGACCATTCCAGCTAGTCGATGACACTATTAAAATTACATTAAACACCTCTTTAGTCGATGAAAATCTTAAGAATGACAACCTCTCTTTAGTCATTTTTAAAACTTACAAAAATTTAAAAGATTCATCCATCTACTAAACACATAAACACAAAATTGCAGTAAGATTTATACTTATATACAATATATCTATTAAAATAAACTCAATCAAAGACAATAAAACTGAGTTCAAATCCTACACATTCACCAACAGGATTGAAAAAAGAAGCATTTATACGGAAGTGGATCTATTTCCACTTTCTTCCTGGTAACAGCCACACATACAGTAGCAATCTTTTCTTAAAACCTTTGTCAAACACGTGAGAACTATTATGAGGAGGAGGAATAGTAGGCAGAATATTACTAGAAACCAGCAAACATCTGGTTCGTGGCGACTGAGAATGGCGAATTCTGAGCAAACTCGATGCTATCGCAGTCCAGAACGCTATCTTCGTCCTACTTGAAGAACAATAGGTTGAAAAAGAAAAACATGTTATGTCTATACGCTTACATCTCTGATCCGTCTTGATGAGCCAATGGCACTTTGATATTGTTCACAGGAGTTCCCAGCACATTCAAGACCCCAACTCGCTGCAACTCTTTTGCTGTCATGAAGAAAAGAGGAATTTTATGTTACTTGGATCATGCTCCAAAGCAAAACTAGGAAGGAACTAAAAAAAAATAAGAGGTATGGTAAGAGACAGGAACCACGAACCTCCACAATAGTATGATATTGTCCATTTTGAGCATAAGCTCTCATGGCTTTACTTTTGGTTTCCCCAAAAGGCTTCATACCAATAAAGATGTATTCATTACTTATAAACCCATGATTATCACCTTAATTAGTCAATATGAGACTCCCTCCCAACAATTCTTAACAATCCTCCCTTCAAACAAAGTGCACCATAGAGCCTTTCCTGAAGCCTATGGAGTCCTCGAACAGTCTCCCCTTAATCGAGATTTGACTCCTTTCTTTGGAGCCCTCGAACAAAGTACACCATTTGTTTGAAACTTGAGTCACTTTTGACTACACATTCGAGACTCACAGCTTCTTTGTTCGACAATTGAGGATTCTATTGACATGGCTAAGTTAAGGGCATGACTTTGATACCATGTTAGGAACCACGAACCTCCACAATGGTATGATATTGTCCACTTTGAGTATAAGTTCTCGTGACTTTACTTTTAGTTTCTCCAAAAGACCTTGTACCAATGGAGATATATTCCTTAATTATAAACTCAGGATCATCTCCTTAATTAGTCAATCCTTAATAGTTACTATTAGGCTGAAATAAAAAAAGAAAGCTTCAAACTTACTTTCAGGAGATAAACCCAAGGAAAAGACTAGCTATAGACTTCGTTCATCTAATGGCAAGTTTTGGTATTTTCTAGGGAATGTTAAATGCTCGCGGAAAGCTGATGCCTTTTTTCATCCACTCAGATCCTTGACAAGTATTTCTCCATATATGTTTTAGCATTTCAGTCTTGTTCATAAGCGCAACTGTGCTGTGCTCAAGCAATATTCATAACAAATTTGGAACTTTTTTAACTCCCTTAGTTTTGTAATTTGACAATTGAGATTCCACATCGGTTGGGGAGGAGAACGAAGCATTCTTTGTAAGGGTATGAAAACCTCTCCTTAGCATACTCATTTTAAAAACCTTGAGAGAAAGTCCAAAAATGACAATATCGGCTAGCAGTGGGCTTGGGCTGTTACAAATGGTATTAGAGCCAGACACCGGGCGATGTGCCAGCGAAGAGGTTGAGCCCCGAAAGGGGGTGGACAGGATGCGGTATGCCAGCAAGGACGCTGGGCAACGAAGAAGGGTGGATTAGGGGTCCCACATTGATTGGAGAAGGGAACGAGTGCAAGCAAGGATGCTAGGCCCCAAAGGGGAGGTGAATTGTGAGATCCCACATCGGTTGGGGAGAAGAACGAAGCATTGTTTATAAGAGTGTGGAAACCTCTCCCTAGTATATGCGTTTTAAAAACCTTGAGGGGAAGCTCGAAAGGAAAAAGTTCGAAGAGAACCATATCTACTAGTGGTGGGCTTGAGCTGTTATAATATACTTCTTTCTATGCTTGCAAGTCGAAATCCAACAGAGAGGAAGCTTAAGATAAGGAGGGATAAGGTTTCAACTAACATATTATCCAATCTTAGAGATGTCCACATCCAAACTTCTTCAGCCCAAAGAAGAAAAATCATCATGGAAAGTCAAAAGTTCAAAGTAATATGGAAACACACAAGACCGCAATGAACAAAAATAATTGAATCAAACATAACATTTTGTCAACAACTCATTTTGCAGACTATAATAATTTTCCCAGGATCACAGAAAAGGAAAGTGAAGTAGGTAATACAGATATCAAATCAAACTACCTTCCTCAAACGAGAGATGAATGGATCTCTTTTCCAATTCAACTGCATGTCTGCTAAGTTCAACTGATGACAACGATCGAAGCACTGATAAAAAAAAAAAAAAAAAAGTAAAATCATTCAAAAAGTAAATAAGTTTCATTCAAACTATTTCAGGAATAAGATGAAGCACTTTCTTAAATGAACATACCCTGAAGATAATCTTGTTGATCTGATTGGTTCAATTTATACAATAACAACTCCAACTGATGATATCTGTGTTCCCACTGCAAATTTTTCCATCCTGAAGAATCAAAGTCTGATTCTGCTGTGGCTAAATTAATGCCATACTTGTGAGGAACTGAAGATTTACCGTGTGCATTCATGGGAGAAACCATTGTAGAAGAAGAAAATGCAGGGAAGCAATGGTTCTGTAACTCCTTGACCTGGGATTTTAGATGCACAGCTTCAGCTAATTGACCAAGTTTACTCTGATAATCAGCTTTTATGCTTGAACTATCACAAGGACTACTTTTTGCTATATCTGCATCGGATTTTCTACGGATATAAACGAGGTGCCCATTTGTGGTATTCGAAGTCGAAGAAAGGAGACGAGGCGGACTCGTTGTGAAGACGGGAGAGGGCTTATTGTTACTAGAAACTTCAATGAACTCGCTGCTCGGACCTCTTCCGGTACAGTTGGAAGCTGCGAGCCTATTATCATTTTGCAAGTCTCTTAATGCTGTCTTCTTGGCAGAAATCTGCAGTTGATTTTCATGAGCAGGCGCTTCCTTCCCAGAATCACTTAATTTGGAGTCTATGGATTTCTGAACCATCTGAAATGTTTAAAAATTTGAAGAGATACATAATACAAATATTAGAGAGATCAAGAAACAGAAACAAGACAATTTTGATAGTAGTTAGATCGAGATACACATGGATATATGAACAATAAGTGTAAGGGCGTGGATATATAACCATTTAGAATAAGTATAATTCAAATGAACACTCAAAAGATACCCATAGATATATGAACAACAAATGTTATCCTATGAACAATACATATCATGACGGATAATATATCTGTAATAGTCCAAGCCCACCGTTAAAAAATATTATTCTATATTATTCTCTTTGGGTTTTCCCTTCCGAGCTTCCCCTCAAGGTTTTTAAAATGTGTCTACTAGGGAGAGGTTTCCACACAAAGAATGTTTCATTCCCCTCTTCAACCGATGTGAAATCTCACAGTCTACCCACCTTGGAGGCCCATAATAGGTTATGAATTTATAGAAGAAGCCAATAACAACTAAGCTTAAGGTTTGCAGTAAATTGTTAGACGTCAAACAATATAACATTAAATAGTTAGTGTAACGGTCCAAGCCCACCGACAGCAGATATTGTCCTCTTTGGGTTTTCCCTTTCAGGCTTCCCTTCAAGGTTTTAAAATGCGTTTGTTAGGGAGAGGTTTCCACACTATTATAAAGAATGTTTCGATTTCCTCACTAACCGATGTGAGATCTCACAGTTAGGTAATAAAATCAAAGAACACAAGAAATATTAGATATCAGCCAGTATAATACAAACACAAACTGTCCCAAGCGAGTTTTGCAGCAGTTCCACATTTCCAACATTATGCAAGAATATGCCTTTAAATTTGTAATACACAGTATCAATAAAATACAATGTTAACCTTTGACACTTTATCAGCAAGATTCTAGACAGTGACTTCTATTCATTTTCGAAGTTTATCTTTTGTTTGAGTGGTTTGAACAGACTGATGGAGGTATTTATTCCTAGAACGTACTTTGACATAGGTTAATGGAAATGAAGTGCCAAGCTTAAAGCCAACCAAAGCGTCTTCAGACAATCTCCGAGATAATGGTCGAAACCCAATGCATTTGTGAGATTCCACGTCGGTTGGAGAGGGGAATGAAATATTTCTTATAAGGGTGTGGAAACCTCTTCCTAGCAAATCATTTAAAACCGTAAGACTGACAGCGATATGTAATGGGCTAAAGCGGACAATATATGCTAGCGGTGGGTTTGGGCTGTTACAAATGGTTTTAGAGCCAGGTTTCAAGCGGTGTGCCAGCGAGGATGTTGGGCCCTCAAGGAAGGTGGATTGTGAGATCCCACCTCGGTTTGAGGGGGGGCGAAATATTCCTTATAAGGGTGTGGAAATCTCTCCTCAGTAGACGCGTATTAAAATCATAAGACAAACGATGATACGTAACAAGTTAAACCAGACAATATCTACTAGCGGTAGGTTTGCAAATGGTATCAGAGCCAGGTTTTGAGCGGTGTGCCAGCGAGGACGCTGGGCCATCAAGGAGGGTGAATTGTGAGATCCCACATCAGTGGAAAGGGGAACGAAATATTCCTTATAAACATGTAGAAACATCTCCCTAGTAGACGCGTTTTAAAACTGTGAGACCGACGACGATATGTAACGAGCTAAAGTGGACAATATCTGCTAGAAGTGGGCTTGGGCTTGGGCTGCTATAGCATTACTCACATATTGAAAGACATTACAACACTGAAGGGAAACAAAAAAAACTTGAGAAGCATAATCACAAGTGTCTTGCTTCTTCTATTTTTCCAGTTTTTGCTCGCATCTCTTGCGATTAAAAACGCGAGGATGCAGGATGAAAAGAAAAACCGATCATTAATAAGAAGCAATCAGTTCTCAAAACGCGAAATTAGCTCAGAGAAAACCTAAATAGAATTAAAAACGAAGCAGAAACAAATTTGCAATTCAAAACAATTTCAACGACAGAACACGAACTGATCATATTCTCCATTTCGAAATTAACACTAAAACGCGAACCACTTCGCGAAAAAGCAAATTAGCTTAACCAAATCCAAATCAAATTGCATCAAAAGCATTCGTTCTTACCTTAGCTCATAGCAACCGCTCCGATGAAGTAGGGAGAGCCATGTGGAATCGGAAGGAAGAAGAAATCTTCAGTTCTCAATTTCATACAGTTGCTTCACTGCTCAGAGCATCAAATCGCCTCGAAAATGCATTGATATTTGCTCATCAAAACCAAAAATGGACGCAAAATGTTCACTGTGCTGCAAATTCCGAGTAGATTTCACGAGCTGAAGAACGTAATGCTTAAAAACTTGCAGAAAGACACGTGGATCAGAACTATGGTCCTCGAAAGGTCAAAAAATATATATTATTATATAATGAAAAACTTATTTTAAGATAATTACACGATTAGTCCTTCAACTTTCAAGATTTTATCTTGAAAGTCCCTTATTATTTCTTTTATCATATTTTAATCAATATAATGTTTATTTAGTAATTATGGTTTGTTTTGGCTCGGTATTGTCGTTAGTCTACTCTTCTTGTGGGCAAGTGAGTTGTTCTCCTCTCCGATCGATGCGAGATCTCACAATCTACTCCCTTGAGAGTCAATGTTCTCACTGGCACACCGCTCGGTGTCTGGTTATGATATCTCTTATAACAACTCAAACCTACTATTAGCAAATATTGTCAATTTTGACATGTTACGTATCACCGTAAGCTTCACGATTTGAAAACGTGTCTACTAAAGAGTATAAAAGGTTTATACGTTATTTTAAGAAATGTTTCGTTCACCTCTCCGACTAACGTGAAATTGTATAATGTTTTTGCATTTAAAGTGAAATGACTTAATTGCCCTCAATTTAAAATCAACAAAGTCACGACCTTTCCTTCGTCGAACTCCCTCGAGGTTGCCGCCGGTTCTCGCCGTCGTCCAGTCGAGGAGCTACTAGAGATAAGGTCACGATCCGTCGATCTCTACCACCGAGTCGCGCGCAAGGATCCGCTGGATTCCATCGTTCGTGTGATGCCGACATCACCAGAAGGCGGAAAGCACCGCGAGATCATCTGGAGCAGGGGAAATTTGTGAGTCACCAAATACATAAGTTTGTGAATATTTGAAATTGAATTTAGGTATTCAATCAAAAGCTTTATGTGGTGTTAATGGATTTTGAGTTTTAGGTCCCTCTAGGGTTTTATTAGAATCTTCAAGGTCTTTGCAGAGAGTTTTGTGTCCTTAGAAAAAGCTGGTTAATCAGACATTTTAAAAAAAAAAATTAACAATAAATTTTATTAGGTTGAATCCAAATTAGGAGAGTAGATATGGTCCTATTTGGCTTTTCAGCTTCCCCTCGCGTATTCTATGTATAGGTTTCTACTCACTTATGAAGAATGATTCGTTTCTACTCACTTATGAAAATGATTCGTTTCCCTCTTCAATCGAGGTGGGATCTCACATGAACTTATAAACAAACCAAATCCATAAAGTTTTTCATTTTTTGAACCCAACCCAACTCAAAGCGTACAAGGTTGGTTGAGTTGGATTGATCGAGTTCTTCGAATCATAGGTTTAGTTAGGTTGAGTTGACTGAATTCTTTAAGTTGGATTGGGTTGATCGGGTTCTTCAAATTTTAGGTTTGGTTAGATTGAGTTGACCGAATTCTTCCGAAAAAATGTGATATCTCCATTTTCAAGAAAGATATAAACTACCTACCACAATTTATTTTTATTTGAAGATAACTTTAAAAAATACAGTGTCCCTTTATAATAAACAAAGATTGGGCCACATTTTTCAGTCTCACATGGTGGGAAAGCCAAAACAAAAGGACAAAAAAAGGACAAGCACCTTGAATGGAACAAATATCAGCCTAGAAAGCTACTTACCATCACATCAAGCTGCTCAGGCTTTGAACCCATCTACAAGTTTCATGTTGTCGCCTTTGGGCACACCCATCCCTTTCTCCTCCCTGTTCTTGAACTTAGTGTATGAGTGATAGCTATCATTGATACGAGCTAGACCACTATATGTCGTGAATGACATTTATTAGTAATAGGCATTTATCACAAGAGACAAACTACATGTTCTAAAATAACTCTACCTGTGATAGACTTTAATCATAATAGCAATCGTTGTTGAACTAGAGTATTAGTGACAATAGTGATAGGCTACCATCACTAGTAGACTTGTTTAAGAGACAGACTTCATGTTGTGAATGACGTTTATTAGTAATAAACATTGCAAGCATTGTCGAACAAGTGTTTCGGTGATTGTAGTAATAGACTACCATCACTAGTAGACTTGTTCAAGCGATAGACTACATGTTGTGCGTGACGTTTATTAGTAATAGGCATCTATTGCCGTGACGTTTATTGTTGTACTAGTTTATATGTGATAACACTCTATTAACTTTCGGATTGGTCCAAAAAGGTGTTCATAATATGATTTTAATAAGTATGAAGCCACTCAAAAATTAAAATGAGCTCATAATCTAACTTTAAAAGGGTGTACTACATTAAAAAAAAAAAAAAAAAAAAGAATAATAAACTCATAGAAACGATTGAAGAACAGTAGTGGTGTGAACGGCTGAAGAGAAACGGGAAGGGGAGTTTAGAGAGAATGGCAGCGGCGCCATTTCTACGCAACAGATATTGGATTCTCAGGCAAGGCAAGAGCATTCCCAATGAGAAGGGCCTCATCGTTTCTTCTATAGTCTGTCTATTTGATCTCTTGTTTTATTCTTCGTTTGCTGTTTGGCTTGTTAGAATATGGTGTTTTTCTTGGTTCTTGTTTGATTTTGATTTGCTGTGGAGAATTTTTCAGATTGTTCTTTTGGCCAAAGAATGGTCGGGCAGCCAAATATGTTTCAGAAATGACTGTTTTCTTTTCTCTTCAAAAACAGTGCAAAGAAGTTGGGGCTGTTGATGAGGAAGATCCATTCAAGCGGCCTGAAGGTGGAGAAAGCGTTGAAGATGTTGCTTCAAGACTAGCCAAAGCAGTGGTTCAAATGGAGTCACAATTTCAAGGGTATACCATATTTATCCTCCTATATCAAAATCCTATCGACTTAGATTTATCTAGCACTATCATCGACCTGTACATAGTTCAATAGTTTGGATACTTATTTTGTCTAATAAGATATTTTAATGAGTGTCTAACGGGATATATTAGACTCACGATCGACACGAGATTGTAGGTTCAGGATTTCATTAATAGGTGACTTTTAGATCCAATCCAATCCCAACAGTCAAACTCCATCATGACTCGACTCACCTGCCTTTGAAGCTGAAATGACGAATCGAAATAGAATAGATGAGTCTCCTGAATGGGACGTGGGATTTGGAATGTGATTGGTGATGGATGGTGGTTAGAATGTTTTTTAGTATAACAAATTGAGGTCGAGGGATTCTAATGTCCGATCTCGTCGATTAAAGCTCGGTTATGTTAGATTTTGTTGGTAACTTCTAGAAATTGGCTGCTTAACAAAGGTTGAAGTTTTAAATTTAATGATAGAAGTTAAGTTGAGTTGCGTTTTGCTGGTGTGCCATCTTGGTGATCAGCCATGGGGACCCCCTGCAAATTTTGCAGACAGTGATGGGAGCTGCCATGGATGAAAATGGATCGGGCTCTGATGAATTGGCATCGAGATTACAAGCCGCCGTCACCAAGCCTATTCTCTCGCAGCACCGGAAATTTGCTCTTCTCACCGGAGAACTTCGAGCTGTCGTTTGAATTCCTGTAACTTCTCGCCGGACTTATTGAAGAAGGTGACCTTACATGCATATAACATTTAGCGTGTTTTTGAAGAATTCCTGTAATTATATTCTTTGAGTTTTTGACTAATTTTAACTTAGTTTTCTATTTCGTTCTTAAATTTTTAAAATTAGTATGTTAATTGGATCTGAAAGTTTAAACTTGATATATAGTTAGTGAAGTTTGAAATTGTTTTCTTTCAAAAGTCGGTATTAACTGATCTAATGGATGGATGAATTAGTCTCGGGGATTTATACTTGTGTAATTTCATATATATGTATGATTCATTCCAACATGAAATATTATACATTCGTGTTCTTTTTCTTTTATGACTCTTTGATGCCTTACATGCATATAATATTTAGTGTAGGGACCGTATATATGAAATTGATATCACTATGAAAGCGGTAAATACTTATCGAGGCCTTAAAATTACAAAATTGGTATATGCATATGAAAGTGATGCTCGAAGGTCATGGGTTTAGTTCTTTCCTTTTCCACAACACAACGCCACTCAACTCAAATAACCTCGCATTATTTGACAACGAATTTCAAAGGGAAAAATGAATTAAATAAATAGGACCTGGCAGGTGGAAAGTGAGCTGAAAAAGGCAGTGTTAGTCCAAAAAGGCAATGACAGCATCGACAACGTCTTGGGTGGTGCAGTTCCCACCAAGATCCTTAGTCCTGCACTTGTCCTCCATGATCACACGCTTCACAGCATTCTCAAGCCTGTCGGCGAAGGAAGGAAACTGAAGGTGTCTCAGCATCATGGCTGAAGACAACAACAAAGCAACTGGGTTGGCTTTCTTTTGCTCCACTATTTTCTCATTCCCCACGTTCCCCGCTGAGGCTCCTTGCTCAAATATGGCATGATCTGCCCCCACGTTGCCTGTAACAATCCATTACCAAATGCCAACTGAGGCGACACTTTAAAAAGGCATCCATATTTATCTCAAGTAAAACTTTGTCATATATAGTTGTAACAGTTCTTACCGCTAGCATATATTGTTCTCTTTTGGCTTTCTCTTTTGGATTTCTCCTCAAAGTTTTTAAGATGTCGGCTAGGGAAAGGTTTCTACACTCTTATGAAAAATGTCTCGTTCTCCTCCCCAATCAATGTGGGATTTCACAATCCACCCCCCTATTGGGTCCAGCGTCCTCGCTGGTACTCATTTCTTTCTCTAATCGATGTGGGACCCCTACCAAATCCACCCCTTTCGGGGTCCAATGTCCTTGCTGGCATACCTCCACGTGTCTACTTCCTTCAAAGAACAGCCTCTTCCCTGGCATATCACTCAGTATCTGACTCTGATATCATTTGTAACAACTCTAGCAAATATTGTCTTCTTTGGACTTCCATTTCGAGTTTTCCCTCAAAGTTTTTAAAACAAGTCTGCTCAGAGAAAGGTTTCCACAACCTTATAAAAGGTGTTTCGTTCTTCTCTCCCTCCGACATGAGATGTCATGATAGTAGTGGTAATAATATGGCGTTATGAGTGGATTAAAAGAAAGTGGATAGTAATTGTACCTCCTGGCATGAGACCAGTGCCTCCAGCAAGTCCAGCTGCAGTGTTTGCCACTAGATTTCCATAAAGGTTGGGAGTCACCTGATCCAAAGAATTAAAAGGACCTTGTTAGCAAAATTTCAAATAAAAAGGCCCTGGGTCAGAAAAGAATAGACGAAGTATAAGCTTCAACAAAATAACAACCATCTAAAAGAAGAGCGAGGAACTTGCTTGTAAGGGGAAAAAAACAGAGAGAGAAGCATTAAGCAAAACAGGGATGAATTGGAACTCATACACTTTTTTTAACAACATTGGTGAGTATAAACCAACCTGCATGCACTTCCACTAATTTCACAAGACAAGTGTTTCGCTCTACCACATTCAAACTCATAGACGAGATTCTTGGAGTCCAAATAAGAGATACTTTTCTTGGTCCTTGGATCCTAAATATTTCTTTCAAAATCTAACCATATCTAACAGAATTTTCCAATTACTAGAAGCCCAAGAGATACTAAGCCTAAGATATTTCTAAATCCAATCTCCAAGTTTTTTAACACAGGTTTCCTTCGAATTAAGAAACATCGCATGGCCAATGCACACCATATGAAACCAATCAGCAAAAGTGCAAGAAATTGATTTCCCTGGTAAGTTGCCTATGTAGATTTCGACTCATGGCCCATTCATTGAGAAAGATCAGGGTTCCTTTTCAATCACCGGGGCATTAAGTGCTGGGTCCCAGATCACTGTTGATTCACTTGTCTAGCAACTCAAGTAATGAGCTATACATGCCATTTATAGTCATGCCCAAAGAAAGAAATCTGCAGACACTGTAAGCTTGAAACAGATTGCCCCTTGCTCCAAGTTTCAAAAGTAGGAATAAGCATTTTTCAGGGACCAGAAAGCTAAACTATACACCTTATCTGAGACTCTGGAATTCAAAACCACTAAAGGACCACAAATAATGGATACTGTTTTCGTTCTAGCATGTGGTGGGAAGGAAAAAACAAAAGGACATGCCCAAGAATGGAACAAATATCGGCTTAGAAAGCTACATACCATTACATCAAATTGCTCAGGTTTTGAAACAAGCTGCATACAACAGTTGTCAACAATAACCTCATTGTATTGGATAATAGGATATTGGGTTGCCACTTCCCTGCAAGACTCCAAAAACAACCCATCTGCAAGTTTCATGATATTGGCTTTGTGTACAGCCGTCACTTTCTTCCTGTTGTTCAGATAAGCATACTCGAATGCATATTTGGCAATGCGTTCTGAGGAGAACTTTGTAATCACCTACAGTAATTCAGGCTACATTTCAGGTTACTGCATTGAAATGAGGAGCAAGAGGAATATAATCGGCAAATTGTGAGTATGAACCATTGAGCACAAGAGTGTATGTATACATTTGCATGCAAGCTTGCTTGAATTCTTGAAGAATAGGCGGTTCGGACTAAAATGCTATAGATATGTCAAATTGATCTCGTCCAACAGATAACCTAAGAAAGACAACTGGTTGAACAAGTGATTATTGTTAATGCATTGCTGCATTCATTTTGTAGCTTTGTTCGTTGTTCATTCCAAGAACGATTGTGTATATCTCCAAGATTTTTAAAAATGAAACAGAGATAACTTTTAAAAATGAAATAGAGATAACTTCTATCAATCAGAGAACCACCATATTACAAATCATCTATACCACTCCAAACAGGTCAAGAAATCTGACAATCAACAAACATTTACAATTTTATATATATTACCTTGAGGCTTTCGACGACGCCAGGAATAACCTCATGCTCGAGGCCAGAGTATTCACCCTCGGTGTTCTCCCTAATGACGGCAATATCAACATTCTCATGACGCGTAAGCAATCCAGGGAAATTGAAACAATTAACAAGCGAGGCATACAAGTCGAGCTCCTTCCTCAGTTGCACATTGAGAGAACTAACACCACCGCCCATCGGAGTCATCAAGCCGCCTTTCAAACACACCTTATTCTTAAAAATAGACTCCATTACCTCGCGAGGAACCTGCTTCATATTACCATGGACATCGTAGCGTTCAAAGTAGACAGGAGCGTGCAACGCCTCCATCACTTGCTCGACCGCATTAGTCACCAGAGGACCGATTCCGTCTCCAGGAATGAGAGTGACCGCGCGCGGAGCTCCATCTCCAGGCCTCGGCATGTAGGTGACGGATCGGGCGTCGGAGAATAGATTGAAAGGGGAAAGCTGAAAACGGCTCCTGTAAGGGGAGGCGAGGCGGCATATGATCGGAAAGGCGCTGCGGGCAGCCATAGAGGTGAAAATGGAGAAGATGAGAGAGTGCGAGAGCGAGAGAGAGAGAGTTAGGCGTTGAGGAAGAAGGAGGAGAGAAATGGAGGTTGAAGAAGATCAGCCATAGACGGAGGAGAAATTCGAAGACGAAGAATAAGAAGAAGAAGAAACGAACATAAATGAATATATACGTAACGATTTTCGGTGATTCCATTGAGGAAAGGAAATTCTATTTTTGGAATCGATTTTTTTTTTATTATTAATTTATTGTTTTTTTTCCAAAAATAATCGTTATTAAATTTTCTTTTCTAAATTTTAATAATAGGTTCACGTTATATATTTTTTTTCCTTGCATTAAAACCATTATTATAATTTATTTAAAAATACATTAAATAAAATGGTTTTTATATTTTATTTATTAATTGCAAATTTCGATAAGCACCAATTATGATTGTAAATGTTCATTCTTCAACAGAATTAAAAAAAATAAATAAATAAAATCTCAATTTAAAAATATTTTATAGATTTAATAATGAAATTTCAAATTTATTATATTTTTAATCTTTATATATATTTCTTAGTCCTTAAATTTAAGGTTTATATTTGAGTTCTTAAATTTTAAAAATATAACGAAGTTAAAATACTTTTAAAAAAAAAGTTTAAATAAAATTTTTAATTTAGTATTTTGAGTTTCGTCTCATTTTAATTTATTTATGAATTTGTTTTCAAAATTCATAAAAGAATATATATATATAAGGTTTCATTTCATTTTCGTCTTTGTATTTTTAAAATTTTTTTAAATCTTTGATGATAAACTTACTATAGAAGTGATAGAAGTTCATCGATGATGTTGATACTGATTATCGTCTATGAATTTTGGGTTAGTCCAAAATTTCGATCGATTCAAGAAAAAAAAACTCATAATCCGACCCAATTCAACCAGCATACATACACTTATAATAGATATTGGGTACATGTTATAAATCAAATTTAATAATAGAAAATGAAGCCATTCAAAAATTAAAATATGAACCACAACCAGAATAAAGCAAGGTTAGGGAGTCAAGAGGCACCAAGATAATTGAAAAATGATATCAACCCACACATATAATAATCTTTTTAGATATCATTTAAAGAGGAAATGTGATTTTCCAAATACATAGATCTTCCAAAGAATACAAAAAAGTTCTTAAACTCAACAAAACTCACAACATCTACAAAATGGCATTCTTCCCAGATTATGGGAGGTCGAGGTCGAGGCCAATCAAGAGCTGATGACTTCAAGAACACGAAGTGACCTCGGAAAATAACCGAGACAGGCAGATTCTATAAGCCACAATGTTCTTGTCTAGAATAGTTTCAGATATGGACCAATTTCTTTAATGAACTAGCCAATCTAAGGCAGTGCAATGCACAAATAAATTGTACAAAAGGGAGTTCAGTTAAGGACCTGGAGGAGGGGGAGGAGCAACGTTGCCAAGTCCCATCTTCTGCCCCAACAGCGATAGCTGCTCCACGAACTCGGCTCCGGTGAGGATCTCGGTGCTACCATATATTATATGCTTGACTGTCTGCTGATTCATTGCCAGCTCTTGCAAGCTCCCATACTCGACATAGTTACCGCCTCCAATCATGAACACGATTGCTTCCTTGAATGGTCCTTTTAAATGGCTGCCACTAGTTCCAGAGCTCGACTTTGGAGCTCGAGGATCGAACGCAAGGAACGTATCAATCTCAGGATTCGGTTTTCCTTCCATCAACGCCTCGACCGTCCTAGTTAGAGCAAGCTGCCGATCACTAGACAAGAGATTTTTAACACCAGCAGTCACTGCACTTATTGACTGTCCATAGAGTTTTTCAGCCCAATCCACAATGTTGCTTCTGCTAGCTGAATTTGCTGATGAGAACGAGACATTCAGTGACTTGATCTTCTTAACATATTGAAATGCACTAGTATCAACTTCTGATTCCCTCAGAGCAGCTTCTACAGCTTCCACTTCAGATTGGTTTATACTTTCCGAAGAGATCAGATATATAACAGCAAATCGAAGCTTATCCGTCTTCGTACCCTTCCCTTTTAGCACAGACAAGAGCTCGTTCCGATCGATACCACCTCGAGCCATCATGTCGTTCTCCTTTTTAGCATAAGAATCAAGAGACCTCTCCTTGATCTCACCCAACAATACAGTGGCAATGTTCGTATGCTTATCGATAATTTGCTTCCTTTCAGTCAATTCGGGCAATGAATTCACAGCATTCATCAAATGCTTTGTATTCCCAATCAAATTTGTTCCATCAAACTCAGCTCCATCAGTCCCACCAGTTCTTCTATTCACTTCATCAACGTCTTTTTTATACTTATTCAACTGAGTTTCAATCTCCACAGCAACTTCTGGAAACTCCAAACATCCATTTGCCACCCAAAATGAGTCAGAACTATCTAATTCATAGGATTTCATCCCACCCTTTTCACCCTGCACGCTTAATCTATTCAGTTTCAATCCCAGAATATCATGAACTAAAGGTCTGTACCTAAAATCATGCTGTATTCCTACAGATAACTCGAAATTGCGATCGAACAGACACAGAATCGGACGCTGGAATGAGCTAGCAAAGCCCCCACCCTCTGTAAACAAATTGTTCTTCGACAATAAATGATCTCTCAACCTCTGATCCAATGCCGAGGCAACCATTTCTGCTGGCCCTCCTCGTTGGCATCGAATAACAGGCAATACAGCCAGCGTAGCCAAAACACTAAACAATCCACTAACGATTCTCTCTATAATCTCCTCAATTTCACGATCTCCAGCAGAGGGATCGTTCAATTGAACATATATACTCTTCTGAGCTAACGAAAACAAATTATCTTCCAATGTAACGAATTCTAAATACTGGTCGTGCACCTTCGCGATTCGTTGAACCGAATCTGAATTCAGAGTTCCAGATGCGAGATCCTCAAGGAGAGGACGAGGAATCGAAGAAGAGAAGTTTAAGTAAAAGCTATCATAGAGGAAACGAGAAGAATCAGCAACAATTCTATCTATATTGATCTTACTCGGTTGGACGAAATAGACGGCAGGCACATCGTGAACAGGTTTTCGATCCTTGTCGATGAGAAAATAAAGAGTGACCCCATGTTTGCGAAGATCCTTGACATGAATCAAAGGCGACAGTATGTTCTGGCAAAATCTGTCGAAGATCAAGATCTTGTAAACCTCTTCGTTCGCGGTCGATGTCGAGTTCACCGGCTGGTTCAAATTCAACATTCGAATTATACATTCTGTATTCAAAAGAAGTTTGAATCAAACACACAAACAAATTCAAATTCAAAACATCAATGTAGGATCTATTTCGTCCAGATCACTCGTCAAAACTGGGATCTAGAGAGCGAAACAGAGCAAAAGAGAGAGAGAAATCGGTACCTGTTTGCTTTTGGCGAAGGTTTAAAGCCATGGAGATTCTTAGTTCGTGTTCAGTCCTCTTGTTTTCCAGAGGGAATCGAAAGCTTCGAATTCGAAGGATTTGTTTCGTCGATTCGTCGAATCGAATTGTCGAAATGTCGAAATGTGACGGTAGGTTGAAGGAGATAACTGAACATATACTTCTCTACGGCCGCTCATATCTTAAGAACGAATCAAATCTTGCCGCGTCATTACCATTGACTTAGTCCTCGACTATGGTTGACGTGGAGGCTTCTCATTGGCTGACTGATTGTAAAAAACGTACAAAAAATTCACAGAAGCGATTGAAGAATAGTAGTGCTGTAAACGGCTGAAGAGAAGCAGGGAGGGGAGTTTCGAGAGAATGGCGACGGCGCCTTTTCTACGCAACAGATATTGGATTCTCAGGCATGGCAAGAGCATTCCCAATGAGAAGGGCCTCATCGTTTCTTCTATAGTCCGTGACTATTTGATCCGTTGTTTTGTTCTTCGTTTGCTGTTTGGCTTGTTAGAATATGGTGTTTTTCTTGGTCCTTGTCTGATTTTGATATGCTGTGGAGAATTTCTCAGATTGTTCTTTTGGCCAAAGAATGGTCGGACGGCCATTTGCGTGGTTTTGGATTGCCTTTTCGCGAAATATGTTTCAGAAATGACTGTTTTCTTTTTCTGTTCATGCGTGAAATGAATTCGGATGTTCGTTAATGCTGATTTTATGCTTCAAATTATGATGGATTTCACACTTTTCTGCTTGAATTTGTGTGATAGGACATGTTCTTGGAGTTTGATTTTACATTTTTCTGCTTGAATTTGTAGCGTTTCTAAAGGGTCTGTGCTTGTGATAGGACATGTTCTTGGAGTTTGATTTTACATTTTTCTGCTTAAATTTGTAGCGTTTATTAAGGGTCTGTGCTTGTGCTAGGACATGCTTTTGGAGATTTTGCATGTCGGTTGATTGAGAAGAAGAGTGAAGAACAGGTTAATTGACTGAGAGTTTGATTCTACTGTAGGAAAATGGTACCCTCCCTGAGTATCAGCTGGCTTCTGAGGGTGTTGGACAGGCGCAGTTGGCTGGAGAACAATTCTTAAAGGTATTTTGTTATGTGTTTTTAGATTTGGGAAGCCTGTCTTTTGTTTGTAATTTCATGATTTGTTGTCATAAGCAAACGGGCATAACGAATATGAGCCAAACATTTCAGAACAGTACTTTAATTCTTCTGAAAATCTTCACGAGTTTGTAAATAGTGATGTCAATATGATTACAAAAAGGCTTCCCAATTAGCAATAATTTGTACAAGATCATAGCTACAAAAGAAATTAGAGACCTGACACCAAGAAGAAGAGCAAGCTTGATAAGATCCCATAAGACATTAATGCACCTCTGGAAGTTCTTTGATTTCTTTTAAGTCAAATACACAACAGGATTAGCGACTAGCAAATTGAACCTGTGAGATCCCACATCGGTTGGAGAGGGGACGAACATTCTCTATAAAGGTGTGGAAACCTCTCCCTGGTAAGATGCATTTTAAAAACCTTGAGGGGAAGCCCAAAAGTAAAAGCTCAAAGAGGACAATATCTACTAGTGGTGGGGTTGAGCTATTACAAATGATATCAGAGCTAGATATTAGGCAGTGTGTCAACGAAGACGCTGAGCCCCAAAGAGGAGTGGACATCGGGCGGTGTGCTAGCGAGGCATTGGGTCTCGAAGGGGGTGAAGTTGTGAGATCACACGTCGATTGAAGAGAGGAACGAGTGTCAACAAGTATGCTGGGCCCTGGAGGAGGTGGATTGTGAGATCCCACATCGATTGGAGAGAAAAACAAGTGCCAGAGGATGCTGGACTCCGAAGAGGATGGATTGTGAGATCCCACATTGGTTGAAGAGGGGAACGAAGCACTTTTTATAAGGGTGGGAAAACCTTTCATGCATTTTGAAAACCTTGAGGGAAGCCCGAAAGGAAAAGTTCAAAGAAGATAATATCTGCTAGTAGTGGGTTTGGGCTCTTAGCCTGAATGAACTATCATCTCAATCTAATCTACCTTGTATCTAAGTCGACCTCAATCAGTCGTCGTCATTCTAGCTCAATCTCGATAATGAAAGTAAGGATGCATCTTAGATTCACTCATTTTAATGGAAAATCTATATCACAAGTGCAGGAGTTGAAGGAAAATTCCATACCGCTCGAAAATGTTCGGATTTGCTATTCGCCATTCTCAAGAACAATCCATACAGCTAAAGTGACGGCATCTGCACTGAATCTTCCATTTGAAAACCCTCAGTGCAAGGTTAAAGAACTGTGTTCTTTCCATTTGTGTTTGTATGAAGAATCTGGTAGGTCACTTTAGTGGATCCAATATGTTCTTCTTCTTCCAGCTGATCATTATATAAATTTTGATATGCAGATGATGGAAGATCTCAGGGAACGCTACTTTGGTCCTTCATTTGAGCTTTTGTCTCATGACAAAGTAAGATAAAAACCATTACTTGTTCTTGATTGTGTTTTAGAATGTCTGAGTTTTCAAATTATTGGAAATATTAATGGCGATATCGTGGGTTTAAGCCGTGGTGACCACCGAGGAAGCACCAATATGAATATGAGACAAGGAAATTAAGTCATAAGTTTTTTCCTATATATATGCTTTAAAAAATGAGTATACTTGAACACAAATGTGTAACAAGTGTTCAATACGTATCCAAAATTGTGTCCTAAGGGTCCAACACGCTTTGGACATGCATATGCTAGTCAAACTAAAGTGGATGTGTTTTCTGACCTGACCACCTGCTACCTAGGATTTAATACCCTATAAGCTACCTTAGAAACCAAACGTTGTAGTGTCAAACGGTTGTCCAGTAGGGTTAGTCAAGGTGCATACAAACTGCTCGAACACTCACAGATGTGAAAATACAAAATAAAAACAAACCTTTTTCTTGATCATCTGGGCTGGATGTAGCGTTTTAGGGGATTTAGGGGATCTGAAAGAGAAGCGGTAAAACTACTCTCATCTTTATCTTTATCGTGCAAAAACATTGTTATTAGCGGTTGCAAAGAAAGTCACTGAAATCTTTGAATCTTTCATGCCATTTCAATTGAGGCTTTGTTGATTTTGTTTTGGTTCATCTAAAACAGTATGCAGAAATCTGGGCTCTTGATGAAGAAGACCCATTCATGCGGCCTGAAGGTGGAGAAAGCGTTGAAGATGTTGCTTCAAGATTAGCCAAAGCAGTGCTTCAAATGGAGTCACAATTTCAAGGGTATACCATATTTATATTCTCCTCCATCATAATCCTATCAATCAAATCAAATATGGTGAGATCCCACTCAGTTAGAGAGAAAAACAAAATATTATTTATAAGAGTGTGAAAATCTCTCCGTAACAGACGCCTTTGAAAAATTTTAAAAGAAAGTTTGAAAGGAAAAACTCAAAGAGGATAATATCGGCTAGCGATGGGCTGAGGCTGTTATAGATAGTATCAGAGTCAGATTGAGCGGTGTGCCAACGAGGACGCTGAGTTTCGAAGGGGTAGACACCGGGCAGGCTGTCAACGAGGGGAACAAAACGTTTTTTTATAAGGATGTGAAAATCTCGGACGCGTGTTAAAAACCTTGAGTGGAAGTCCAAAAGAAAAATCTCATATCTACTAGGAGTCGGTTTGGATTATTACAAAGATGTTCGACTTAGATTAATCTAACATTATCGTCAACCTATGCATAGTAAAATTGAAGATAAATTAAAATCACGATATTGTAGGTTCAAATTTTCATTAACCCAATTCTAAGAATTTTGGGATTGCTTTTACATAATTATAATTCAACAATTGGGGTATGGCAGATTTTACCCTTTATCTCGAGAGATTTAGTACATGTCAATTACGGTTAAACTAGGGTGAGATGGATGATAACGTTTATAAACATAGCTAAATTTAATAATTTTATTGGATCTTACGTTTTGCAGGTGCGCCATCTTGGTGGTCAGCCATGGAGACCCCCTGCAAATTTTTCAGACGGTGATGGGTGCTGCCATGCATGAAAATGGATCGGGCTCTGATGAATTGGCATCGAGATTACAAGCCGCCATCACCAAACCCATTCTCTCGCAGCACCGGAAATTTGCTCTGCTCACCGGAGAGCTTCGAGCTGTCGTTTGAATTCCGGCAACTCCTCGCCGGACTTATCGAAGAAGATGACCTCAACAATCGTCTATTCTTCTTTTTACTTTTGAATTAATGTTTTTAATATATAAAAGATTGAATTTCAGGTTTGGGCGGCAGAATAAAGTAATTATATTATTCCAACTATTTTAATTTCGTTTTTTTTTATAAGTAATATTTTTTGTTTAGGAGATTTAAAATTAATAAATTTTAAAATTGTTTTCTAAATGGTCCTTAAAAAAATGGGTATTAATTGATCTAAGAACTTAATAGCTAAATTTTAATTATATGTATTTTTAAATGAATTGAAATGATTTATATGTTCATACACCCATTAAAATTTAAATTTGAAATTTATAAATTAATTAAATTTTATAGACAAAATTAGTAATTTTAAAAGTTAAAATTAAAGGGTTTTTTTTTATTTTAAAAATGCATAAAGACAATAAAAAAAAAGGATCAATTATTAATGCGCCTCTCTTTCTTTTTTTTCTTTTTTTCTTTTTTCTTTTTTTTTTTTTTGAAAATGAAAACATAATGATACTTCTCGTATCCATAACACTTCGGCATATAATCTAACATTAACCTTTCATGAACTATCTTACTCCTATTATTACATTTTATTTTGTGCACCCTTCTCTTATCTTATCTCAAACATATTATTGAACACATCGTACCGTAATTCACATGTCATAACATATCATAAGCATATCGATTCACAAACAATTCACACATATCATTATATATGACATGTGCAGAACCATAAGGTACGTGTCAACATCAAATATAATCATGCCAATAGTAAAGTCACTTACGTGATTAACTTAAGTTGTTGTCACGAATATATATTTAACGAAAGTTCGATTTTGTCCTTTGAAATCCAAGTTAACCTATGTGAGCCTATTACATCAGTTTCAAGTTTAAACTCTATAAAATTATTTCTATAATACACATTGGTCCATTGTTAAAAATCTTAAAATTGTTATATATCTATAATTATGTTTTTATAAAATCTAATATAATAGTAAGAATAAGAGTAAACGGAAAACACTATCAGGTTGTCATTGACCAAAGAATGTCAAACGTTTGAATTAGGACAAGATATATTTTTTAATAAATTAAATTATATTTAAATCTTAACTATAAATGTCCTTTTACTGGTGGGGTGAAAATTTAGGGCTTGAACGGGAGAGAGAGTGAGGAACATTTCTTTTCTCATTAGATAAATGGTACTTGAGAAGAGACTATATTTTACCTCCGTTTAATTTAAATATATTCTCAATATATTTGTAAATTACCCCTCGTAAATCCTACCCCGTCCCGTGAATATCTCTAAACTTAACGGACTATGATGATAATACTCTTTATGTCTAATATTCTCTTTAATATTAAAAAAATGCAGAATAAGTAGGAGACCTGTTAATCATAAAATTAGAATGTGAGACATTTTGAATGTTTAGGGATAAAAAAATATATATTAAAAAGGTATATAATAATATATATATATATATATATATATATATATATATATATATTCACTACGAAGGACAAGGACGTGGGGATTTGCAGGAGATTGTGGTGGACTTTGTTATACTCTGCATCGGAAGATTCAGCGACGTTCCGAGCATCCCTGAATTCCCTCCTAATGGCGGCCCTGAAGCTTTCAAAGCCGGTAAAGTTCTTCACTCTCTCCAGTATTCCGCCATGGATTTCGACACTGCTTCCAACCTCATCAAGGACAAGCAAGTCACCGTCGTCGGTCTCCATAAGTCCGCTCTTGATCTCGCCATGGAATGCGCCAACGCCAATGGTGATTTTCCCGCGATTCCTCTCTCTCTCTCTCTTTCTCAGTTCCTTATTCTTCTTTTTCTCCGATTTGCAGGTCCGAAGAATACCTGTACTTTTCTCTATAGAACCGCGCACTGGCACATTCCTGATCATCATCCATGGGGAATCCCTTTGTCTTTTCTCTATATGAATCGATTCGCCGAGCTTCTCATTCACAAGCCTGGCGAGAGCTTTCTTCTCTAACTCCTCGCGATTATTCTTTCCCCAATTGTAATCATCACCTCTCTCTTTCTCTCTATGTTTTTGTCTGTTTTGAATCTCTGGGGGTTTTATTGTGGTTTTTTTTTTTTTTTGTAGAGATGGTTGTTCGCGAAGATTGTGGAAACCTACGCAACGAGGAAGCACGGAATGGCCAAATACGGGATGGTTCCAACCCATAGCTTTCTGCAAGACATCAGTTCATGTTTAATTCCAATCTTGCCTGAGAAATTCTACGAAAAAGTGGACGAAGGAAGCATTATATTAAAGAAATCACGGAGTTTCTGGTTCTGTGAAGACAGTATTATGATTGAAGGAGAAACCAAACCGATTCGCTCAGATTTGGTCATGTTGGCTACTGGATTTAGAGGTGATCAAAAGCTCAAACAAATCTTTATTTCCGCTACATTTCGGGATTGCATGACATTTGACGATTCAGTGATTCCCTTGTACAGGTTAGTCTTTCGTTTGAATCCATAGCCCTGTTTCACCCCCTTCAACTTTTGAATTGCTATGACATTATCTTGAATTGTTTTGTTACTTAAAGCTGGTGAAAGATGAAACTAGTATGCTGTTTGAGATATTGCACTTTTACCAGACTAGATATTGGTAGGAATTCATCTCATATAATTGTAGTCTAAAGTGGAACATCTGCAATGACCCAAGTAAAAATGACCTTCTTTTAACCTAACCAAATCCACACTAGTCTAGTAGAGTCGTTGAAAAAATTATTCAATGTAGCTGCCTCTTGATATGAGTTAAATTTAGATTCGAAATCAACTATTTGAAATATTTACTTGCAAGTTCTCTCGCATATATTCAATAGTACATAACTTATGAGATCCCACGTCCTTTATTAGGGTGTGGAAAACTCTCCAACCTTGAGGGAAAGCCCGAAAGGGAAAACTAGAAAGGGAAAGTTTAAAGAGAACAATATCTACTAGTGGGCTTGAACTGTTACCCTCTCCAATCATTTCTCCAAATGGGTAACAAAGAGACTGAAAACATGGGTGGCCTATTGAAACTATGATTCTTATTCCTTCATGTTGAATTTCTATCAGGTTCTCAGTTGTTCTAATAGGATTCTTTGAGTGTCTAATGGAAGTTTCTGGCTCTATTAACTTGGATTACTTAATGACAATGTGATACGTTTCCTTCACATATTAGAATTAGTAAAAGGAAAGTGTATCTATATTGCCTTCTACTGGGGATTTACAATGAGGTATTGGTTGAGAACTGCACATGTTCTTGCGTTTGATGAGTTTATCATTCGCTTCAATTTAAATCCTATCGATGTTTGCATTTCATGTCATTCTCTGTTAGGAATATAGAATCTTAGTGATCACATGTTTATGTCACATTTGATCAGGCATTGCATTCATCCCAGAATCCCACAGCTAGCTGTGATTGGGTTTACAGAAAGCTCTTCAAACTTGTTCACCTCCGAGCTGCGGTGCCGATGGGTGGCGGAGTTTCTGAACGGCACGTTCAAGCTACAAAGCGTCAAGGAGATGGAGAAGGACATAGCCAAATGGGAGAAGAGCATGACGCATTACTCAGGCCCTTTCTCCAAGCGAGCATGCCTTGCCATTGTGAATATTTGGCACAATGATCAGCTCTGCAGGGACATGGGGTGGAACCACACGAGGAAAAAGGGCTTTTTTGCTAACTTGTTTGTGCCTTATGGTCCTTCAGATTATGCCTCCCCTTGAAAATTAGGGGAAGAAAGGGCTTTTCAGCTTATCACATCCAATAAAAATTGCATTTCCATAGCCCCCATAACATCTAACAAAGTAATGCAATTTGAACTTCTCCATTCCGTTAGGTGGTTGATGTAAGATTTGCTCTCGATCAAAGTGAAATTAGAATTGCGTTAATATTTAATTAATTAAGAAAAATCCATAAAAAAAAACGCCTAATAGAGTAATTAATTAAAATAAAAAATATATATATGGAATTTATAATTGCAGGAATGAAAATAATGTATTTACCTAATAATTGGACACTTGGTTGTGTACGAGGACGTTGGTCCTTGAGTGAATGATGAGATCTCACATGAGTTGGAGAGCATAACGAAACATTTTATAAGGTTGAAAAAACCTCTATCTAGTATATGCGTTTTAAAAACTTTGAGTTAAAGTACGAAAAAGGAAATCATAGAGAGGACAATATTTGTCAATAGACTTGAACTTAGATTAATATAACACTATTGTCAACTTGAGCATAGTAGGATTTATTAGACTCACGATAAACACGAGATTGTAAGTTTAGAATTTCATTAACCCAACTCAAAATTTCAGAATATCTTATACACATTTATAGTATAAGAAATTGGAGAACGGGAGATTTTAACCTCTAATCTCAAGAGTAGTTGAATTATAATTTTTATAATAGAAGTTATTGGATCCTACGTTTTGCAGGTGCGCCATCTTGGTGGTCAGCCATGGGACCCCCTGCAAATTTTTCAGACGGTGATGGGTGCTGCCATACATGAAAATGGATCGGGTTCCGATGAATTGACATCGAGATTACAAGCCGCCATCACCAAGCCCATTCTCTCGCAGCACCGGAAATTTGCTCTGCTCACCGGAGAGCTTCGAGCTGTCGTTTGAATTCCGGCAACTTCTCGCCGGACTTACTGAAGAAGATGACCTCAACAATCGTTTCTTCTTCATTTTTATTTTTATAATTAATTGATCTAAGGACGTATGTAGCTAATATATGTTACCTAAATTTAAATTATATATATTAAATGAATTGAAAATATTAATTTTTAAATCTCAACAATTAAATGGAAATTCAAATTTCAAATTTTATAGACAAAATTATTAATTTTAAAAAATTAAGGATTAAATAAAAAAAAATTAAGTTAAAAATTCATTAAGACACACAAAAAAAAAAAAAGGATTAATTATTAATGCGTAAGGCAATTTTGTTTTTGTTTTTGTTTTTTTTTTAGAAAATGAAAAACAAAATTTAAAATTATTTTTATTTGGACCTAACTCTCGATTTGATTTGTAAAATTTAATTTTCATAATTTCGAGTTTATATATGACGTAATAATTTAGTCCATATACTTTATTTAATTTAAAAAATTTATATTTCTGGACAAGTAAAAAAGAAAATAATAATTAAAAAAAACACCAAACTCGAAGTATTTAGTTAGATTGTTAACTTATTCAAATTGTTCGAGTCTCTAACTTAACCCGTATACATCTCTAATATTGGAACAAAATATAAACGGTTAGACGCAGAGACACATGAAGTGTAAGGCATGAGACATGTTAGTATTAATTTTTTTCTTTTTTTTTTTTTGTCGAATATGATCCGTCGTATTTAATACATTTTTTTAAAAACTTTATACAAATAATATATATATATCGATAGATAGATGTGAATTTTATTTTTAAAAATTTTAAGATAAACCGTTAAAATAATAAAAAAAAAAGATTGAAGGGTGGCATGGACAACACGTTGAAATAGAATTGCGTGAATATTTAATTAATTAATGAAGAAAAATCCATAAAAAAATGCCAAGAGAATAATTAATTAAAATAAATAAAATATGGAATTTAGAATTGCGTGAATTGATCCATTTGCGTGAGTTGAGAATAATGGATTTACCTAAGGAATAATGTACGTTACTCAATTAATATATCTTATTCTATATATTATATATTAAATAAATACACTTTAATCAATTAAAAAAATAATTACTATCATTTACCTCAATAATATATTATTTATTTATTTATGGTAAATCTAATAAATTACATGAACCGAAGTGGTAAGCACCCATACGAGGAAGACAATTGATCTAGTGGGCCACAAATGATTTAACGTGTGTGGTCTAGTTCAAGCCCAGGCTTGATCGATTCTCTACTGTTCCATCCAATTGAAGCTTAGACTCAGCCAATTCATCGCTGTATTCATTTCGACTAATTTAGCACGTTTTTCTTACTACGGGGTATACAATAAGTTATATAATAATAATAATAATAATATAATCAATAATGTAATGAGTGCATTGGAATGATTCGATACCCGAATGTGAGCTTTAATTGAAAACGGCCAAAAGGACACCGTATCAGTCACGTGATTCCTGCCATCCCAAATATTTTCTTTGTCTCATTATATTTATCTTTTCTTTTATAATTACAACCTCTCACCACGTCATTCATTTTCCCTATTAAATTAAATTGAATTGAATTTATATTATTTTTATAATTATTTTTAATTTATGTTATTTTATTTTTTTGCATTACCACCGAACATGGCCGCTACCTTCATAGTGATCTATGTCGAAAGAAAATTCACTGTTTAGGTGTTCGAAAGCGTCAAATCGACCTATCGTAAAAAGAGATTAAACGTTCTGAGAATGAAAGCTAATCACTTGTTCTCTCAAAAACCTCTAGGTACGGAAAAAGAATTTAAGATGACTACGATCAAAAGGAAGTCAACAACATTCTACCGAGTGAGGTTAGATTCCTACAAAACCGATAATTGTCACTATAAATTAATAACTTTAAATTTGTATTAAAAATATTATATTCGTTTGACTAACATCGACCAATAATAAATAAAGTGGTCATCAAATTGATCGGACCATAATCCCTAAAGTCCTCATCATATTGTGGTCACCAAAGTTGGTTGTTAATAGGTTGTCAACGACGTAGTAGAGGGTAATTTGGTCATTTTCATAAACCACGGAAAATTAGGAGATCGAAATAAAAAGTTATAATATTTTTATTAAAAATAAATACTTTTTAAAAGTATATAAATTATTCAAAACAGACATTTTTAACCTATAAAAGGAAGGTATATATTATTAATGACTTAACTTAAGTTTACTAATTAAATAATTCATAACTATAATTTTCCCACTATGTTTTATGTTTTAGTTTTTCGGTTATTTTTTTGTCCAAAAATTAATTTTGAATTTAATTGGGACCGAATTTCTATCGTCAGCTCTTACTATTACATCACTATTTATGCATGCATTTTAAAATTTAAACTCACGAATATTTTACGATCAATGATATTTTTGTAAGATATAATACATATTAATTTAATTATCTGTTTTGTTATATTTTCTTTAAAATAATTATATAAATGTCAAATTACAATAAAGGAGAGGATAGAATAATTAAATATTTTTAAAATGAACATCTAAGTTTAATTTATATACTTTTAATAAATTTTAAAATTAGTTTATTAATTAAAAAAAAAAAAAAAAAGTCTATATTCACCTTTGCAAATTAAGACGGATCAATTTTAATTTTGATGGAATATATAAAAAAATAAATTTGAATATTTAAAAGTATAGGTAAATATACAATATATATTAAAAGAAATCTTAAAATATCCAAATTTAGCAGGTTAAACTGTTTTTATTTTAATTTAAATTATTTAAATTTAAATATTTAAAAAAAAAAGACCGAAGCAAAACTCCCAAATATATAAATATACAGAGAAACAGAACAGAGCGAAATCGGAGGAGGAGAGAGAGAGAGAGAGAGAGAAAGAGAGAGGAAATCGGAGAAGACGATGGAACCGAAGAAAGTGGCGATAATCGGCGCCGGAGTAAGCGGACTAGCGGCCTGCAAGTTCACTCTATCCAAAGGATTCATTCCGATCGTCTTCGAGGCGAGAGGCGCCATTGGCGGCGTTTGGACCGAGACGCTGCAGACGACAGCGCTGCAGACGCCGAAAGAGATGTACCGATTCTCCGATTTCCCCTGGCCGAAAACGGTGACGGAAGAATTTCCCAAGTACAATCAAGTTCTCGATTACCTCAAATCTTACGCCGACCATTTCGGATTGATGAAGCACATCCGTTTTAACACGAAAGTCCTGAGTATCGACTGTGAAGGCTGCTCCGATGAGGAACTTGACGGTTGGACTCTTTGGGGCGGTTCCGGCGAGGCTTTCAGTGAACGCCGTAAATGGAGGCTCAATGTCGTTGATGCTCGGACTAATGATCCACTCGAGGTGAGTTTATCATTTGCCTTTTCAGCACGTATATCGATTCCTTACCATTTTGATTTTTCTACATTTTTTTAAAACTTTTGATTTTATATTTTCTAAATTTTTTTATTTACATTTAATTAAATTATTAAATCTTACATCTATATATATAATATAAAATATTAAAAATAAATATATGTTAATAAAATTACAAATTAAAAATTAAAAATTAAAAAAATGGGAAATATCAATAGAACACAAATTTTAAATATCGAATAATCTAAGTTACAAATCTATAATTAAAAAAAATTATATAAATTATTATATACTTTTTTTAAAAAATGTGTATAATATTGGAATTAAAGGAGAAAATTGTAAAAACCAAAAGGGAATAACATAACATTCAAATATTCTAATTGAATTATTTTATTTGAAAAAATTGATAAAATTATTGAATTTGTATGGATGATACTCCAAATCTCATCATCACTGGCTTTACCTTTGTATTATTTGTTATCTCTTTCGTGTTGTCTATAATATGTTAATAAATTGAATTATACTCAAATTGATATTTAACGTAAATAGAGATGTCTATTTTATGCACTAAACGAGGAGTGCATTCTCCGTCCCTACTCCTATCCGATTTTGAATAAATATATTTTCATCTCATATTATTAAAAAAAATAAGACCCGTTATAATATTAAAAAAAAATTAAAATAACTATTTTTTTATGTTTAATAATCCTTATATTATTAAAAAAAAAACTTGAATATGTAAGTGGCTATATTAATTACAAAATTAGAATGTCGTGTACTTAGGAGACATTTTGAAAGTTCAGGGATGAAAATAAATATATATATATATATTAAAGACAAGGGCATGGGGATGTGCAGGAGATTGTGGTGGACTTCGTTATACTCTGCATCGGAAGATTCAGCGACGTTCCGAACATCCCTGAATTCCCTCCTAATGGCGGCCCTGAAGCTTTCAAAGCCGGCAAAGTTCTTCACTCTCTCCAGTATTCCGCCATGGATTTCGACACTGCTTCCAACCTCATCAAGGACAAGCAAGTCACCGTCGTCGGTCTCCAGAAGTCAGCTCTTGATCTCGCTATGGAATGCGCCAATGCCAATGGTGATTTTCCCTCCATTTCTCTTTCTCTTTCTCCGTTTCTTATTCTTCTTTTCTCTGATTTGCAGGTCCGAAGAATCCCTGCACCCTGCTCTATAGAACCGCGCACTGGAACCTTCCTGATCATCATCCATGGGGAATCCCTTTGACTTTTCTCTATATGAGTCGATTCGCCGAGCTTCTCATTCACAAGCCTGGCGAGAGCTTTCTCCTCTATCTCCTCGCGATTATTCTTTCCCCAATTGTAATTATCACCTCTCCCTCTCGCTCTCTCTATTCTTTTTGTCTGTTTTGAATCTCTAGGGTTTTTATTGTGGTTTTCTTTTTTCTTTTTTCTTTTTCTTTGTAGAGATGGTTGTTCGCGAAGATTGTCGAAACCTACGCAACGAGGAAGCACGGACTGGCCAAATACGGCATGGTTCCAACCCATGGCTTTCTGCAAGACATCAGTTCATGTTTACTTGCAAGCTTGCCTGAGAAATTCTACGAAAAAGTGGACCAAGGAAGCATTATATTGAAGAAATCACAGAGTTTCTGGTTCTGTGAAGACGGTATTATGATTGAAGGAGAAACCAAACCGATTCGTTCAGATTTGGTCATTTTGGCTACTGGATTTAGAGGTGATCAAAAGCTTAAACAAATCTTTACTTCCGCTACTTTTCGGGATTGCATGACATTTGACGATTCAGTGATTCCCTTGTACAGGTTAGTCTTTCGTTTGAATCTATCCCTGTTTCACTCCCTTCAACTTTTGAATTGCTATGACATTATCTTGAATTGTTTAGTTACTTAATAGCTGGTGAAAGATGAAACTAGTATGCTGCTTGAGATATTGTACTTTTACCAGACTAGATATTGGTAGGAATCCATCTCATATAATTGTAGTCTAGATATTGGTAGGAGATGATGCATTCTTTATAAGGGTGTGAAAATCTCTCCTTAGTAGACACGTTTTAGAACTGTGAGACTATCTACATAATGGGCCAAAGCGGACAATATTTGCTAGTAGTAGGTTTGGACCATTACAAATGTTATCAGAGCTAAGCACCTGATCATGTGCCAACGAGGACGTTGGGCCTCCAAGGGGGTTGGATTTTGAGATCCCACCTCAGGTGAAAAGGGGAATGAATCATTTTTTATAAGGGTGTGGAAACATCTCCTTAGACGCATTTTAAAATTGTGAGGCTGACGACGATATGTAACGGGTCAAAGTAGACAATATCTGCTAGGGGTGGGTTTGGGTCATTGCATCTGCAATGACTCGAGTAAAAATGACCTTTAGCCAAATCCACACTTGTTTAGTAGGGTCGTTGAAAAAAATTATTCAATGTACTTGCCTCTTGATAATAGTTAAATGTAGATTCGAATCAACTATTTGAAATATTTACTTGCAAGTTCTCTCGCATATATCCGTTGGTACATAACTATAGCGACCCTCTCCCATCATTTCTCCAAATGGGTAACAAAGAGACTGAAAACATGGTGGCCTATTGAAACTATGATTCTTATTCCTTCCTATTGAATTTCTATCCGGCTCTCAGTTGTTCTAATAGGATTCTTTGAGTGTCTAGTGGAAGTTTATGGGGCTATTAACTTGGATTACTTAATGACAATGTGCTACGTTTCCACATATTAGAACTAGTAAAAGAAAATGTATAGCAAATCCTGCAAAATGGAAATGATTTCATTGCCTTCTATTGTGGATTTACAATGAGGTATTGGTTGAGAACTGCACATGTTCTTGCGGTTGATGAGTTTCTGATTGATGTTTATGTCACATTTGATCAGGCAATGCATTCATCCCAGAATCCCACAGCTAGCTGTGATTGGGTTTACAGAAAGCCCTTCAAACTTGTTCACCTCCGAGCTGCGGTGCCGATGGGTGACAGAGTTTCTGGACGGCACGTTCAAGCTACCAAGCATCAAGGAGATGGAGAAGGACATAGCCAACTGGGAGAAGAGCTTGACGTATTACTCAGGCCCTTTCTCCAAGCGAGCTTGCCTTGCCATTGTGCATATTTGGTACAGTGATCTGCTCTGCAAGGACATGGGGTGGAACCCCAAGAGGAAAAAGGGCTTTATTGCTAACTTGTTTGTGCCTCATGGTCCTTCAGATTATGCCACTCCTTGAAAATTAGGGGGAAAAATGGCTATTCTCCCTATCATATCCAATAACAATTGCATTTCCTTAGCCCCAATAAGAAAGTAATGCAATTTGAACGCCTCCATTTGGTTCTTCTGGTTAGTCAAGATGTTTTTTTTTTTTTTTTTTTTTTTTTGTACACATCATTATGAACCAAATTAGTGAGAGATTGAATAAAATATGATATGTTATTTCATAGAACTCGTTATTTTAGTTCAAATGACAAAATTCGGGTCAGTTTGAGTGCAATGTATACCCTATTTCTAACCGACTTCGTTGCTAAGTCTTTTTTGTCGGTCTTAAAGGTAGTATAACTAACAATATTTATTTATATTTAGTACAAATTTCCAACTTGTATGTAAGACTCAATCTTGATCAAATATGTGAGATCCTACGTCAGTTGGGGAGTATAACGAATCATTCTTTATAAGGGCACCCGGAAGAGAAAGTCCAAAGAGGATGATGTTACAAATGGTATCAGAGCCAAACATTGAATGATGTGCTAGCAATGAGGCTAAGCTATGAAGGAATGGACACGCGGTGGTGTGCCAGTAAGGACGCTAAGCTCGAAGGGAGTGGATTGAGGGTTCACTTGAATGGAGAAGGGAATAAGTGTCAATAAGCCTTGAAGGAGATGGATTGTGAGATCTTACTTAGCAGGGAGGAGAACCAATCATTCTTTATGGGTGTGGAAACCTCTCCCTAGCAAACGCGTTCTAAAAACCTTGAGGGAACCTCGGAAGGGAAAGCCCAAATAAGACAATATCGGCTAGCGATAGGCTTGGACTGTTACAAAACAACCCATCTACTAAACTTTTCGGTAGCCTTATATAGCTCTCAGCTCAACAGTTAAAGATATTCATTGTCCCTAACTAAGCACACAACGCATCGGTAAGAGAAATTTGCAAGAATTAGTAGACTAAATAGAATCATCACGTCATAAACTCATCCCATACGCACAAATTAGAGACAATTAGAGACATTCATACCATATACATCTACAATGTTTAATACATTTATTACACTAAGCACATTATCATATAATTAATAACAAGTTAGAACTTGTTTAGGAGAGGTAGGTGATTGAGCCCTAACCATAAAAACAGTGGATAAGATGCTCAATTTTGTCCATGGAATGAATTTCTCAATATATTTTATTTAAAAGGGTCAATTTTGCATTAAAAATATCCCCATAATAATGGAAATAAATGGTTCGTGTTCTATCAAAACCAAAGCCCTTCCGAACATAAAACAACCCACCGGAACACAGACAGAGTAGCGGAGAGGGAGAATTGGAGAAGACGATGGAACCGAAGAAAGTGGCGATCATCGGAGCCGGAGTGAGCGGACTAGCAGCCTGCAAATTCACTCTATCCAAAGGATTCATTCCGATCGTCTTCGAGGCGAGAGGCGCCATTGGTGGCGTTTGGACCGAGACGCTGCAGACGACGGCGCTGCAGACCCCGAAAGACATGTACCGATTCTCCGATTTTCCGTGGCCGAAATCGGTGACCGAGGAATTTCCAAAGTACAATCAAGTTCTCGATTACCTCAAATCTTACGCCGACCATTTTGGATTGATGAAGCACATCAGATTTAACACCAGAGTCTTGAGTATTGACTATGAAGGCTGTTCCGATGAGGAACTTGACGGTTGGAATCTTTGGGGCGGCTCCGGCGAAGCCTTCGGTGACCGGCGGAAATGGCGGCTCAACGTCGTTGATGCTCACACTAATGATCCGATCGAAGTGAGATAAGTCGTTAATTTTTAAATTTTAATCTAATAAATCATTATTTTCTTTAATATAAACATAATTATTTTTATTTATTTTTATAGTAAAAATCCTAAATTGGAAATTTAGATTTTATTTTTAAATTTTTTAACACGTTGGAATATCCACGTGTAAATATATGGGAACAAAAGAACAAAATTAATTGAATTTGTATGGTATGGGAGTCCACATCTTATCAACTTTGTTTTTTCCTATTGGCATTATTTGTTATGTTTTTTTCTTTTTCAATAATATATTAATTTATTGACGAGCAACCATTGAACTATACTCAAATTGACATTAACTTGATTGACCATGAAGATATTTTTTTTAATATAAATGATAATTACTTGTATAGAATATTTTTTTTTAAGGATGTTTTTGTTACGAACAACCCATCTCTACAATAGTAACATATTGTTCACTTTTAGTATAAGTTCACAACTTATATGCTAATTGTTTAACATCAGTCCGTTCATCCTAGTCAAAGACAAATCACCCCAGTTCGAGTCCATAAGTAGTAACAATTGAACCATAAAGACTCGGTTTTGCTACGACTTCAATAGGTTCCCATAACCAAGACATTGCCTATGTGTCGTTGGCTCATTCTTCAATAGGCACGCGGTCAAAGTCTTGATCTCCCCCCACTGTTTGGAAGCTTACGGTTTTATGTTGTTTCTTGCTTATAAATTTTAGAAAGGACCTTGTCCCGAAAATTAAAAGCAAAATCATGAGAGCTTAAGCTTAAAGTCGATAATATCGTATGATTGTGGAGATTTGTTTGGAAAATGATGTTGGAAGAACTAATGTAAGCGTCGGAATTTGCAGGAGGTGGTGGTGGACTTTGTTATACTCTGCATCGGAAGATTCAGCGACGTTCCAAACATCCCGGAATTCCCTCCCAATGGCGGCCCTGAAGCTTTCAAATCCGGCAAGGTTCTTCACTCTCTCCAATACTCCGCCATGGATTTCGACAGTGCTTCCAAGCTCATCAAGAACAAGCAAGTCACCGTGGTCGGATTCCAGAAATCCGCTCTCGATCTCGCCATGGAATGCGCCAATACCAACGGTGATTCAGCCTTACAAAACCCACCTCTGAATCCCTCTTAATCTCTCTCAGTTTCATGTTCTTGAATCTCTAATTTCCAGGTCCGAAGAATCCCTGCACTGTGCTCTACAAAACCGCCCACTGGAACCTCCCCGATAATCATCCATGGGGAATCCCCTTGTCATTCCTCTACATGAACCGATTCGCTGAGCTTCTCATTCACAAACCTGGCGAGAATTTCATTCTCTATCTCCTCGCTGTTCTTCTTTCCCCAATTGTAATCATCCCCTGTTTTGCTCTGATTTCCTCTCAGGCTCTGTTTTGCACTCTTTTGTCCTGTTTCTGTAACGGTCTAAGCCCACCACTAGCCGATAATGTCTTTTTTGAGCTTTCTTTCAAGCTTTCCCTCAAGACTTTAAAATGCGTCTCCCTAAGTAAAGGATGCATACACCACTAGGCATACGAAGTATCATATATTTTACATAATGTTGGCATGACGGTTACTAATACTAATTCTGAGTGTCTGGCATAAAGGATCATTGTAAAATTTAGAGAATTGAAGTTGCCCACAGAGGATAATATCTTTTAGTGGTGGGCTTGGGCCGTTCCATTTGGTATCAAAGGCAGACACCGGGTATTATGCCAACGCGGAGGCTTTCCCCAAAGGGGGATAGACACGAGGTGGTGTGCTAGTAAAGATGCTGGAGCATGAAAGGGTTGAATTTGGTGGAGTTCCATATCGATCAGAGAAAGGAACGAGTGTACGCAAGGATGTTGAGCCATGAAGATAGTGGATTTAGTAGGGTCCCACATCGATTAGAGAAAGAAACAAGTGACAGCAAGAACGTTGGACCCGGTGGATTGTGATATCCCACGTTAGTTGATGAGGAGAATGAAACACCATTTATAAGAGTGTGGAAACCTCTCCCTACCAAACGCGTTTTAAAGCCTTGAGAAATATTAAAAAGGACAATATATACTAGTTGTGGACTTGGGCCGTTACAATTTTGATCTGTTTTGCTTTGTTTTGCTCTGTTTTGTTCTGTTTTTTTTCTGTGTTTGCTCTGTTATGCTCTCTGTGTTTGCTCTGTTTTGCTCTGTTTTAAGTATGATTTTGTCTTCACAGAGATGGTTTTTCGCAAAGATCGTGGAAACCCACGCGAAAAAGAAGCACAAACTCGCCAAATACGGCATGATTCCAACCCACAGCTTCCTACAAGACATCAGTTCATGTCAACTCGCAAGCTTACCCGAAAAATTCTACGAAAAAGTGGACGAAGGAAGCATTATACTGAAGAAATCACCAAATTTCATGTTCTGCGAAGAGGGTATCACAATTCAAGGACAAACCAAACCAATCCACTCAGATTTAGTCATTTTAGCAACAGGGTTCCGAGGCGATCAAAAGCTCAAACAAATCTTCACCTCTGCAACTCACCGGAATCGCATGACATTCCGCGATGCAGTGAATCCCTTATACAGGCAATGCATTCATCCCAGAATCCCGCAGCTCGCAGTGGTTGGGTTTACAGAGAGCCCTTCAAACATGTTCACCTCGGAGATTCGATGCCGGTGGGTGGCGGAGTTTCTCGCCGGCACGTTCAAGCTGCCGAGCATCAAGGAGATGGAGAAGGACATAGCCAATTGGGAGAAGATATTGAAGCATTACTCAGGCCCTTTCTCGAAGCGAGCTTGTTTTGCCACTTTGCATATTTGGTACAATGATCAGCTCTGCAACGACATGGGGTGGAACCCCAAGAGGAAGAAGGGCTTCTTTGCTAACTTGTTTGTGCCTTTTAGCCCTTTGGATTATGCCTCCCCTTGAAAAACTGAAGGGATATTCAATAAAAAGTGCATTGCCATAGCCATAATAAAGGCCATGCACTTTCAACTCGTTCGGTTTCTGTGTCATGAACACACCCGACATGTTTATTAGTGTAATCTTAAACCGTATGTGATTCATGTACTTGAAAAGTATGTTTGAGAAATAATCTAAATAGTTTATGGTATATAGATAAGGTTGAGTGGATCTTGTCGTGGTAATAGTATTGATATGGTCCATTTTATAATTATGTAATAGTTCGAGTTTACTGTTACTAAATATTGTTCGCTTTGACTCGTTATGTAATGGTGTGAGTATCATAGTTTTAAAATGGATCTAGTGTAGAGAGGGTCTAGCTCTACTCTTGACTAGTGCCTTGTAGTGTCTGGTGACTAGCTTTGATATCATTTGTAACAGCTAAACACACTGCTAGTAAATATTGTTTGTGTATTACGTCAGTTAGATGCGTTTTAAAACCATGAGGCTGACGACGATACGTAACGAGCCAAAATGGATAATGTTTACTAGTGGTGGGCTTAGGCTGTTACAATGGTATCAGAGTTGACATTGGGCGGTGTTCCAGCGAGTACGTTAGACCCACAAGGGGTGGATTGCGAGAACCCACGTTGATTGGAGAGGAACGAAACATTTCTTATAAGGGTGTAGAAAAGACACGTTTTAAAAATCGTGAGGCTAACGGCGATATAACAAACAATATTTGTTAGTGGTGAGCTTGGATCGTTACAAAGTATTATAAATGATATGATTCAAATCTTTTACATGGAGACATGCGAGGTATCTTATACAATGAGTACTGTAAAATTGAAGCACGAAATATTTAAATTTTTTAAAAATTTATCGATTTAGAAGATTAATATTTCATAAGATGATCATAAGGAACTGGACGTGAAGTTATGACTCCTATTTATAAGGATTTATCTTTTGATTTGCACGTTTTTTGAGATAGAGCGTATGTTGAAACTTTTTAAAATTTAGGGTATTATTGACCCGAGCAAAAATTGATAGTTTCTGAAAAAACAAAATAAAATAACAATGCTAAAATAGAAACTACGAAACGGATATCGTAGGATACAATAGCTACCTTTTATCGTCGATTAGGTCAAATTATGGTCACATGTTAGTCATAAAGTTAGACGAAAGTTGAATATCTTTCAGTCTCGATTAAGTTTATTCATACTCGTTACGAGTAATTCTACAACCTCAATAATTATTATTTTGCTTGCATTTACTAAAATACACCGTTATATTTCATACTGTGGATTGATACTTCAAATATTTTCGTATACTATTTATGAAAGCAACGTGTATACTCGCCCTTCAAGCGAGCTTCCTCCTGTAGGAGTTCCGTCCATCAATGATCAGCTTTCGAACTCTCAAATTATTATCGGGATAATATACTCAACTTTTTCGATGGGTCGGTTTATGAATTTCTAGATACATCCCTTTTAAAATCTTTATTTTACTTGCATTACTAAATTTGTTACAAGTGCGTAACAGACATAAATAGCCCATTCGCTACCCACCGAAACAGAGAGAACGAAATCGGAAGACAGAGAGAGAGAGAGAGAGAGAGGGGAAATCGGAGAAGACGATGGAACCGAAGAAAGTGGCGATCATCGGAGCCGGAGTAAGCGGACTAGTGGCCTGCAAATTCACTCTATCCAAAGGATTCATTCCGATTGTCTTTGAGGCGAGAGGCGATATTGGCGGCGTTTGGACGGAGACGCTGCAGACGACGGCGCTGCAGACGCCGAAAAAGTTGTACGAGTTTTCCGATTTCCCGTGGCCGAAATCGGTGACTGAAGATTTTCCCAAGTATGATAAAGTTGTCGATTACATCAAATCTTACGCCGACCATTTCGGATTGTTGAAGCACATCAGATTCAACACGAAAGTCCAGAGTATTGACTGTGAAGGCTGCTCCGACGAGGAACTTGAAGGTTGGACACTTTGGGGCGGTACCGGCGAGGCTTTCAGTGAACGGCGGAAATGGAGGATCAACGTCGTTGATGCTCGGACTAATGTTCCACTGGAGGTGAGTTTATCATTGCCTCTTCTTAGTACGACAACACAAAAATATCATCTCTCTCCCAAAAAATGAACACGTGGCAGTTCGGTGGGGACTTTTTCATCTTACATTATTTTTCCTTTTTTTTTTTTCATTAAATCAAAAGTTAACATTTAGAATTATTATTTAATTTTTAAAATTATGATATTCAAACTCAAAAATCATTCTTGATTTTTAATTGATTTTATTTTAAAATTTTAATAAAAGTTTTTTTTTCTCTAATTTAATTTTTTTTTTTTTTTTATAATGTTTATCTCTAATTTTCGTGGCCACTAGTTCCAATAATTTCTTAAATTTAGTACGAAATGCAATGCCTTGAAGTTATGGGAATGGATGATGGTTGCTTTCTATTTTATTTAATTATATTTATTTTAAATTATTGAACGGTCACAAAATCTTATCTACATTATCTTTTATTACTACATTTTTTATTTAAGTTAAATTATTATTTAATTTTTTACAAATAAAATTGACAATTTAATTTATTATATCATGTTTGTTTTCAAAAACATATTAAATAATTAATATAATTTAGAGTAACAAGAAAAATAACTAATTTTAACTACAACTTAATTTCATCTGTGATTTCCATTTTTTTTAACAAACACAAAATTTAAATAATTTAATAATAAAAAAACTCAAGGCAAAATAAATAAATAAATTAATAATAATTGAGATTCTTTGTCCTTGGTACCAAAATTAATTAATTTAATATGGAGAGATATTTTAATTTAATTTTTATTGAATATGTTTATTAATATAAATAGTTTATATTAAAAGAGAGACGTGAAATTAACGTATTTTTTGAGATTTATTAGTATTAATAACTATAATTAATCAATTAATTAATTAATTAAGCTTAGAGACCTTCGAGCTTAGCAGGAGCTAACAACAATGGCGTGGGGATTTGCAGGAGGTGGTGGTGGACTTCGTTATACTCTGCATCGGAAGATTCAGCGACGTTCCAAATATCCCTGAGTTCCCTCCCAATGGAGGTCCTGAAGCTTTCAAAGCCGGTAAAGTTCTTCACTCTCTCCAGTATTCCGCCTTGGATTTCGACAGTGCTTCCAATCTCATCAAGGACAAGCAAGTCACCGTCATCGGTTTCCAGAAATCCGGTCTTGACCTCGCCATGGAATGCGCCAATGTCAATGGTAATTTTCTCTCTCGAATCTTCCCTTTCTCTCTCTCTCTCTCTCTCTCTCGCTCTTTCAATTTCTTCTTCTTCCTCTTCTCGCTGATTTGCAGGCCCGAAGAAGCCGTGCACGGTGGTCTACAGAACTGCGCACTGGACCATTCCCGATTTCTGTCCATGGGGGATCCCTATAGGTTTTCTCTACATGAACCGATTCTCTCAGCTTCTGATTCACAAACCTGGCGAGAGCTTCCTTCTCTATCTTCTCGCGATTCTGCTTTCTCCAATTGTAATTACCATCTCTCTACCTCTCTATTTTCCTCTCTTCGTCTGTGTATTTTGAAGATTTAGGGTTTTGTTTTTGCAGAGATGGTTATTCTCGAAGATCGTGGAGACTCACGTGATGAAGAAGCACAGATTAAGCAAATACGGGATGGTGCCGGATCAAAGCTTCTTGCAGGACATGAGCTCATGTTTATTTGCAACATTGCCTGAGAAATTGTACGAAAAAGTGGATGAAGGAAGTATAATTTTGAAGAAATCGCCGAGTTTTGTCTTCTGTGAAGAGGGGATCATGATCGAAGGAGAAACCAAACCGATTCCCTCAGATTTAGTCATTTTGGCTACTGGATTTAGAGGTGATCAAAAGCTTAAACAAATCTTCACTTCTTCTACCTTACGGGATTACATGACGTTCCACGATCCAGCGGTTCCCATGTACAGGTTTGTCGTTTGTTCTTCCCAGAATCTCTATTGAATTGCTATGAAAATTCTCTTGATCTTTTAAGTTTGAAACCTTAAACTTGATTTGAGCTGGTGAATCTGAAAGATGACATTAGTATAAGCTGGTTGTGTTGTTTAAGCTTTACTAGACTGGATATTGGTTGGATTTAAGTTCGATTGCATAGCTAAAATCAGAAGAACATGAAATGGTTTTCATTCTATAGCTAGTAGAATCTTAGATCCATGCATTGATTTATCATAACAGAGGAGACCCCCACTTGACTATGGATTAAACTACAAGTTTAGTTTATCTTATCTTATCATGCAAAAATAAGATATGCATTTGAAATGGGAGTTTAAGTTTCTTAAGAATTATTAAGAGGAGTAGTCCTCCCACATTGGCTAATTAAGAGGAAGATCATGGGTTTACAAGGAACACTATCTTCGTTGGTACGAAATTTTTTGGGAAAACTAAAAGCAAAACCATGAGAGTTTATGCTCAAAGTGGACAATATCATACTATTGTGGATAGTCGTGGTTTCTAACAAAGTTATTGTGTATGTCATGAGTGATAAGGAAATAGATTGAGTTATCTGTTCCTTCCTAAAGAAAAGGTCTTTCTAGCTTACATGATCCGATCATTGAGCCCAAAAAATTACTATAATAAGTTTTTGTCGACCCTAGCGTAGTTTCCTATCCATGGTAAATGGATAGAGTGAATAAGTATGAACTTTCAAGTTCGTAAATTTTAGAAAAATTGTTTTACCGAAATGATATCATAAGCACTTTCGTCGATATTGCCTTCGGCTGCGGATTTAGAGCCTTTTCTAGTCAATAACACAAAAGAAGTAGTTTTCATGTCAACTACGGAAGCCAGGTACGACATGTTACATATTTGGTGTTGTCTATTCTGTGACGACTTCGTTTGATAATGATTTGATTGTGATATTTATTAAGAAAACTCGGGGTTCTCAACCAAATTTCATTTAAGAGTTTTGTTACATTTGTTCAGGCTTTGCATCCATCCCAGAATTCCACAGCTAGCTGTGGTTGGATATTCAGAGAGCGCTTCAAACTTGTTCACTTCGGAGATGCGATGTCGATGGCTAGCGGAGTTTTTGGACGGGACGTTCAAGCTACCAAGCATCAAGGAGATGGAGAAGGACATAGCGGAGTGGGATAAGTGTATAAAGCTTTACTCAGGCCCTTACTTCAACCGAGGTTGCATCGCCACTTGGCATGTTTGTTACTGTGATCAGCTCTGCAAGGACATGGGGTGGAACCCCAATAGGAAGAAGGGCTTCCTTGCTGACTTGTTTCTACCTTATGGCCCTGCAGACTATGCTTCCCCTTGAGCCAGATCAACCCGGATCGTCACTGTATTTCGCTGTTGGATGTACCAAAAGTGTACTTTACTTATATCTTTTTTTAAAAATGTTATCGCTTTCCTGAGATAGGTACGAGACAAGAATCTACTTTAAGTTCTTAGCCCATGTAATAATCCGAGGTGTTAGGTTGACCTAGAAAGAGTCCCGTGCTGATTGATATGTATCGATGCTCTACAACACTCTAATATTTAAGTCAATACTGAGATCGAAGTGATATCTAGCCGAGCGAGGAATAGTATTCTCGCTCTTTTCAATTGTCTGAGCCTGAACCCTTTGGGTATTCTACATTAAACTTATCACCCAATCCCCTTCGCTAATGTCATAATTGCCTACAATTTTTATTTTTATTTTTTTTTACTCTTAATTCAGCTAATAAATATTATATATATATATATATATATAAATAAAGCCATAATGCCAAAAGGAAAAAGAAAAAAAAAATCCAATTAAATTATTCATATTTGACCAAGAATTTAAAAGTAAGCCTTCCAAATTTATTCGACATATTTATTGTGCAATCTTTTAATTTAAGAATATTAATTAAAGTTTTAATATTCTTAAGTTAATATATATATAATATAATTTTAAACCATCATTAAAGATATAATTTTAATATAATTTTTAAAAAAAATGTATTAAAATTGAATCCCAAATTTTAAGTTAAATGGTGCAAATAAATAAATAAATAAATAAATAGTATTTGACCATATAAAAGGGATTGGAAACCTCCAAAAACATCCAAAGTTTGATCCAACTATTTCATAACCTAACCTAAACAAAATTAGTTGTAATCTCTAATTTAAAATTAATTAATTGAGACTTTCATTTTTCATTTTAAATTAGTTCAATATTATAATAATATTATAATAATGTATGATCTCAATGATGTTCCTACTTTTTACCTACATATTTTTATAATATTTTTAAATTTATTATTATTACCATTAAGATTTAATTAATGTAATGATGGATATTAATGTAAGATATATATAATTACCAAATTTAGATCAAGATTTGAAATCTGAAACGATAGATGGCCTTGCATTCAAACATGGATCCTAGTACAAAATCTTTCAAACATGTTTTGTCCACACTCATATGTTGTCTGAAAAAAAAATTATAAGAGGACGTTTTCAATATAAGATTTTTTATATATTCTAGTACATTGGAGAGGGAACAAAACATTTCTTATAAGAGTATAGAAACCTCTCCCTAACAGACACGTTTTAAAATTGCGAAGTTTACAGTGATTCGTAACGAGCCAAAGCGGACAATATCAACTAGTGGTGGGTTTGGGTTGTTACATAACCTAGGACCTCGTCATATGCTTTCTAAACAAATTTACAAAAGATTACCCAATATAAGATTATTTGACATGGATCCTAGTACAGGAGATAACTTAGGATATAGTATCGATTCATGTCATTTCAACATATTTTGTTTTTACTCATACACGGTCTAAAAAATTTGTTTTATAATCTTTATTGGATATCAAAATATATTAATTAATATAGAAATTAAAAACAATTACTATATTACAAATATACAAATAAGATTTAAAAAATATCTTATAAATTTTGGTTCAACCATTTTACCTAAAGCACCTAACTTTTTAAATGGAAGGAAATTAATTTTAATTTGAATAAAAACACAAAACTTTATTATTTTTTTCTTTTTTAATTTCACAACCTTTTATTTTTATTTAATGAATATTTAAAATATTTAACCTTTTATTTTATTTTTGTCTAATTAGCCGACATAAAATTCAAATTTATATCTAATAAATTAGTTAATTTTTAAATATTTTCAACACTTTTTTCTTTTTTTATATATATATAAAAAAAAAACCCTAATATTTTCATTGCATTTATAAATTAGAAAATTTGGTCCTTCATAATTTTACCTTGGTTTTATTTTTACCTACCCACAAACTTATTCTCTCCTACTTTTTACTCCACCAAAATTTTTACCGAAAAGTAAAAAAAAAAAATAATAATAAAAATATAAAAGCTAATTACTCTAGAAAATTCGTTATGTACTAGAAATTCCAAAATTAATTTTCAAAATAAAATCAATATCGATTTAACTTTAATGAGAGTAAATCACAATATTCAAACGCTTTTTTGAATTTTTTTTAAAGTCACCATTATTATTAAATTTTAAATATTAAATTTTAATTCCCATTTTCTCCAAAGAAATTATTCTTTACTTGGATTCCGATTTAAATAAATAAATAAAAGATAAGGCATTTATACATTTCAATTTTCTCAAGCAATCCCACGTGGATTTAACTTTAAAAAATAAAACCCACATAAAATTATCACCAATAATAATTTTTAAATCAAACTTAAAAAATAATAAATTACAAAACCCACGTCGTCAAGCGTGTAAAACAAACTCAAAACGACAGCGTCATGACTCGCCAGGCTGATTCTTCTCCCACTCGTCTCAAAGCGCGTGTACTTCAAACTCCTCATCATTTCACCTTCTGCTCTGTTCTCCTCCCACTGGCCAAACCTAACACGCGCCATAATTCTGCGTCAGCCTTGTCCGAAACTCCAAATGATAAATTTAAAAAATAAAAATAAATTTGTGAGAGCACGTGAGCCGCACGTGAACATGGAATGATAAACCTGGCCCAAACACTACGCCGTGGAAATTACGAACGCCGTGTAGAGGCAGTAATCGTCTGTCGCCGCTCATACGGTAGTTTCAAATTTTCATTTCTTTATGTATTATTTTGGCCAATCAGGAAGAGTCGTCTCCCTTTCATTCCACCGTTTTCTTTTGGATATTGGATTTGACTTTTAAATAAATTTTATAATAATTAAATTATTTCTAAAATTTTCAACGCTTCATTTTCAATCATTTTACTTATTAAAAATTAATTTAAACCTAATTTTTTAATTACAAAAATTTATAAAGCCGCTTTTGAAATTAATTCCAAATTGGAACTATTTTTGGATTTTAAAATGGGAGTTTTATAAATTAAGGAAATTAGATATTCTCTTAAATAATTTTCCTCAAATTTAAAAATAAATTTTTACCCATTTAAATATATATATATTTTTATTTAAACTTATAGTAACCACGCAACCAATGTGTTGCTACTCAACAATAATAACGAAGCCAATTCAATTTATATATGCATCTCGTTCGCAAGCTCACCTATTTAAAACGTTCAATCTAGAGTTCTAAGTCGTTCTAAGCCTCACAGTCTCGTAGCCCTTTAGCCCCGATTTCTTCGAGCCTCTTCAAGCTTATTACATGACCTAACCCAATGGTTGAATTCACATTTTTGAGCTTCTTTAAGCTCGTCTCAACCATTAATGTCATGTGATCTAGATCTTCTAAGCTCGTTTCTACTGTTTGATTCATCATAGTTCATGTGGTTTAGCTTTACTCTTGATTCAAGTCACAACTAGGTGAGACGTTACGTCATGTATATTCTAACTCTAGAACATATACGATGTTTGAACTTCAAATATCTTACTACTAGAGACTAGTTATCGACTCTTTATAATTAGTCATAGCTATGACCCCTATGCCAACTATCTCGATATCACATGGACCCCTATCCCTTTGAACAGGAAGATTTTCTAAATAAGCCTAGCCTTACATAATAACCCGATGATGACACTATAAATCATGTGCATATAAAGCATGACCTATACGCATATAAGGAAACTGTAATTTGCATAACTAAAGAACCTATAATGTTTTTCCATTTTAAAGTTTACATGCAAACTTTATTCATTCATACACGAGTACTTCACACACACACAAGCACTCACGTGCTTTATCAAGCCAATACTCAATTCAAGCTTGGTTTTAGCTAAATCGTTCTCTAAAATCTCTTAATTAGACTATAAAACCATATTAAATTTCAGCACTATTAAAATTAATTCAAAAATCAATAAAACAATCCAACTAGAACAATCGAGCTTTCCATAGTGTTGCAGAATTCAGTGGGCTTTCCTCGTCTAGCTCTCTTATCCATCACTTACTAATCAATAACCCGAAAAAAAATCGAGCTTAACACGAGTTAATTAGACATTTCTCCCTTCTCTCTCGATTTCAAACAAAACCCTTAATTTTTTAATAACACTTGTGTTCGTGAAAAACTTAATTTTAATAAAATTAACGACTTTGTGAAAATTATTATTATTATTATTATTTTGTTAAAACGAAGGGGTGAATTAAAAAAAATAATAAAAAAAAGGCCTAAGTTATAATTTAATGAAATTAAAAAATTTCCCACCCAAAAGTATTATGTTTGGTAGATTAATAGAAATAGAAAAAATAAAAACATTATGGTAAAAAATTATTATAAAGTTTCCAACTCCAAAAAGAATATAAAATGATAATGTTCAACCTCCCTTCATTTTATTTATTTAATTTAAAACTAAGCGTCGCTCGAATTTGGTGAGATTCCAATATAACTAAATATAAAAACAATTAATATATTATTTTTATTATTATTACTATTTAAAATATAGACACAACAGAAAATAAGTTTTAAAATGTCGGTATTTATAAATAAACGGTGTGAGCAGCCGCAGAGGATCGGAGCCCCTCACACAAAGATTTTGGGTGCGATTAGTTCGAGGTGTGAACCGAGTTAGACTCAACAGTTAAACATTCTCTCTTTCTCTCTCTACAATTTATTTTTTAGTTTAATTGTTTTTTATTTTTTGGTTTAATTGTTATTTATTTATTTATTTTATTTTGGGAGAAAGTTTATATAGAATTGCTGATACTCGCCGTCTTCATTGTCGTCGAAGTAGGCGACTCGGTCCTCTGTGGAAACCAACCATCGCCCGCTGGATGTTCTGCTCCACCGTGCTGTATCTATATTGTGTTGTTGTTGTTGTTGCTCTGATTCTCTGATCGCCATGAGTAAGAAGCGACGGTCCGATGCTGATACGGCTTTCCACGGTCTTCGCCAGCTTCTCTGTGATGTTTTCTTCCGTCGCCGGCGTTTCTACTATCATGTTTTGCCGCTTCTCTCCGCACTTGCTGGTTGTGTTTTTGTCTGCTTTGTTGCTCTGTTTCTTCTTGTTGCTTCTCCTGTTGTTCATCGTGATCATCTTCACTTGACTCTCTTTCATGGCGGAAGCTCGGTACGGTCGATTCTCTGTTCTTGCGGTGTTTTGGTATTTATTACTTATTGTGTGTGTGTGTGTGTGTGTGTGTGTGTTTTTCTTATATTTTCAGATAGACCAAGGCATTGAGGATGAATCGAGTTCTAATTTGGAAATGAAATCAATCATCGGCGTTTCGGTATGGAATTTGTGTATTATTCGATCGGAGAATTTGAGCTCTGGTTTTTGTGTCTTTGAGACTTCGAATATTTGATTCTTGAATTTTCTTATGCCGTGTTTGTTTAACAATGTGTAGGGAAGTGGAGGCAGATTCGAACGTGATGTATGGGTCACGGATCAATCGAGTTTCTTCTATGGCTGTAGCAATGCTAGCAAGAAGTTCACACGTAAAGTACCGAATTCTACAGTTCAATTTTGATACTTATTACCTAGAATTTAGGCTTTTCTTTGTTCAATTTGAATATAGATTGTATAATTCTTTTTCAATTTTTCAATGAGGGTTAACTTTGTTCCACGCGGCTCTTCCTTAAATCTGACCTGTGTTCTATTAAGTGCAGCGGCCGCTGAGAAAACCGATCCCGACAGATACTTGCTGATTACTACGAGTGGAGGCCTTAATCAGCAAAGAACAGGGGTAAGCCCTGTCTACGACTCAATCCCGGATTTATTGCAGTTATCGTTTTGGAGATAGTAAAGTTGTCAATTAGTTGTAAATTTTAAAAATTAGTTCATTGATGGAATTGATCATCCTATTCAAACATTCTTTCGCATTTCCCAATAAATTCTTGATTTATGACCAAAAAAAAATATAAAAACAAAAAATTATCTGGCTTTGGTTGACTGGAATAAGTTGCCAAATATATATATTTCTATTGGAATCGTATATGTGCTGGCTCAGTTTTTTTCTTTTGGTATTTAATCAACATGGTGAAGGATCCAACTGGACAGTGCCTTACCTTGTTTGCGCCTTAATAATACCTGGATATTTGAATGATCAAATGAAATTCCACGCACAGTTAATAATGAGTTACAGCTTTTAAATTGATGTCAGTTGTCTTCTATATGAATCTTGAAACATGCGTTTTTTTTTTTCCCTTTCTGCGAATTGTAAACAATGCATTTGGGTGTTCTTGTCTCGTTCTTTCCATAAAATGTTAGAAATATGGATGCAGATAACAGATGCTGTTGTTGCAGCTTACATTTTGAATGCCACTCTAGTTGTTCCCAAGCTGGATCAAAATTCATTTTGGAAGGATAGCAGGTTTCTAATAAATACTTTTCAATCACATCCTTTTTTAGGCTACTTTTCTAATTGTCATTAATGTGGTGGAAGTAAACTTGGTAAATCTATGGTATTTATATCCAAATGGTGTTTGATGCAGCAATTTTGCAGAAATTTTTGATGAGGACTGGTTTATTAAATTTCTCTCGAATGATGTTCAAATCATCAAAGATTTACCAATGGAAGTTGGGAAAACTTTGACTCCTCATAGGATGCGTGTTCCAAGGAAGTGTGATCCAGAATGCTATGAAAAACATGTTCTTCCTGTTCTTAAAAAGAAGCATGTAAGTATGCAGTTCAGTGCAAACTTATGCACGTTTTAGCAAGTCGTTAATACTGCCACTATACTCTGTGTTATCATTGGTGCTAGTCAAGGCTCTATCTGATTTGGTATGAAAATTGCCGTTTGAGGAGTAAATTATTTGCAAATCCAATAAATATCTCAATGCTCATTCCTGCGTGGTGTGTCTGTATGAATTAATCAGGCTTCAACACTAGTCGATTTCTAGGTGTTCTTCATGATCACTTGTCATGTGTTGTGTTTATGTGCCATGTGTAGGTCGATTGTCCTTTTTAGTTTTGTGAAAGCATTTTGATACTTGAAAATCTGGGTCAAGTTATTAAGGTTTTCTTTTTTTCTCTGCAGGCTGTTCGGCTTGGAAAATTTGATTATAGGCTTTCAAATAGGTTGACAACTGACTTACAGAAGTTAAGATGCAGAGTTAACTATCATGCTTTAAAGTTTACTGAAGAGATCAATGAAATGGGCCAAACATTGGTTGAGAGGATGAAAATCAAAAGCAAACATTTTATTGCCCTACATTTGAGGTGATTCAATCAAGATTCTTTACTGCTTCTAACAAGATCATAGCTGAATGCAGATTTAAGTGACGCGATTAGATGAATTTCAATTTACTTATTTAGTTTGTACTATTGTGATGGCATAACTTGATATAGCTGAACTCAAATTTAAGCTGTAGAACCTAAATGATTTTTGGAGCATTTTTGTGAATGGAAATTTGGAGGTTTGTTGATGCAAGTTTGGGTAACATCATATAGGTTTGAGCCTGACATGCTTGCATTTTCTGGCTGTTATTATGGTGGGGGAAAAGATGAGAAGGAAGAACTTGGAAAAATTCGAAAGAGGTGGAAAAGCTTACATGTAAGGTTTCATTTTGTTCAAGAAAACCATCATCTAACTAACGCAGTAGACACTAATCTGGATTGGAATTTGGAATATGAAATCTCATCCTCTGTGATTTGCAGGCAAGCAATCCCGATAAGGAACGAAGGCAGGGAAGATGCCCTCTTACTCCCGAAGAAGTCGGTCTGATGCTTCGAGGGCTCGGCTTCGGAAGTGATGTGCACCTTTATGTGGCATCTGGTGAAGTATATGGAGGAGAAGAAACTCTAGCTCCACTGAAAGCAATGTTTCCAAATTACCATACCAAAGAGACTCTAGCCAGCCCGGAAGAGTTGGCACCCTTTTTGCCATTTTCGTCTCGTATGGCTGCGATCGACTTCATTGTTTGTGACGAAAGCAATGTTTTTGTCTCGAACAACAATGGGAACATGGCCAAGATTTTAGCAGGACGAAGGTACATTACGTTCACGTTGCACCCTTATCAATCCTCTTACTAACATCTTTAAGCAACTAATCCAATTCCGAACTTTGTCGAAACCTTTCTTGCTTTACACAATGAGTAATCAAGTACATTTCCTTGTAGGAGATACTTCGGCCATAAACCAACCATCCGTCCGAACGCTAAAAAGCTGAACCGATTATTCATGGACCGAAACAACATGACATGGGAACAATTTTCATCCAAGGTCCAATCTTATCAAGTTGGCTTCATGGGAGAGCCAAATGAGGTGAAGCCAGGGAGAGGTGAGTTCCATGAAAACCCATCAGCCTGCATTTGCGGGAATTATGACTCAAATGTCATGAGTGACCCATCTCATGTCAACCAAATTCCTCACAATCACACCGAAGACGTCAATGAAAACAACCATGACTACAACGAAACGAGCAATTCGACAAAAGAACAAACCGTGACAGAAGACGACCAAGAATGGACTGGATTAGAATATTTAGACATCGGAAACGACTTGGGAGAGAGAAGATTGCACACTCTCATTAACTCTGATCTTGGCGTTCAACCCAAACCCGAACAACCAGAATTGGAAGAGTTATTTTCAGACTAAAAAGATGGTTAGTTCAATCCAACTTGACCAATTTTTTTAGTGGGTAATTTTTTGTTACCCTTACAAATGCATAAAACATTTTTCATAGTAATAGGGATAGAAAGGTTTGCATTCTGTACATAACTGTTGTGGGGGAAACAATACAGCTTGACATAGGCTTTGAAATTTGTACATGAAGGAACCATTTAGATAGAGAATTACAAGGCTAAAAAGGTTCTAGTTTTGCTTCTTTCTTTGTTTTCTTTTCGAGTTCGTTGTGGATGGAGGCAGGTCATTATCCAATTATGGTTTGAGAAGAATCAGTTCATCCTTTCATCATTCTAGGCTCTTTGCATGAACGCTCTTATTTTATTTGACTTCCTTCTTTCTTTATCTAGATTGCTTTGGACATGTAGGTTTGTGATTGTTATGAGTTGTGAATGAATTGAATAAATACTAGATTTTTAGTTTTTGTACCAATTCTATAGCGGGAGAAACTTCTAGAGCAATTTAAGAAGAGAAACCGTGTGGTTTTAGAAAATGATAAGAACGGATTTTTAAATATTTTTAGTAGTGACAAAAGAGGTAACTATGTATATTAGGGCTCAAAGGAAGTACACAAGTCATTGTAATCTTATTTGGAGTTTTTTTTTTTTTTTTTTTTTTTTTTTTTTTTTTTTTTTTTTTTTTTTTTTTTTTTTTTTTTTTTTTTTTTTTTTTTTTTTTTTTTTTTTTTTTTTTTTTTTTTTTTTTTTTTTTGAAATTAAATTATTAATATTTATGGAAACTTCAGCAGATTATGACGGAGAAAAAAATCACAAGCTACCTCGTTCTTGCTCATGCTTTTTTCATATTGATCCATAGTTGATATTGGCTAGAAGCAACCTCCGTTTTTGGTGAGGAGCACTTCTTCAAACTAAAGAATTGTTATAATCAATGATATTACATATAACCTGAATTATTAATGTCTCGAATGTATATTGACTATAAAGTAATGAAATATGATATTATTTGTCTCGGTTGAATATTTAAACAATGTATTATTATAATGTTTATAATAATAAGATTTAAAATGTCAATATTGACAAAAATATCGATTGAAATAATCAATGTTAATGTATATTTTAAATTTTGGTGGAATCATTAAATATTTTTAAAAAAAATCCAAATGTAATAAATTTAAAAGTGCATTCACTAATCTGTAATTTAACTAAAAAAATCACTAAACTAAGTGCAAAAATAGATACTTTTCTTAAATTAAATAATCATAAATAAATAAGCCAAAAAGCGGAAACTCATAGCAGAGGAGTGAGATGGTCCACGTGGATGTATCATAATCCAATTCCAAGATCCACGTGGCAATTTTTCAATCCTTTATCCTTTTTCGTCATCCGTTCTTCTTCCATCGATAAACACTGCACAGAAACCAAGAAGATTCAACAATGGTGCTGCGGCTGCCAACACACCTTGCGACACCTGGCAACCACTGCCGGCGCCACTGCGATGCCTTCTCTTCCCGCCGCGCGATTGCGGCTTCCGACGCTCTTGTCTCTTGGCTTCCTTCACTCGCCTCTCCCTGCGCTTCATCTTCCTCCAGTAAGTGTTCTGTTTCTTCATCTTCAGTAGTCTCCAACTATTTGATGCCTTCTTACTGCATGACCGGAGAGGATTTGTTATTCAGATTGCTTTTCTGTGTGTTTTGCGATGGTATTGTGTCAGGGAGATCTTGTTTTCTACCGGTTGTCAAATGTACGGCTCAGCAAACTGGACCTGTGAATCTGGCGCCGGGGACGCCGGTGAGGCCGACTAGCATACTGGTGGTTGGTGCCACTGGAACCCTTGGTAGACAGATCGTGAGGCGCGCGTTGGATGAAGGCTACGAAGTTCGGTGTCTTGTGAGGCCTCGACCGGCTCCTGCTGATTTTCTTCGCGATTGGGGCGCCATAGTCGTCAATGTGTGTTGCATTTTCATATATATTTATGTTTCTTAATTCTGTTGAATGCCTTGCATCGATGATATATATCGCGAAATAGATGCTTAATCGTGTTGACGATTTTGTGTTTAGAACTGAGGCTAGAACATTTTCGTATGTCTGGCAGGCAGATTTAAGTAAACCAGAAACCATTCCTGCAACGCTGGTCGGCATTCATACTATCATAGACTGTGCTACAGGACGGCCGGAAGAGCCCATTAAAACGGTGATTTTCATATTGAGCTTTTGGATCTTTTTATATTACTTTTTGTTCTAACTTGCCATTTTCTGAATGTGCGATTGTTCATTGCACTTCATAAACGTTGTTGCCTTTCCTATGTATGTTGTCTACATTGTGTCACAACGCATTAGTATAGACGAGGTTTTGCAAGCCATCGAAACAAAATTGGGCGATCAATTGTTTTGCTGAATTGATCTCCATGTTTTTTCCTCCTTTTTATCGTAGCTCTCTGTTTCATTACAATTATTATTGCAGTACTTGTTATACTAAATAGCTTGACATCAGTGTCTTGATTTGAGATGATTTGGAGCAGCCTCCTTCATGGACCATTTCTAACAATTCCCCCATCTTGTCTTCCATGAAATCATAATATAGCTTACTATCATTCAACAGTCACATTGAGAATCTGATGTTAATTTGGGCAATGATGAAATTTGAAATTTATGATTATTGCATGCATAATTTCATACGTCAAATGATTAACCAAACACTAACTTTGGCATTTTGAGATTTGTTGTTTAGAACAAGAGTCCCTTCTAGAGCTTTTAGTGTTTCATTTCTTACCGGAGTTCTCTTCTATTTAGGTAGATTGGGAAGGAAAAGTTGCTCTGATACAATGTGCAAAGGCTATGGGAATCCAGAAATATATTTTCTTCTCCATCCACAATTGTGACAAGCATCCTGAAGTTCCACTTATGGAGATCAAGTATTGCACTGAAAAGTTTCTCAAGGACGCAGGCCTAAATCACATCATCATTCGACTCTGTGGTTTCATGCAAGTAATAATTACCTTGTTGTTTTCTCCATTATAATTTTGTGTTTTTATTAGTTTTGAATTTTTTTTTTCAGATTTATCCCACCCTCTGGGTGCAACCTTTTTCATATCAGAATCATTTATATAGTCTGTTCATGAAAACTCACAAAAAAAATGAAAAGAAGTCAACTAATAAATTGAAATGAATTATATTGGAAGTATAATACTTTTTAAGGTATCTATTATTCAACACGGTTCACTTTTTCATATGCATGAACAGATGGATAGTTTATAGCCTCGGTCTTTTATCTTCAGTGGATGTCTATCCCTTAGATGACGTTCTAATTTGAGTTTTGGGTTTTCTCTGTAATTATTTTTATATAGCTTTCATTGTATCCTCTAGTGTGAATACTAAAAATAAATTCTTGTTTGTGCAGGGTCTCATTGGGCAGTATGCTGTACCTATATTAGAGGAGAAATCTGTTTGGGGAACAGATGCTCCAACAAGAATTGCCTACATGGACACCCAGGTTTGTTTAAGCATATTGCTTTTGATTGTTTCCAATGTAGTCCTAATAAATTAAGATTTATAATATCTGATGTGTATTTTTCGTAATTAGGATATAGCCAGGTTGACATTTATTGCATTGCGTAATGAGAATATAAATGGGAAACTTCTTACCTTTGCTGGCCCTCGTGCATGGACAACTCAAGAGGTAATCAATCATATCTTGGTTTTTTTAAGATAGACTATAACTTTAAGCTCTAATCAAACCTACCCAAAATAGGAATTTTAGTTTTATTTATCAGCCTGCTCAAAATTGAAATGTGCTTTCTGTACCTGTATGACCCCCTTTTACGACCCTTTTCTTGGCCTCCAACGGTGAAATCAAGCAAAAACTTAATTTTTTTTTCTTCTAGGAGAATGGATGAGTATGCATGTTTAGCTTTCTTTTTCTTTAATTCTTGTTGCAATCAACACAATTTCTTTCCAACATCTGATGTAGTCTGTGAAATCAACACCAACATTTTGGTTTAAAATTTGTTGCTCTATTAACATTACATTCATAAGCGAGACTTTGTGTAACATTGTCCTCATGGAAAAAAGAATTCTCTGTTTTTTCTTAAGTTACATTTGGTTTCCAGGTGATAACATTATGTGAGAGGCTTGCTGGTCAAGATGCAAATGTCACCACAGTCCCAGTTTCAGTGTTGAGATTCACTCGTCAACTGACAAGATTTTTTGAGTGGACAAATGATGTTGCTGATAGGCTAGCATTTTCAGAGGTAATTAGCCTTTATATTTTTTCTAAAGTGCATCTATTGAAGGCTGGTTTTTTCTCCCCCTCTTCTCTGAAACACATGACAGTCTTATCGTTGATATTTGATAAGCTACAACAGGAATTGGAAGGATATCGTTTTCATCCATATATTCTTGTTAAAAAATTTAGCCTTTTCCTGCACGCAGTTTATAATTCCATGTGTATTGAGACGTCATTTGCTTGTTATCGTTGACATCCACAAGGCAGTTTTGTCGTCGATAATTGGTGTATTGTTTCTAATGAGTTATGTACCTAGTCCGTTTGGTAAAACGATCATGGAACTGGGGCGCCTTCCAAGCCCCCTTAGCTTGTAGGAAGATTCTTGTTTATCTCCTATGTTCAGATGTGATATTAATGAAATAGTTCTTTTATTGAAAAAAGAAAAGAAGAGAAAAATAATAATCTGCTGGTGCCTAAATAATTTAACTGATTGGAACGATCATAACATTATTAATCTAACTTCTAAAGCTTACGATTTTGCTTGGAATACATAGGTCCTATACGGGTAGTATTAATAAGAAGGGAAAGGGAAGAAATGTTTTAATATTGAAGAAGAACAAATGATGAGTGAGTGCCCGTGTGTCAAGAAGTGGTGGTCAGACACTTCTATTTTCATCAAAAAACTGCCTACTTTGATTAACTAAAAGTTGTTCTTTTTATTAATCTCTTGTTGGTGATATGTTCATTTAAAGAAGCTAACATCTTTTGCCGGGACATTTGTAGGTTCTTACAAGCGACACTGTTTTTTCTGTTCCAATGACAGAGACATACGATCTCCTCGGTGTAGATGCAAAAGACATAATAACTTTAGAGAAATATCTGCAAGATTACTTCACAAACATTTTGAAGAAACTGAAGGATCTCAAAGCACAATCAAAGCAATCTGACTTTTTTATATGAAGTCAGACCGATTTGTAATGTAAATGAAGATTTGTATGTGTTTTAAATCTTGATACATCGTAACTTCTTGTGCAAGGTATGCCATTCATTTGTTCCTTATACCAATAGAGATGTATTCCTTATAAACTCATAATCAGAACTCCCTCCCAACAATCCTCAACATTGACCACCTCGATTCAGTCTATATTATCTTGTTCTATTGTAGCAGTGTAAATTTTATGGTCGCTTGCTGATACATCATACTTAAGTATATCCGAGCAAAACTTGTATGCTGAAATTTAAATTATGCACAGGATACCATGTGTGAGAAAAATAATTTGTACTACTTGAACATCTGTTGATAACTTTGCAGTTGATCTGACGCTTAGAAAGCTAAATCAACCTGAAAATTGTATAGAGATCATGGAAATGATATCGATTGGGACAGATTTAGGTTGGAAGGATGTGACCAGGTTCCTTCAATCATAGACAAATAGGCTTGTTTCTTTTCAAAATTAAAAGGAAGAACAGGAATCAGAAGGAAAGAGCACTTTGCAAAGGACAGTATCTCATAACTGCTGATCTGTTTGGGGTGGAACAGATTGTTTGATTCCTCCAATGTATTTCAAAGGAATTTTCTAGTCAAGGGGATGAAAGAAACAGGTACTTTACGCCATCCATTAGGCTTATAGCCATCAAGTTTAATTATTTTTCAATGGTAATACTAAACTAATTCAGGTTGGCTGGAATGTCCACTGACATAGTTCCTTGAACTGTGGTTTCCAGTTGTTTGCAGAGCTGGGATATCCGTGGTCCATTTGTTTGGCGACAACGCTCCTTTAGTTTATTCCATACATCCTTTGCACATCCATTGTAAGCAAGACTGACTGCAATATGCTTGAAGATGGAATTGATGATCCAAGATGTGACAATATCATTGTTGTCACATCGTCAGAATGCAAGAAGAAAAGACTATTCTTGGTTTTCATCTGGCTTAGAGCGATCAACCTTTCCTTGCTCCAAGAGATGTAATTAGTTGCATCTTCAAGCAATTTCGTAACGAGAGAAGTCCGTCCATGAGGCTGTAAAAAGAGAGAAAGGAGCGGCTATCTAGTGGAATTGGCCGTCGAGCTTGCTTCTGTTGGACCTGGGGTTGGTCAAGGTGCAAGCGGATCTTCTTCACTCTATCAACGCCCTCAAAGGCCTTCTTCAATTCTCCAAACTTCCTAAGAAGACTTTGCAGGTAGTCAGAATGGTTGAATGATGCAGGAGGTAAGGGTGAATTGGGCTTCAATTGCTGATGAATCAAGGGAGGAAGAATTTGCTGCCACTGCGAAAACAGAGAGATGAAGAAAATACTGAGGTCTTTCTTTGGCTAAGAGAAAGAATAGTAGTTTTCAGGGAGAGGACATAACGTTTGCAGGAGCATATTGTTTTATGGACAGTATTGGTGAACCTTTGTCCATATCTTTCTGTAACTATGACTTTTCTACTCGCTGTCTGCTAATGGGAAGACTTTTTTTCCCTTCTTTTTTGCAAGTTCTTTAGGCTGCGTTATTTCATATGATTTCAATGAAATAGTTCTTTTTAATTAAAAAAATATCAAAATGATTATAGATCAAGTAATATTCTCATTGTTTATCAAATTTGTTGAGGGCATATTGTCATACAGGCTCACGGGTCCAGCTCCTAAGAAAGATAGGGGAGGCTCATCAGAGCCCAATTTACCCAAAGAACAAAACACGCACTCCAAGATCCAGAGGGTGAGCCGAGGAGTGTGTCAACAACTGAGAGCGGAGAGACTATGACACAAGAGTCAAAAAGGGAGGTCACTCCCACTCAAGGTACGCAACCACATCATTTTGTTTAAGCATCAAAGAGTGTTAAGTCAAATTTCACACTATTGCAAGATCTTTAATTGTGCAAGACTCCTTGAAAGTTGACCTGTTCCCTAGAAAGCAGAGTTAGTAGCATCAATTCTTGTCTATCGTATTTACTCATCAACAAAATTATAAATATAATCACATAAATATCCATGTTTGGCTTTGTGACTGTTATCTCTCTTTATCTTTCTTTTTATAAATACCCTTTTTTCTGTAGTATTTGTAGAAGACTGTGTTTCTCAATTCCTAAAAGAAACCAATAATATGAAATAAAAAGTGGTAATCCCACACCAAGAAGGCCAATGATTCTTTAGGAAGTTGGTAGGTAAGGATAATTATTAGAGGAGATTCTGTTCAAACTTGAAAAAAATCTTGATTCTATCCATCATACTTGAGCAGAAATGCTTGTTTGATGTGTGCTAGAATAAGAAATGGGAAATCAGAAGTGGAAACAAAAACATTTGAACTCTATAGGTATGGGAAAAGAAAAGAGAGAGAGAGAGAGGAGCCAGAGATAATGACACTTGCGAAAATGGGGCTTTGGCAAGGGAGAAGTCGAAATTGATTAACAGTATTTGAATGTTTGAAAAACAAAAGAAAATTAATGGTGGGTCGAGTGAATAGAATCAAAATTTGTTTCATTGTCTCATTTTCCTAAACTTTTTATACAGATGGCTCACTCAATCAGCTGGAGGACCAATCCATCAAGTGCATCCCTTCAGGTATTTGATTGTTTTTCTACCAACTTCATTCTCTCCCTTAAATTCTTTCTATCAATTGAAGTAAAAATAAAGCAAAGGCCAAGATCACAGCTCTGGAGTTGGGTCCTTATTCTTTCATCTGTCTCATCCTTTATTATCATGTGGCTTTTGAAATTGGGAAATGATGATTGAAGAAATGGTGTTTACCTACTTTCAAATGGCTTGTCCCTTTGTTTGTTTTATTATTTTTTTAAATTTTATTTTGGGAAAAATTATAAAAAATATCTCCATCCATTTTATTTTCTTTTAAAGGTTGTAACATTACTCTTGACTGTTCATAAACGTTTCAAAACTATCTATAGGGTAGAAATCCGTTATAATGTAGGAGGGAATGTTGATTTAGTGATGACTTGGATGTGACAGTGACTAAAATACTTATCTGGATTAAGTTAGAAAGAACGATATTTCATCATATTGACTTTTTGTCCAACACATTATAATAGATTTTCTACTTCAAATGCAGTTTTGAAATATTTACAAAGGTAAAAAGATAACTTTTGAAAGGATACCGTTTAAGAGTATTCTTTTTATAATTTAACATTTTATTTCTTTTATATTCATGAGTTTGAGTCAGCATGTGCATACTTTAACTATTTTCACGAGACAACTACCTAACCTTACTGTATTTGATTCTCAAAATAACTCGTAAGATATTAACTTTTTCTGTAGGTGACCGCTACGAGTTCCACCTATCTAGAAGTATGCCTTTATTATTGTAGGGGGTGGCTTATAGGTTGTTCCTTTACGATTGAATGTGCCATCTCTTTCAATACAGATTTGCTTGGTGCGCATCTCTTTCATTTCATCACTGAAATGATAAGCGTGGTGGGGTAAATGGCATCATCCTTGTCCACTTTATGAACTCTGCATATTATGATTGGATGCCTTTGCTCATATTTGATAAGGCTTTTGCATATTGAGATTGGGAAAATTGCATTACAATGACTACAGACAAAGTCCTTTTTCTTGGCCTTAGGTAATGACATTTCTTTTCTTTTTCTTTCTTGGTAGTAGTTAGTTCTTGGTATATTCTTTTGACATGTGAACCACTTGTTGTTGGTTTAGGCTATAAATCCTAAAAGCTTACAATTCCAACTTGTGATCCACTAATTTTTTGGCTCATAATTAGTTCTTAGCACTTTTTCCTTAGAAAGAGAGAGATGAACAAATTTTCACTTTTTTTTTTATGTAAAAAGAAGTTTTGAACTTTTTCAGTTTTGTTTTTTCACCTTCCAATATTTCATCTTTAGCTCTCTTTCTTCTTTACTTCAGAATCATTTGGATTGGTTATGGGCTTTTGTTTTAAAATGATGTTTTGGAATGGCTGCCAAGTGTTTATGGAAGAATACAAGATCATTCTATGACGATAAGTAATGAGTTAAAGTGAACAATATCTGCCAGTGATAGGCTTGGGCTGTTAAAATGGAATCAGAGCCCCCAAAAAGGGTGATGTACCAGCGAAGATGTTGACCCTCAAGAGGGGTAGATTGAACAATATCTGTTAGAGATAGACTTGGGCGGTTAAAATGGTATCAGAGCCCCCAAAAGGGGTGGTGTACCAGCGGGGATGTTGGTCCTCAAGAGGGGTAGATTAAACAATATCTGCTAGTAATAAACTTGGGCTTTAAAATGGTATAGAGCCCCCAAGAGGGATGGTGTACTAGCGAGGATGTTGGCCCCAAGAAGGCTGAATTGTGAGATCTCCAAAAGAGGTGGTGTATTAGCGAGGATGTTGGCCTCCAAGAAGGCTGAATTGTGAGATCTCCAAGAGAGGGGTGGTGTATCAGCGAGGATATTGGCCTCCAAAAAGGCTGAATTGTGAGATCTCCAAGAGGGATGGTGTATCATCGAGGATGTTGGCCCACAAGAAAGGTGAATTATGATATCTCACATCGGTTAGAGAGGGAAACGTAACATGCCTAATATACGCGTTTTAAAATAATGAGGCTAGCGAAAACACATAACATGTCAAAACAGACAATATTTGCTAGCGGTGTTTGGGAGGTTACTATATATATATATATATATATATATATAATTATTGTTGAATGAGTTGGAAAATATGTGGTTGAGAGTTAAAACAAAGGGGGGTTGAAAAGTAAGGCATTGTCCATATCTTTATTTATTTTCTTTCTTTGTTGTTGAGACCCATTCTTTGTTCACTTTATAGTTTCACAAATACAAATGCCCATTTATTAAATCCATGCATGCTCCTCACAATATTACTTTAGGGAGTATTTTGTACATGTGAAATATTCTTTCACATACCACTTTATACTTCAAAAATAAAATTAAAAATCTACTTTTCCTCGAGATTTGAATGGGTTTCTGTTTCGTCTATCAGACACTTTGAGTTGCTAAGAGATTTGAATTTAGTTTCTATTTGGTCTTAGATGTTCTAAAAGTGACACATTCGATCTTCGAGATCTAAATTTGATTTCTGATTAGTTCATAGGTTTGAAATTAATTTCTAATGAATCCGAGGTTAGAAAATATAATAATAATAAAAAAAAGTTAACTCATTCAAAAAAAATTATATGTTCAATTAGAATTTTAGCCTGAACTTTCAATTTTGTATGTGATACATCCATAAATTTTAAAGAGCGTTTTGGTATCTAATAATTTTTTTTATTTTTTTTTTAAAAATAATTGATCACATAAAAAAACAATGATTTTTTTTTATTATTTTATTTTTTATTGGATTCCATTTGATTAGATAATTTCTTTTTACTATTTCACTTTGGGTTTTTTTTTACCATCTCCATTGAGTGTTACCTTTGGATATAATCATTAATTAAGGGAGGTGAAATAATAGGAGCATTATTTGTTGGGAAAGGAATCTAATATGAGGTTCTCCACTATGTTCCTCCATATGGACCAAAATCATACTACAATCTTTACACATTTTGACATTTTTTCAAAAAAAATTGTAATATTGCCCTTAGCTACTCGTTATTCATTATCATCGTTCTATCTCAGATGCTAACGTGTAGCTACCGTTTCATGCACCATTTAGAAAAAACACTAAATTTTTAATTCTTTCGATATATCGTTTGTAGGGCTAGATTTGTAAAAACCTGGAAAAATTAGAACTAACATCCAATTTGTTGAAAATGATGTTGACTTTTTGGGATACTTTGATGGAAGAATTGACTACTTTTTTTTTTTTTAGGTTTCAAATGTATAATGAAAACTTTGTTATAAACTTGAGGTCGGGTTTTGGTGTTCGTGTCATCTGTGACTTTTTTTCCCTTTTCTTTTTTCAAATTCAACGGACACATTAATTGAATATTCAAATTTTTGACATGTTTATCGATAATATATGTCAAAATAAGCTTATATAGATTTTGCTATGTATCGCTATAAATAATAATACTTTTAGGGGCTTACATATAAAACGTTGAAAAAAAAACTAGTATCTTAGGAACGTTTGAAAAGCAGAAAATATTCATCAACATATCTTAATCTTATATGAATTTAGCTGAATAACAATTGACATGTATTCTTTCTATCGAGATAAAGGTTTAAATCTTTATATCTCATATTAAAAATAATATATATTTGAAAAATGTTGTTATATTTAATATATTGCTAAGTTACCAAGATTTTAAATTTGTTATAAACATTGCTTTAAAATTAATAAAAAACCCATTTTTTTAGCAACTTTTTAATATTTTAATTTATTTTTGTTGGATTTATTGCTTTTTATTATTGTGAATGTGATCCACTCATAATATTTCTACTTTTTCCTTTTTATTTAAAATTTATTTATTTTTCACTGACAATATGTTTCTTATACGTAACGAACTCTTAAATTTTTGTGATCCAAAAAGATTTTTCCTCGTCAATAAATAAATAAATTTATTTATTTCAAAAAACTTTGTAAATAAAAAGTGTTTAAAATCAATATTATAAAGTTTTTTAAAAGATATTTGATTGAGAGATTATTAAAATTAAAAAAATTATAATGGATAGAATCACTTTTTAATATTATATAATAATAATTTTATAGAAATATATATATATATATATTTAAATATTTAAATGAAAGCATTTACCGCAAACACGTTTGTTTTGGGATTCTTACCATTGAGTCATTGAAAATAAACGACTACTTTCAATTTTTGTAAGACTACTTTCTTTCAGATGTAGTGTCGGTTCATTCATATACCCTTTTCCTTACTCGAGCATCATAGGTCCACAAATTTCTATCTTAGTTCGTCATCGAGCCACATACTACTAGGATATGTTCTACTCTGATACCATTTATAATATTTCATGCCAAAAATCTAAAAAATCCCATGCAACAGTCTAAGTTCACCGCTAGTAGATATTGTCCTCTTTGATGTGAAAGTCCCACATTGGTGAGGACGAGAACGAAACACCATTTATAAAGGTGTGAAAACCTTTCCCTAACATGACAATATCTACTAGCGGTGGGCTTAAGCCGTTACATTCCATGTTCAGAATTTAAATTAAATCAAAATTAAGAAAGAGAGAGACTAAAAAAGTAATTTTTATAAAATTTTAGTTAATATTATAAATAATAATACCTAGGCTTCATTAAAAACTATATTTATTACCATAAATAAACATTTAAAATATTGAATTATAAAGTCAACATAATCAGCCTGAACTCCATATATATACATATTATATATTTTGGATATAAAAAAAAACTATATTATAAAATATCCAAATAAAGTATTTGCATTAAAATACGTGACATTTTAAAATGTTGTCGTGATGCATAGAATATTCTTTACTTACCAAACTTGTTCTCTTTCTTTTATATAAATATTTATATCATAATTATTTAATTAAAACCTTAATTACTTTGAACTAAATTTCTAATTAAATCAATTACAGAACGGCATATAAGAAAATAGTCAACAAATTGAGTTAATATTACGACACTTGAAGTTAAAAATAAATTAAAAAAAGAAAAATCGTTTGAAAAAGTCAATAATTGGAGAGAAAACGATATTTTATCTTATAATTTTCAAACCAACAAATTAAATACAAAAATAATTAATTTAGGAACAAATTAAATGCTTCAAGTGGGGTGTGACAATTACATATATAATTCATTATTTTTTTATATTATGGTATTTACCATTTTTTTATAATTATTTTAAGTAATGTTTTTAATTTTCATAGTTATGAGTTAATTCTAATATTAGAAATATAATCTATTTTAAAACGGTTTAATAAATATTGCGTGAATTAAATAAAACGTTATATTATAGATTTATATGTAATTTTTTTAATTTACTATAAATTTTCTTACCAACCAAGATTAATTACGATAATGGAAGAATTTCGGATCCCACATTGGTTGATATTGTTCGTTTGAGTCTGTTTTGTATCGTCGTCGGCCTTACGGTTTTAAAATGCGTATGCTAGGGAGATGTTTCCACACTCTTCAACCGATTTGGGATCTCATAATCCATCTCTTTGGGAGCTCAACGTCCTCGCTAGCACACTACCTAGTGTCTTGCTCTGATACCATTTGTAACAGCTCAAACCCAATGCTAACAGATATTGTTTATCTTAGTCTGTTACATATTGCTGTCAGCCTCATAATTTTAAAACGTGTATGTTAGAGAGGAAATGGTTAGTTTCCCTCTCCAACCAATGTAGGATCTCACATTGAAGCTCGAGCTATTTTGAAGGATCGAGACTTGTTCAACGATTAGGGTTGAGTCATATTTCTTTGGAGTTGCATCGATATTTTTCCTCATACGTCTTGACATTTGAATATATGTGATTCGTGAAAAAAGTTATTCACATCTATCGACACAATACGATAATAGATTCGTGGTTGGTTGTTGAATTTAGGGTTTCGTGTTCGACGTTCAACTGATGCAGCCAATGAGATTTTTGAATGAATAATATATTATTATAAAGTTAAAAAAGTTAGTTTAATTACAATAAATTATACATTAACAACATTAATGAACGTAATTACATAGATAAAATATTGAAGAATGGTGATGAAAGCTTACCTTTTATAGTTGGATCTACCAAACATACCAAAATGGGCAAAGAATTGTCTAGAATATTTGGTAGGAAAATAAAGATAAACATCAACCAATTATATATATATATAAATTTAATTAAAATAAAGCTAAATTGTTAAAATAGACGGAGATAATAACCCAGACCCACCATAGATATGTATTTTTTGGACTTTAAAACTCGTGTATTAGTGAAAGGTTTTCACACTCCTATAAATAGTGTCTTGTTTTCGAGAGCCAACGTGTGACATTACATAAAAGATACTCGGTCCATTTTTTAAAAGTTTAAAAAAATTAAAATTTAAAATTATTAACGAGCATTTTCGAAATACTTTTAAAAATTTAAAAATATTTATTAAGAAATTTCATCCAAAACTAACGTTTTATGTGTATTATTAAAATATTTGAAAGTGGGAGATATTACCCAGAAACTTCATTATTTTGTAAAAAAAAAAAATTCATTTGAAGAGATATATTTTATTATTATTATTATAATATTCGTATAACGACCGATACTAAGAAAAAGTCCGTTGCAGAGAACCAGTGGCGGCTGAGCGGTCAACTCCCAGTCAAACCAAATACCCCAATTCCCAAATTTTTAATTTCGTAGAAACTTTGGGGATTTTCAGTCCAATTCCAACATCTCCTTCTTCTCCGAAATCAAACCCAAATCCTATTCTTAATCCCACTCTTTAATCTGTACCCAAATCCCCCTTTGTCGCCTTCCGTCTTTCCCCTCATGATTTTCACCTCGATTTCCTCTTCCAGATAAGGATCTCCACGCACGGCCACTTCTTCTTCTTCTTGTTCTTCATCTTCTTCTTCCCAGATCTCTAAGAACCCCAGAATCTCTTACCCCATCATGTTTTTTCGCTAACAAAACCACGAAATCCCATTTGGGGTTGCGAAATTTTCTGTGTTTCTCTCGCTGTTTGTGTTTTCGAGCGTTTTTCTTTGATGGGTTGCGCCACTTCCAAGCTCGACGATCTCCTTGTCGTGTCGCTCTGTCGCGAACGTTGCAATTTTCTCGACGAAGCGATTCGGTTTCGCCAAGAGTTCGCTGAGGCTCATGCCGCGTATATTCTCTCTCTTCAAGGGGTTGGGAAATCGTTACACAGTTTTATTGAACCGGGTTTTGTTTATTCTGAGCCCTTTTCTTCGCCTAAGCTAAAGCTACCTCCTCAGAGGAAGGGCGACCCTGATCTTGAGGGTTCTAATTCGCCTCTTCATCGTTTATCTCATTCTAATTCGGATTCTCACCTCCATTTGCCCTCTGATTCTGACGATGATTCCAGTTCGCTTCACTCTTCCGATCACTCTTCGCCTTTGCATCAGACCCATGACGATCGTTTTGATTTTCGTGATGGGAATCGTGGTGGGTTTGTTTCCGGCGGCGGCGGTGGCGGTGGTGGTTATGTGCAGATGAATTATATGCAGAACAAAGCGATGCCGTCGGTGGTGCATCAGCAGGCGATTAGTTCGGAGAGGGTTTATCATATGGGTGAATCTTCTTCTTCCTCTGGCTATTATCCTTATTCTTATTCGAATATGGATTCGAACCCTTATCCGAATAATGGATATCCCAATAATGGCGGTGGGTACGGCGGTGGGTATGGCGGTGGTTATGGCGGTGGGTATGGCGGTTCGCCGCCTACTGCTTATGGGGGTATGTCGAATATGCTACCTCCGGCTTTATCATCGAAGCCGCCTCCGCCGCCGCCTTCTCCTCCTAGAACCTCCGCTTGGGATATCTTTAACTTCTTTGAGACTCCAGCGGTGGCGAACTACTACGGCTCCTACACGCCGGGAAGGGATCCGAGGGAAGTGAGGGCGGAAGAGGGAATTCCCGAATTGGAAGATGTACGGTATTACCAACCGGAGGTTGTGAAGAAGGTCCACGGTGGCCAGAATTCGGCCGTGGACGGTGGTGGAAAGCAGACGAATGGCACGGTAGATGTCCAAATGAAGGAAGTGGACAAGAACTTAGCCGCCTTGGCTTATCAGACGAAGCCAATCGCTGTAGTTGGTGATGCCGTGAGGCTTGTTAATAAGAATGTTATGGACGACGGGAATGGAGCTCCGGCGGTTGTTGCTGCAGCATTCAACGGCGGAGCTGGTTCAAGGGATGTTTATGAGGCTGTGAGAGAAATTGAAGCTTTGTTCAAGAAAGCCTCGGAGTTCGGCGATGAAATTGCCAAAATGTTGGAGATGGGAGAGCTTCCTCATCAGCGTAAGCATGGTAAGTTCAGACATGTTCTTGTCTTTGTTTTGAGCTGAAAGTTATTGTTGTTCATGGTGTGGCTGTGTTGTCTAAGATGTTGATGGGCTCTATCATTATCAGCGTTCTCGGCTCGACTGCCTGCGTCACGGAGGAGAGCCAAGTCCTCCGCAAAGCCTGGCTTTGCTGAAATCGTTTTTGTCGAAGATATGGGGATGAGATCTGGAAATCTGTCTTCTACCTTGAAGAAGTTGTATATGTGGGAGAAGAAGCTCTATCATGAAGTGAAGGTATGTGTGTTTCTTTGTTGGTTTAAGCTATACTCTTGCAGTTTGGGTTGTTTAGAAATCTCAGTTCTTTTGCTCTCGTTTCTCGTTCAAGGAATAAGAATCTGTTTTCTCGTTCAAGGAATAAGAATCTGTTTATTTTTCCTCCGAGAACTAGACATATCCTTATAAGGGTGTCAAACCTCTTCCTAATAGACGCGTGCAAGGACACTGACCCCGAAGGGGTGGATTGGAGTGCTCACATCGGTTGGAGAAGTGAACAAGTGCAAACGAAGACGTTGGGCCCTGAAGGGGTAGATTGTGAGATCCCACCTCGGTCGGGGAGGAGAACGAAACATTCTTTATAAGGGTGTGGAAACCTCTACCTAGCAGACGCATTTGAAAAATCTTGAGGAGAAGCCTGAAAGGGAGAGTCTAAAGAGAACAATATCGGCTAGTAGTGGGTTTGGGCTGTTACAATATCTTTATTCTATGTTTAAATGCAGGAGTTAATTTCTATACTATGAACGTTCTCCGTCTGAATTTTCTGCTTGAATCCGTCTTTTGTTGTTTAGGGGTGTGAAACATTCAACTCGTGTCGCTTTCTTTGTTGAAGTAGTTTAGTGTGTTCTTTTAAGGAAGTTTATTGATGTCCTATTGCCACTTCCACCTGCATATAACATTTTTACTTTATCGATTTATCTTCGTCCTACAAAGACATGCTTCCGTTGACGTATATAGCCAGTAGTTTTACAGTTCGTATGTCGTATCTAGAATTCGTTCATTAGTGTGGCCCGAGTTCATTAGGGCAACGATAGTTTTGCAGGGTCTGTCGTTCTCTTACCATTGTAACTGAAGAAATTATGTTTATACATTTCTCTAGAGGGAGGAAAAGATGCGTTTGACCCACGAGCAGAAGCGTCGTCAGCTCAAACGTTTACACGAGAGAGGTGCCGAAGCCACGAAAGTGGAGGCCACTCAAACATCCATAAAGACCTTGTCGACGAGCTTAAACGTTGCAATTCAGGTCGTTGACAAGATTTCTGAGACGATAAGTAAGATCAGAGATGAAGAACTCTGGCCTCAAGTGAATGAACTGATTCAAGGGTATGTGTTTGGTTTGTTCCTCCCTGTTTCGTTTGCTCGACATTGTCTTCTTGGCCGTTAAACGTGGAATGTATATCGATTTCAGGTTAACGAGGATGTGGAAAGGTATGCTGGAATGCCATCACGCTCAGTTTCAAGCGGTTAAAGAATCCCGTGGTTTAGGCCTTATTCGGTCTGGTGGGAAGCCTAGCGATCTCGATCTTCGAGTGACATTGCAGCTCGATCACGAGCTTATTAGCTGGACGGCAAGATTCTCGGGTTGGATAAGCGCCCAGAAAAATTTTGTGAGATTCTTGAATAACTGGCTTCTTAAATGTCTCCTGTATGAGCCTGAAGAAACAGCTGATGGAATTGTTCCTTTCTCACCTAGCCGGATTGGTGCACCACCCATCTTTGTTATCTGCAACCAGTGGTCACAAGGTCTTGACAGATTCTCCGAGAAAGAGGTCGTTGATTCGATGCACGTGTTCGCTAAGAGCGTGCTTCAAATATGGGATCATGATAAGCAAGAACTGCGTCAAACGATGATAACGAACAAGGATCTCGAAAAGAAAGTGAAAAAGATTGACCGGGACGATCAAAAGTTGCAGAAAGAGATACAGGCTTTAGACAAGAAACTGGTTCGGGTAACTGGGAACGTGCAAGACGATGGCACTAGCAATGGCAACTTGCAGGCAGGTCTGCAATCCATTTTTGAGGCCCTTGAGAGGTTTGCATCCGACTCGATGAGAGCGTATGAGGAGCTTTTGATACGAAGCGCCGAAGAAAGTGCCAAGACAAGATCATGAAGGAGGTTGATCGGTTCGACAACGTTGAAGAGTTAGTCGATAATCCCTTCCCCTAGTTTATACCGACTCGAACCTGACCATATTACTCGGGACCAACGTAATGGAAGTTGCTGTTACATTCTGAAGCAACTCCCTCCAACTCACAATGCATAGAAACTTAACCCGAGACGTCTCCCGATCAAACTTTACTGAACCATTCAGTTTATCGGTATGGGGGTTAAGAAAGCCATGGCTACTGGTCGAGACCGGGCTGATCTACTGTGCTGCCATTTGTGGATTGAACAAGTTCTTGCAGACGATAAACAATGAAGGATTCGAGTGAAATCCGAGCTCATTGCAGAGCTAGGATTGAACTATAACGTCGTCTTGTTCTTTTACACAAAATTTAAGATGAAATGAAATGAAAATATTTTGATTTTGTTCTGAAGATGAAGAACAATGTAAAGTCTCGAAATATAAGGACCCGTTTAGGGGTAAAAATGTAATATTTTGAAATCGGTTAGGTCCGACTATTTTTCACCTTTTTTTAATCATAATAATGATTTAAAAATTGATTTTGATTAATAATGTGATGGTTTTGTCTAATATGACTACACTCATATTCCCCACGTGCTTGAATATTAAAATAATAATCTCAATTCCTCTAATTTTGGATTCTTCTTTTAATTTTCTTTTTATTATGAGTTTTTATAAAGAAAATAAATTTAAAATGTCTAATATCTTAATCTGTAATCACGAGCGTTTTGCTAAAAGAAAACTGACCAAGACTCTCCACAATGGTATGATATTGTCCACTTTGAGTATAAGCTCTCATGGCTTTGCTTTTGGGAAGTGATATTGTCCACTTTGAGTATAAGCTCTCATGACTTTGCTTTGGGCTTCCCAAAAGGCCTCACACCAATGGAGAGTGTATTCTTAGATTATAAACCTATGATCATTCCCTAAATTAACCGATGTGGGACTTTCATCATCCAACACCTCCCCTCGAACAAAGCACGCCTCCCCCTAATCGAGGCTTGTCTCCTTTGGAGTCTTAGTCATTTTTGACTGCCTTCGTACCTTCAAGGAGGCTTGACTCCTTTTTGGAGTCCTTTGTTCGACATTCGAGGATTTGCCAATCTATTGGCACGGCTAAGTTTAGGGCATGGCTCTGATACCATGTTAGACGAACACGACTCTCCACAATGGTATGATATTGTCCACTTTGAGCATAAGCTCTCATGGCATCACTTTGGCTTCAGATCCCAGCTCAAATTTTTCTTTACAGATTGGACAATGAGAGTTGGTTGCAAGGTGCATTTGGCCAATCTTGATTGTAAGCATTGCTTCTATAGAAGAGTTGGAAGCAGGAGTTGGAACTGGATCCCGGTGTTCATTCAAGGAAAGCTGTGCAGCTAACTCTTCGAGTCCCGTACGCTGACTCGATCTACCTTCTGGAGTGACGCTAGCAAAAGTCATACCAGGCATGCGTTCATGGAATAACCAAAAAGTGTTGAAAGAATCCAAAATCTTCCCTGGGACAGAACTGGGTCGCCTCCTAACGTCGAAGTCAAGTGTAACGGTTCAAGTCCATCACTAGCAAATATTGTCCTCTTTGGGCTTTCCCTTGAGAGGAACGCATTTGGTAGGGAAAGGTTTACACACCCTTATGAAGGGAGTTTTGTTCTCCTCCCCAACTGACGTGGGATCTCACAATCCGCCCTCTTCAGGGCCCAACGTCCTCGCTGGCACTCGTTACTTTCTCCAATTGATGTAGGACTTTCATCATCCAACACATATGACAACTGAGACTACTCAGCCCAGACCAAGAGTTATGTTGGGTTTGATTCTTTTCGGTTTGGGTCGAGTCTAGTTTTTTAAAAAATAAAAAATTCAATTCGGTTCAAGGTTTAAAGCTTCTTTTGTCCCATAAAATCAACCAACCAAATCCCTACTAGACATGTGAATAAATAATATTTTAAAAAATTAATTAAAAAATGAACCATCCAAGGACAAATGGGTTGGATCAAGGTGTCAACCTTATTCACTATCATTTGATTCACCAATCCAACTAGCTGGATATTTCGATTTGGGTCAAAAAATTTCTCCACCCGTACCCAATTTAACTCAAAAACGTCTTCTCCCGCCGTAATATTTTCAAGTATTTAATATAAAAGTGATTAATGGAGGAGAATAATAATAAAAAAATTCAAGTGTCTTTTCCCCCTAACTTTTAAATATAATACAAAAAAAAGGAGATTATTTAAAAGCTAAAAAAAATATTATTAACAAAATAATCAATTACTTTGAAAATTAATGTCTTGTAATTAAAAAAATAAAAATAAAAATAGTATAAAATAAAATAATATAAATATTAGGTAGAATTTGAAAACAATCATTATATCACATTTTAAAATCAATTATGAAATGATGGTGTTTCAAAATTAAAAAAAAAAAAAATATATTAAATAAATAAAAGAATTTGATCTTCATAAATTAAATAACACCAAAAACAATTAAAAATTAAAATTATATAATAAACATCCAAAATAAATAAGACAATTATTCTATAAAATAGGTATAGCTTTTTTTTTTTTTTCTCTTTCTAAATTTGATTCTTAACTTTATTTTATATTATTTATTATTTTTTTAATTTCCAATTTTTATTTATTTATTTGTTATTCCATATCATTATAATGGTAAGTGTGAACATTTCTTAAGCTTTGAGGCTTTTCCTCCTGTCTAATCAACCGTATTTTTCTTTGAAATTTCCATTAATGGCATCCAATTGAAATTAAATATATTAAAAATAAAAATATTAAAATGAGACCGTCTTGTCCTGGTTCAGATGTATCTTAAAAAATTTTACATCAATTTACCCAACATAACATTCCAACATGTTTTGTCCTTACTCACATATTTGTAACGACTCTTTGGGCTTTCCCTTTCGGCCTTCACTTTAAAACATGTCTACTACGGAAAGATTTTCACACCCTTCTATAAAAGTGTTTCGTTCTTCTCCCACCAATGTGGGACATCAAAATCCACCTCCTTTAGGGCCCAGCGTCCTAGATAACACTCGTTCATTTCTCCAATCGATGTGCGACTCCCCCACCAAATCCACCCCCTTCGGAGCCCAACATTCTTATTGGCATACCTCCTCGTGTCTATCCCCCTTCGGGGAACAGCCTCCTAGCTGACACATCGCCTAATGTCTAGCTTTGATACCATTTGTAATGACTCATGTTCACTGTCAGTAGATATTGTCCTCTTTATACTTCCCCTTTCAAGCTTTCCCTAAATTCTTTAGGGAAAAGTTTCTACACAGGTGTTTTGTATAGGTAGTAATGAAGATGTACCTTATCAGTATAGACAGTAATTTTCATTTCATTTCTTTTCATTTATGCATTTTTTACAATCCGATTCTCGTGATCGCTCTCATTTAAATATGGTATCGATTAATTTATGTACTTCTCTTTTACTCCGACACCACAAACGTCATTTTAGTATTAATCTTATAAAAATATGATGATTTTTATATGTTGTTGGGGATTTGCAAGTAGCCATTGTGGTAGATAATGCATTGGATTGTGGATTTAAAAATTCTAAAAAGGAAACTGTCACTTTGGGATTGACCAGTGAATTAAGCAAATCGAATCCAGCTGATATTTATGAACAGTTTCTTCGATTGAATGAACCGTGAGAACTAATCTTCTATTTATTACACAGATTGTATTTCTTTTTTCTTTTTAGAGCTTAAAAGGTTGATTCCCCAGCTATCTAATATTCTCCTCTTTCCCCTTTTTTTCCATTGTCCAATTTCCTCTCTGTTTCACTTTTCCTCCTTCTCGAACAGAGTTTTCAAAAGGGTTCTGAGCAAAAATTGTTATGGGGTGCTGTGAATCCACCTTTCTCACAGAAACCCACCCGGAGAAGCTTCAAACCTTGCAGACTGTGCCGCCGAATGCCGCGGTGGAGCCGCCGCCGCCACCTGCTGTTGTACCCGAACCGACGGCGCCTATGGACACGGTTTCCAGTTTCTCGGAATTCTCCTTATCGGACCTTACGGCGGCTACCGACAATTTCAGCCCGAACTTCATAGTCTCTGAGAGCGGCGAGAAGGCTCCGAACATTGTGTATAAGGGCCGCTTGCAGAACCAGAAGTGGATCGCTGTGAAGAAGTTCACGAAGGTGGCATGGCCGGATGCCAAGCAATTTGTGGTACTTTTTTGGTACTTCTGTGAAGAATTTGGGTGTGTTTTGGTGTTTTGTTTGTGTTTTTGCTGATTTTGTGAAATGGGTTTGTGGAATTTTTAGGAAGAGGCCTCGGGAGTTGGGAAGCTACGGCATCCAAGGTTTGCTAACTTGATAGGGTACTGCTGCGATGGTGATGAGAGGCTGCTTGTTGCTGAGTACATGCCCAATGATACTCTTGCTAAGCATTTATTCCACTGTATGTTATGTTTTTCTTGCTTTATTTGGTTTGCTGTGAAGTGTTGAAGCTCATATTTAGCATGTAGTTGTGTTGGAGCTGATACCCCCCCTGTAGTTCTTGTATACTCTGTCTCCTGGTTGTGTTCGTTTCTGGGGGACATGGGAGGGAACTTGTTAGTAGCTCTAGATGAATGAAACTATTGGGGATTTGGATATGATCCTTGTGCTGGCTAGAAGTGGAAATGGTTTTGTAGGCACGAGGTGAAACCGAGAGCAAAGTTTAGTTGGTTTAGGCTTGAAGTGGAGTATATCGTATCATTGTAGAGATATAGGGAAGTTCGTTGTCCTAAGTGTAACTACATTGACCTCGTAAGGCTATCACATTTTTGCGCTTTCTCTTTTGGGTTTCCCCTCAAGGTTTTTGAAATGCGTATGCTAGTGAGAGGTTTCTACACTCTTATGAAGGATGCTTTGTTCTCTTTCCAACCGATGTGGGATCTCACAATCCACCCCCTTTGTGGCCCAACGTTCTCACTAGCCCTCACTCCCCTTTCTAATCGATGTGGGATCTCACAATCCACCCCCTCTTTAGGGCCCAACGTCCTCGCTGGCATTCGTTCCTCTCCAATTGATGTGGGATCTCACAATCCACCCCCCTCCTCCGGCGCCTTGCGTTCTTGCTGGCACTTGTTCTTCTCTCCAATCGATGTGAGTTCACACAAATCCACCCCTCTTCGGTGCCCAGCGTCCTAGTTGGCATACTGCCTCGTGTCCACCTCCGTTTTGGGCTCAGTGCCTTCGCTGGCACATCGCTTGGTGTCTAGCTCTGATACCATTTGTAATTGCCCAAACTCACCGCTGGCAGATATAGTCCTCTTTGGGCTTTCCCTTCAAGGTTTTTGAAACGCGTTTGCTAGGAAGAGATTTCAACACCCTTATAAAGAATGGTTTGTTTCTCTCTCAAACAGATGTGGGATCTCACAATCCACCCCTTCGGAGCCCAACATTCTTGCTGACACTTGTTCCTCTCTCCAATCAATGTGGGATCTCACAAATCCACCCCCTTCTGGGCCCAACGTCCTCGTGGCACACTGCCTGGTGTCTAACTTTGATACCATTTGTAACTGCCCAAGCCCAAGCCCACCGCTCGAAGATATTGTCCTCTTCGAGCTTTTTCTTTTGAGCTTCCCCTCAAGGTTTTCAAAACGCGTCTGCTAGGAAGAGATTTTCACACCCTTATAAACAATGCTTCGTTTCCCTCTCTAAACGACGTGGGATCTCACACATTTTGAGTGAATTTTTTTAGTGAATGAGATCATTGTTTAAGTGGCAGTTGGTGCTTATGGTTGAATTGTGCATGTGACTATGTAGGATTGAATGAGCTTGCTATTTTCTTAACTTTTTCCCACAGGGGAGAATCAAACCATTGAGTGGGCCATGCGGTTAAGAGTAGCTTTCTATATAGCTGAAGCCTTGGAGTATTGCACCACGAAAGGCCGTGCGTTATACCACGACTTGAATGCGTATAGAGTTCTTTTCGACGAGGTATCGTCTTCACTAATTGGTATCTTTTTGTAGTTTTTGATATAAAGTTTATCTTCATCTGATTACGCTCTTATAGGGCGGCGATCCACGTCTTTCGTGTTTTGGATTGATGAAAAACAGCAGGGACGGTAAGAGTTACAGTACAAATCTGGCCTACACGCCACCCGAGTACTTGAAAAATGGTACTTTGATGTTCATCTTTTGGTTGACGTTGGAAATCTAGCTCTTTTTGTGTGTGTCAACAATAAAGCTCTTCATTTCCATGTTTGAAGTGTTGTTCTTCACTTTGGTCTATTTATTGTAGGAAGGGTAACCCCTGAAAGTGTTATTTATAGCTTTGGTACTGTTCTTTTGGATCTTCTAAGTGGCAAGCACATCCCTCCAAGTCATGTAAGTACCTAATTTTATAACATTGTATGCTTGAATTGTTCTCGTGTTAGAAAGCGAATGTTTGATGATGTTATTACGAGGAGAGAGAGAGTCGTGACTCACGTCTCGTCTCCTAGATTATGAATTCATTCCTTCACTACACGATGCAACTGTTTATTTTACGAGCATTACGATCCGAACCTTTGTTGATGTGAAAGGGAGGTTACTATTGCCTTGACCAATAGTCGTAATCGTACTTCTTTAGGACTCAGAGGGATTGTGCGACACTAACTCTCACTCTTAAGTAAGTCAGCCAACTCAAATATGGATTCCCAGTGGCACAAATGTCCTGTTCATAGCCTCTATCACCGTTTTTGGAAAATGGTTTTCGAAAATGGAGTTGGTTAGAGAAAACCCAAGTAGGAAGATATGTCAACTAGTCATATCCCTCTATAGTACATTACGAGACAAATTCTCTTGGATAAGTGTAGACATCAAAAGTGGCTAGGAGTCAAACGCCAACGTGCTAGATTGAAATAGATACAGTGAAAGCAGGGTAAAAGATTTGGAATGGGTTGACGGCCACGAGCAACACGTCTTGAATAAGCATGACCATGACACTAGGTATCTAGGAATTCTGTGTTAAAAACATCAGAAACAACGTTAACATGTTCCGGAGCCATGTAAAAGCCTAGATGTTTGAAAAATTAAATTGTTGTTCATTTGATACGTTCATTTGCGAATGCAGGCTCTCGATATGATCCAAGGAAAGAACATCATTCTCTTAATGGATTCGCATTTGGAAGGAAAATTTTCTACAGAGGACGCAACTGTGGTCGTTAATCTCGCTTCTCAATGTTTACAATACGAACCAAGAGACAGGCCGAACACAGAGGATCTTGTTTCGACTCTTGCTCCCTTGCAAACAAAACCAGATGTAGGTAGCTCTGCTTGCTCCCTTTTGAGTGTTCTCACGTTTTAAAACCTTGGAGACAATAGGTTCGAGTCATGGTCCAGCTAACTAGGACTCGATTCCCACGAGTTACCTTGCATTCCAAATGTAGTAGGCTCAATCTACGTGCACGTTTGTAGGTTCCTTCTCATGTCATGCTTGGAATAAAGAAGTACGAGGATGCCCCAATGGCCCCAACGACCCCAGCGGCTCCAGTGGCCCCAATAACCCCACAACGACCTTTATCGCCGATGGGCGAGGCCTGTTCGAGGATGGATCTCACAGCAATTCATCAAATCTTGGTAATGGCACACTACAGAGACGACGAAGTAACTAATGAGGTTTACATCGATTTATTCGACTTTCCTTTATAAGATAAAAACGACTTGGTTGAACAAGCAGGAAGGTTTTATAAGTTCCATATCATTCAATTATTTCAGCTATCTTTTCAAGAATGGACACAACAGATCAGAGATATGCTAGAGGCAAGAAAGCGCGGCGATTTCGCCTTCCGGGACAAGAACTTTAAAGGTGCCATTGATTGCTATTCACAGGTAGTTTGCATCTTTTTCGAGCTTTCTTTTGAACGACGATAATCTTTCACTTAGACCCGAACAACTCGTGGTGACATTAGTTTTGTGGCTTTATCATTCTGTTTTTGCAGTTCATAAACGTAGGAACTATGGTCTCCCCAACCGTGTTTGCCCGACGAAGCCTATGCTATTTGTTATGCGATCAACCCGACGCTGCACTTCGTGATGCGATGCAAGCACAATGCGTACACCCAGACTGGCCAACAGCGTTCTACATGCAATCAGTTGCTCTTGCAAAGCTGGATATGCAGGAGGACGCTGTCGACATGTTGAACGAAGCAGCTACGTTGGAAGAGAGGAGCCAATGAGGCGGTCGGTAATCGACGATTACGAACGCGATGAGCATATTGCTGTTGTTTGTTGCCTGAGGCTACCACAATTTGTATAGTGTTGCTGAGGCTGCTACTTATAGCTTGATTGTTCATGTGAATTGAAGGGAGCTTGTAAATTCAACCAATTTAAACCATGTCTATGAATATGACCTTCTAGTTAGTCTGCTAAAGCCCCTTTTGAAACATGACAGTGTAGATAAGTCCCAAACTTTCTGATCTCAATCAAACAAAGGAATAGTATTCAAACATTTACCTTCTTCTCGGATTTGCTAGATTCCATATTAATTGGAAAGGAGAACGAAGCATTTCTTATAAGAGTGTGAAAACATCTCTCTAGTAAACACGTTTTAAAATCGTGAGGTTGATGGCAAAACGTAACGAGCTAAAATGGATAATGTATGTTAGGGTGGGCTTCGGTTGTTACAAATGGTACTGGGTGGTGTGCCAGCGAGGACCTTGGCCTCCAAGGGGTTAAATTGTGAGATCTCATATTAGTTGGAGAGGGAAACGAAACATTCCTTATAAGGATGTGAAAATCTATTGCGTTTTAAAACCTAAAACCATGAAATTGACGGCGATACGTAATGGGTCAAAGCACCAATATCTGCTAGTGGTGGGCTTGAGTTGTTACAAATGGTATCAGAGTCAAACACTGGGTGGTGTGTCAGTAAGGACGCTCGCCTCCAAGGGGGTGGATTGTGAGATCCATATTGATTGGAGAGGAGAGCAAGTATTTTCTTATAAGAGTGTGGAAACATCTCTCTAGTAGACATGTTTTAAAATCGTGAGATTGACAGCGATACGTAACGGACCAAAGAGGACAATATTTACTAGCGGTGAGCTTGGACCGTTAAAAAGTAAAAGATCATATTAATTAGGTTAGGGGATGGTACGATTGGGAGAACTTGCATCTTCAATCTCGACCACATCCAACTCTTAAGATCAAATGAGTTCTAGTAATAATTGTAACTGTCTATCTAGAATTTAATATCTTACGAGTTTCTTTAACAACGAAACGTAGTAGAGTCAAAAGGTTGACTCATGAGTTTCACTTACAAATATAAACCCATCCAACTAACCTTACCTGAATTATAGCGATTGAGTTGGGTTTTTTTTTTTTAATTGAATCAATTCAATTCGGTTCGATTTTTGAGTAGAGGGAAAAAAAAATTCGATCAACTCAATCAAACCAGCCCATTAAAAAAAATAATAATAAGTAATATATATGGAAAATTTCGTGGGGACGGGGAACAAAATAGGTCACGGGGATGGGGAAGGCTCCCTGTTCCCACCCCACCCTGTAAACATCTCTACACCTATACCAACCCTATATCGATGCGTTGGGCGAATGAGTACTTCCAACGCGTTGGGCAAATAATACACAGTTGTGTTGGACATAAGGGTGGACATTTTCAATCGTGTATGCGTCGGTTGTGAAAGTACATTGTCGAACAGTCGTTTCTTATTAATTTAATCGCTCCATGCTCCATTTAAACATATCTTAAGACCAGTGACCAAAAAATCGACCAAGGGTTATTCTTAATAGAGAATTAATGACCTCTTCACTTAGTACTAAGGTCACACTTCATGTTGTACTCTAATCACATGCCTTGTCTAGTGTGAATGGTACTCATAGATCCACATGCCTTAATTAATGCACATAAGTTCATCACTTGCACCACAAATAACACATTTTTAATGACTTAATTTACTATAATTTATTATGGGATTTGTTTGTATCTTGGTCTGAGGCCTCAAGATCAATACCTCTCATCATCATCGCTCGTGTATTTAATATACAACATGGGATTGACCCAACAGAACACCACCACATAGCTGTATACATTAATGTTATCAAATTTGTTGTCTTTTAAGATAACAAGCTTTGCTTTGCTGAGTTGTAGGCACCCTGTTTGGCTGGACACACATATCATAACCATCAAACTTATCTATTAATTAATTACAAACATAAGATTATTCTCGTCTATTTCTCGTTCTTGCTCGGAAGCCTAAACAAAAATACATGCTACCTAACTGTACTAGACCTTCGATCAGGTATTCTATCCTTGTTGAATCGAAACTAACTACCCCATTTTAATAATAGGAGAAAGAAAAACGCTCGAACAGTTGAGCGACTGCTGGCCAGCTCTACGAAGTCAAATTGAATCTTTCAGTTGGCTTTCCCATATATTATTTTTTTGTATTTGATTCACTAGTTGATGTGTAATAGTTGATTTTACGGTAATTTCTCATATAGTTTCAAAGTTTATAGTCTTTTTTTTTCTACGTGTAGGTGTTCTATATGACCGATATAAGACTTGACTTGTTAAGTTGTTGATATTACGGAGGTTTAATGAGCATATCGGTTGGAGAAAGAAACGAATCATTCCTCATATGGGTGTGGAAACATCTCTCGTAAACGTGTCTTAAAACTGTGAGGCTAACAACAATACGTAACGAGTCAAAACAGACAATATCTTCTAGCGGTCAGCTTGGGTTACAAATGGTATCAGAGCCAGATACCGTGCGGTGTGCTAGCGAAGACACATGCCCACAAGAGAGGTGGATGTGAGATTCCATATCGATTGGAAAAGAGAATGAAACATTTCTTATGTAGGTGTGAAAACCTTCCCTAGTACACGCGTTTTAAAAACCTTGAGAGGAAGCCCGAAAAGAAAAACCCAAAAAAAACAATATATACTAACGGTAAGCTTGAGTTATTACAAATATTACAATAGGTTTTAACGTGAAATAAAGAAGAGATACAAACCTTCGATCGAATTAGGTTATACTTACGAAAGTTGAAAGAAGTCAACGGCTTAATAACGCATGAGCATAAAAACTCAAACCTCTAACAGTTTAGTTGATGTTATAAGTTTGTTTAACGAGCGGTTCGAGTCATTAATCGAGAGAGAGGGAGAGAAAATCTTTACACAAAAACAAAAACAATGACCAGTTGACATATGATGTTGCAACACACGTGTGGTTGTGGAAAGCAACAATCTTGTCTGTACACTCACAGCTCAGCTTCAGCTGCTCAAAATCTCAGACTTCGATTTGATAAGAACAAGACAAAATGGAAACACCAAACATCGATATTGATGTCTTTAAGAAAGGGTTTTAATACTAAATTAATGTTAGGGTTATTAGTTGGAGACGTGGGTGGGCAGGAGACACTCCATGAACATTGCTGAAATTTGTGTTTTTGGATCCAAATCTCAATCTTAATCACGTTTAAGCCTCATTAATTCATGTTCTTCTTCTTCTTTTTCATTACTATTTTACAAATTGATCAGATTCTAGTTGTCTCCTCACTAACCCACTTCGTAATTAATACTAAACTATACAAAAACGTGTGAAAGTTTCGATTTTTCTCGACCTAATCCTAATAAAAAAGTTCTAAAAGTCACAAATCTATTAGGGATAGATGTCTATCAATAAGTAAAAATACATTAATGAACCGAGATCACATCTGAATTAGAGTGATTTTGAAAATAGTATTTATACTTATAAAGTGTATCTTTTTGTTCGGTGGCTCTATGAACTCCAAAATTAATCGTGTTTGGCTTCGAGTAATTCTATGTTAAGTGATCGTCTGAAAATTTTCCTAGAAAACACGTGAATGAGAACCAAGTAAGTAAGTAATCGTGTCGTATCAGAAATATCAAGGTAACCATTGTTGAGTTTAGCTTCCAACAAATGATCCCAAATTATATTGCTACGCAATAACTCAAGACTAGAAAATCTAACTAACCCAAATTACGGGATCCAACCCATAAAAGTTTGGTTGAGTTAGATTTTTTCTAGTTTGAGTTAGGTTGAATTTTCGAAAAATCGAAACTTTCGGACCAATTCACTAGTTGACATTTTATTAGTTAAGTCAATCAGACCAACCTATTACAATCCAACCCACTACTATTTTTAAAATTATTATAAAGATTAAAAATATTTGGCCTATATAACAACTACTAGGATGTGATCGGTGAATATTTGATATTTTAGATATTAATGTCACATGTACGGTAGATAAATAAATAATAATAAAAAAAGATTCTCACAGTTCAACTCAACCCAACCCAACCTGAGAACAAAGGGTTGCATTGGGTTGGGAACTTTTTTTTGAAGGTGCTCGGGGTCACCACCCCTCAAGTTGTTCAAAATATTTTTTCAATTCAGCTGATGTAGTATAATTATATATATATATATATATATATATATNGATCAATACCTCTCATCATCATCGCTCGTGTATTTAATATACAACATGGGATTGACCCAACAGAACACCACCACATAGCTGTATACATTAATGTTATCAAATTTGTTGTCTTTTAAGATAACAAGCTTTGCTTTGCTGAGTTGTAGGCACCCTGTTTGGCTGGACACACATATCATAACCATCAAACTTATCTATTAATTAATTACAAACATAAGATTATTCTCGTCTATTTCTCGTTCTTGCTCGGAAGCCTAAACAAAAATACATGCTACCTAACTGTACTAGACCTTCGATCAGGTATTCTATCCTTGTTGAATCGAAACTAACTACCCCATTTTAATAATAGGAGAAAGAAAAACGCTCGAACAGTTGAGCGACTGCTGGCCAGCTCTACGAAGTCAAATTGAATCTTTCAGTTGGCTTTCCCATATATTATTTTTTTGTATTTGATTCACTAGTTGATGTGTAATAGTTGATTTTACGGTAATTTCTCATATAGTTTCAAAGTTTATAGTCTTTTTTTTTCTACGTGTAGGTGTTCTATATGACCGATATAAGACTTGACTTGTTAAGTTGTTGATATTACGGAGGTTTAATGAGCATATCGGTTGGAGAAAGAAACGAATCATTCCTCATATGGGTGTGGAAACATCTCTCGTAAACGTGTCTTAAAACTGTGAGGCTAACAACAATACGTAACGAGTCAAAACAGACAATATCTTCTAGCGGTCAGCTTGGGTTACAAATGGTATCAGAGCCAGATACCGTGCGGTGTGCTAGCGAAGACACATGCCCACAAGAGAGGTGGATGTGAGATTCCATATCGATTGGAAAAGAGAATGAAACATTTCTTATGTAGGTGTGAAAACCTTCCCTAGTACACGCGTTTTAAAAACCTTGAGAGGAAGCCCGAAAAGAAAAACCCAAAAAAAACAATATATACTAACGGTAAGCTTGAGTTATTACAAATATTACAATAGGTTTTAACGTGAAATAAAGAAGAGATACAAACCTTCGATCGAATTAGGTTATACTTACGAAAGTTGAAAGAAGTCAACGGCTTAATAACGCATGAGCATAAAAACTCAAACCTCTAACAGTTTAGTTGATGTTATAAGTTTGTTTAACGAGCGGTTCGAGTCATTAATCGAGAGAGAGGGAGAGAAAATCTTTACACAAAAACAAAAACAATGACCAGTTGACATATGATGTTGCAACACACGTGTGGTTGTGGAAAGCAACAATCTTGTCTGTACACTCACAGCTCAGCTTCAGCTGCTCAAAATCTCAGACTTCGATTTGATAAGAACAAGACAAAATGGAAACACCAAACATCGATATTGATGTCTTTAAGAAAGGGTTTTAATACTAAATTAATGTTAGGGTTATTAGTTGGAGACGTGGGTGGGCAGGAGACACTCCATGAACATTGCTGAAATTTGTGTTTTTGGATCCAAATCTCAATCTTAATCACGTTTAAGCCTCATTAATTCATGTTCTTCTTCTTCTTTTTCATTACTATTTTACAAATTGATCAGATTCTAGTTGTCTCCTCACTAACCCACTTCGTAATTAATACTAAACTATACAAAAACGTGTGAAAGTTTCGATTTTTCTCGACCTAATCCTAATAAAAAAGTTCTAAAAGTCACAAATCTATTAGGGATAGATGTCTATCAATAAGTAAAAATACATTAATGAACCGAGATCACATCTGAATTAGAGTGATTTTGAAAATAGTATTTATACTTATAAAGTGTATCTTTTTGTTCGGTGGCTCTATGAACTCCAAAATTAATCGTGTTTGGCTTCGAGTAATTCTATGTTAAGTGATCGTCTGAAAATTTTCCTAGAAAACACGTGAATGAGAACCAAGTAAGTAAGTAATCGTGTCGTATCAGAAATATCAAGGTAACCATTGTTGAGTTTAGCTTCCAACAAATGATCCCAAATTATATTGCTACGCAATAACTCAAGACTAGAAAATCTAACTAACCCAAATTACGGGATCCAACCCATAAAAGTTTGGTTGAGTTAGATTTTTTCTAGTTTGAGTTAGGTTGAATTTTCGAAAAATCGAAACTTTCGGACCAATTCACTAGTTGACATTTTATTAGTTAAGTCAATCAGACCAACCTATTACAATCCAACCCACTACTATTTTTAAAATTATTATAAAGATTAAAAATATTTGGCCTATATAACAACTACTAGGATGTGATCGGTGAATATTTGATATTTTAGATATTAATGTCACATGTACGGTAGATAAATAAATAATAATAAAAAAAGATTCTCACAGTTCAACTCAACCCAACCCAACCTGAGAACAAAGGGTTGCATTGGGTTGGGAACTTTTTTTTGAAGGTGCTCGGGGTCACCACCCCTCAAGTTGTTCAAAATATTTTTTCAATTCAGCTGATGTAGTATAATTATATATATATATATATATATATATATATGTATGTATGTATATATAAATAAATGCTTCAGATTCCGTTTGTCTCCTAAATAAAAACCCCTCCACACACACCAACGCAAAAAAGGAAAAAGATTGAAAATTTTCCCAAAACCTCTCTTTTTCTTGTTCAAATGGGAGGCTTCTCCAACTGTCACGCCCGTTCCAACAGCCTTCCGACACGGCCGCACCCACTGGTCACAGAGTGCGACGAGCACCTCTGCCGGCTGAAGGCGCTGGACTCCGCCCCATGGACAGCGCCAGCCATGGTCAAAAAGCTCGCCGGGCTGCAAGACTTGCAAGAGTGCGTCAACAAGCTGCTCCTGCTACGCCGAACCATGGAGGCCTTTGCAGCACAGCTCCGGGAGAAATGGGTCGATGAGATCTTTGATGGCTCGCTAAGGCTGCTTGATTTGTGTAGCGCTGCTAAGGATGGCGTTATTCATACTAAAGAGTGCGTGAGGGAGCTGCAATCCTTGGTTAGGAGAAGATCTTCCTTTTCTGGGTCCTGTGGGAATGGTGTTGCCAATCAGGTTTGTTTTGCTATCTATTTTTGGTTAGAAACCACGAACCTCCATAATAATACGATATTGTCCACTTTGAGTATGAGCTCGGGTGGCTTTGATTTGGATTTTCTCGAAAGGCCTCGTACTAATAGAGATGTATTTTTTACTTATAAATTATTCTCTTAATTAGCTAACGTGGTCCTCACTCCGAACAATTCAATATATATTTTCTATTGAAAATATATTACGAATCACGACACTTCGCAGATATTGTTCACTTTTTCCCTCAAAGAGATGTATTATTTACTTATGAACTCATAATCATTTTCTAAATTAACCCGTGTGGGATTCCCTTTCGACAATCTCGATAAAACAAACATAATTGATTGATTTTTATTCAAATCTTTGATTCACAGGTGGAGAAATATTTAGTATCAAGAAAAGTAGTGATTAGAGCAATTCAAAAGGCTTTAGCTAGTATCAAGACATATGGGACAAAATCAAGCTCAATTTCCATTAAAGACACTGAAACGATGGCCTTAATCGCTCTATTATTCGACGTAGAAGCTACAAGTGTGAACGTTGTTGAAGCCCTCATGTGCTATGTTTTGGGGAAGAAAGGGAAGGCGAAGGGTAACGGTTGGGCACTCGTTTCGAAGCTAATGCGTTCGAAAAAAGGGCCATTGAGAGAAGGGGTTGAAGAAGGAGAAGAGAACGAGTTCGCGACCGTGGATGCAGCAGTTGACATGGTAGCGAGTAGATTACCGTTTGATAACGTCGTCACCGTGCGCAATGGCGTAGAGAGTATGGGGGATCAGCTAGGGAAGTTGGAGGCATGTGTTCAAGATTTGGAAGGAGGGTTGGAGGGTTTGTTTAGGAGATTGATAAGAAATAGGGTTTTACTTTTGAATATTATCAATAACTAGAAGGAAGTTAGTTGATGTATTCCATTGATGTGTGTATTTTTGAAGCCATATATGGAAGATTTGTAGATGAATACAATGGCAAATACGTTAATATGTTTGTCTTCCAAAAGAATGGACGGTCCCTCTCTAGTTGATGATGTCTTTTGCGTTTCGAGATCGGTATTCTAATCTTTAGCATTTTAATTAAATATATTATATTTTAGCCGATTCATAGATCTGTCGAGCGAAAAAATGTCGACGGAGTGAAATGTTTCCTCTTTCTCTAACTGATATAGGATCTTACAATCACGTGACCAGCGTCCTTGTGAGATCTTATAGTCTACCTTCCTTGTGTGGACCTAATGTTCTCATTGACCACTGTTTTGCAACAGTCCAAGCCTACCGCTAGCAAATATTGTCTTTTTACTCGTCTTAAGCTTCATAGTTTTAAAACGCACTACTAGGAAGAGGTTTCTAATACAAATTTTAAGCTTCAAATACAAGAATTTCTACTAATACCCACATTGAATTTGAAAATTATTGGTTTTTTCCTTCGTTCTCATAAGCTTACAAACAAAAAGAGAATGTCCCACCCAATTATAGAACGGTCGGTGATGACGCAAATTCACCTAAAAAAAACACCTGCTCTCAATTTCATTCACGGAATCTTTTTCTCCTTTTTGTTTTCAAGTTTCCACTTTACAGGGTGATTTGAGCATGGAAAGTTTTGGGTTCGAACCCCACTTGTTTTTGCTGCTGATGCTGTTGTTGTTGTTGTGGTGGTGGCTGCTCAATTTCCCATCTCGAGTTGGCTATCACTTCGTCGTGTACAGGCACGTACTCCTAAACAAACCAACATTATAATCATGAGTCGAATATAATCTTTAATCTGCTTCAAATTGTGGAATTTTAAAATATGCCCACCAACTGTTCGACGAAATGTCTGACTGAATCACTGACCTCTAGTTTCTGAATCAGGTCCTTGGCGTTGTGTGCGGACACTATGATGTTGCGTTGTGATGGTTTTATGAATCCATCTTCCACTGCTTGGTCGATGAAAGTGAGGAGGTAGTTGTAGTAGCCGTCTACATTCAGCAAGCCAACCTGAGATTGAGAATTTGCTGAAGGAACTTAAAGGGGAGATCGAAATGAAACTTGTGGTAATCTGTTTTTTTGAATTTACTGGTTTGTCATGGATGCCTAGTTGAGCCCAAGTGATTACTTCTAAAAGTTCTTCCATAGTTCCATACCCACCTGAAAATCAGTGCATTAAGGATACTAAAAAAAAGTGTGGGATTGTGTTTCTGAATAGGAAAGGTTAAAGGGGTTGATGGAACCTGGTAGGGCAATAAAGCAATCTGAATGGCGGGCCATTTCTGCCTTCCTTTGGTGCATGCTGTCTACTGGTCTTACCTCTCCTACTGTTTCACCAGTTATCTGTAGTTTTCCCCCCAAGAAATGATCGTTTTTTTAGAGAGGAAGAATCAGGTTAAGTCTTAGCTTCAACTTTTGAATCAGCCAAAAGAAAATTCAACAAATTACGGTATTGATATGCTTCTGACCTCTTTGTGCATTAGTGTCCTAGGAATGATCCTGCAAATGAACAAAACCAAAGCATGCTTTGAAACCTCAAACATGTACAATAATAGAAGTTTAAAGTTGTATCGGCTCAAGCCCACCGCTAGCAGATATTATCCTCTTTGGGCTTTCCCTTTCGAGCTTCTTTTCAAGGTTTTTAAAACGCGTTGCTAGGGAGAGGTTTTCACACCCTTATAAAGAATATTTCGTTCTTCTCCCCAACCGATGTGGGATCTCACAAAAGTGCTTTGGATCACTTACCCCATGACTCTCCCTCCACCACGATGAACAGCTTGTGAAACCAGACCCATTAGCCCAATACTCCCACCTCCATAAACAAGCTCCAACCTTCTTGAAATCTTCACAGAAAAAAGACTGTAATATATATGTGCGTATAAAGAACGGAAGAGAGAGAGGGGAAGAGAAAAACATCAAGAAGCTTTTGAAAATGGATAAAAGAGAGATTTCAAAGAAATACCAGCTCCTGAGCTAAATCAATGGCTGCATCTCTATAGCAGCCTCTCTTTCCTGTGCTGCTCCCACAAAACACGCAAACCCTTTTGAACCTGGACTTTACTACCTTCCCTTCCATTTCACTGCTCTGGTATCTGCCAAGAGGAGCTACGTGATCAGTTATGTACATGTGGGTATCCGAACATGTACATACTGGGGAAAGTTTCGATTTCACTCTGATATATGCCACTCGGATGTTAGGTAATAGCCGCTTTATATTAACGCCACATTATGTCCAAAAAGTCCGTGTAGTCTCTGAAAGAAGAGTTAAACGAGTTAAAGGAGAAAAAGAGGGGGGGAAAGGTAAAGAGTCTACCATGTAATGTAGGTTTGTGGTATAAACAAATGCTGTAACAATTGTCCTTCCCTTTACTTTTTCAACTACATTCTATTTCAGCAAATAGGAAAACAAAGTGATACGAAATGAGGTATCCTAATCATGCCACACAGATTTCATAGTGGATGACAAGATTGTATCATACATGTTTGAATTTAGGGAGAAGATTTCATAGTGGATGACAAGATTGTATCATACATGTTTGAATTTAGGGAGATTTCATTGTATTTTTCAATTTTAGAGTATTATTTTTAAGGTTTTAAGTTACAATTAGTTAGGGGTTATTATGGTATTGACAAGAATGAGTGTTACAACCTTTCAGCTGACCATAGGTTACTCTAAAGTTTACTTTCAAGACTAGGATGATTTTGGATATTAAAATGAAAGTTGCATAGTATGCTTCTTAAGCCATGAGGTTGTTCTTTTGTATTTCTTTTGTTTAGATGCTAGAGTCATTCAAGTAGTCTTGATCAAGGTATCTTGTGGAGTGATTTGAATCATGAGTTTTCTATATTCCTGACGTTGATCGTTAAGGTAATTTGTTCCAAAACTTTTCCTTGGGTTGATTCTTTATAGTTTTTGGGGTTCTAGGATAATTTAGATCTAAAAGTCTTATTCTTCAACAAGATAAGAATCTTTCCCTGGCTTGTAGCTTCCAGTCCATTTATAGTCCACTTATTCTACTCAGTCCTCACCAACAACTCGCCAGAACACACCAGAAATCTCTTGAACTTTCTTGACCTATTAGCGTTCCATATGAGAGACTTTATTTATCTCTTATAATACAACTTCTTGACATGTCAACGAGGCATAAAATTCCTTACGGGTTGAGACCCACATGAAAAAACAACAATAAATGTGTAGGGAGAAAGTTTAGTAAGACAAGTATTTAATGTGGGAATAAGTAGATGGCATGAACTTTCCACTCTTGGCCTAATATGCATTATCTTATTAAGAACTGACCTTTTGCTGGAACAGAGTTTTGGTGGTGTCAATCTGTCTGGTTTCGTATTCAAGAGGGTCAAATGAGCAAATCATCCAATAGGGAGAACTCTTGGCCACAGAGAAAAAAAGAAAAGAAAACAAAGACAGCCCCCACCTCTTTTTCTCTCTTTCTCCTTTGTTGGTGTCATGTTTGGAGATATTGACCCGTTACATATCGTCGTCTGTCTCACAGTTTTAAAACTCATCTACTAGGGAGAGGTTTTCACGTCCTTATAAAGAGTGCTTCGTTCTCCTCTCAAACCGATGTGGGATCTCACAACCCATTCCTTTGGAGGTCTAGTGTCCTTGTTGGCACATCCAGTGTCTAGCTCTAATACTATTTGTAATCGCTCAAGCTCACTGCTAGCACATATTGTCCACTTTGGCCCGTTATATATCGTCGTCAGTCTCACAGTTTTAAAATACATCTACTAGGGAGAGGCTTTCACACTCTTATAAGGAATATTTCGTTCTCTTCTCCAACTGGCGTGGGATCTCACAAGCTAACGAGTCTATTATCCCTTTAAGAGTCCGGAAAACATCAGTACTTTGGCTTAAAGACTCTTTCTGTCTGTCATATTTCTGGTGCAAATCAATCATAACGTGGTGGCTAAAATGCTCTAAACACGTGCAGATCCTATCTCCATCCTCCAACCCCATTGATCACCATTTCATTTAGCTCATTTTCTTTGGTTAGATGCAGATTCCTTTAGAGAAAGAAGCCATTGCATAAAATTACTGATTTTTTCCCATTTTCCTTTCTACATCCCAATGATTACATATCTTTACCACTGTTAAATAAATTGTACTTTTCACCTTTGAATAAGAAATCTTCTTTTAATTAGAAAATTCTTTGTATTCATTTCCTTTTCCCCTAAAAGTGCCTTTTCATTGCTTGTCAACGTCGAAATATCATACATGTTAAGATGAGTCGAGTTTAGAATTTAAAATTTCTGTAACTAAGAATGAAAAAACGTTGAGTTTGTACAAATTTCGAAAGTCTGAATTTATATGTTTGAGGACGAGATAACCAAACTTACAAGATAACCAAAATGGACATCTTAAAAGGACACACTGAATGCATTGAAAGAGAAGAATTGAGGGGAAAGGGGGCTGAATGCTTCATGATAATGCTCTGCTCTTTTCCCTTTCAACCAAAATGGGTCCCAAAAAAGATACAAATGTTGTCACAACACACGAACATGTCATCTTTATATTGGTCTGATATTGTATTTTTCTAAATGGTCGAGTTTGTACTTTGAAGTAAAATATTCAAAAATAATAGAGCGTTTTCTACTTCAAAATGTACTCCCTACAAAGGAATCGAGTTAACAAAAGTAGCTATATGAATAAAGGAAGTCTACTAGGTCATCCTTTAGGTTCTATTGGTGCTGGTTGACGGGTAAAGCGATCAAGCTACCTACATCTGTTTGGTCTGATTGCTGAGCATCTCTCACTCACATCGTCCGTCTTGGAAACTGTATTACATTGCTCGTCCTATTAGCTAGTCGATCCAGAGTATGCGCCTATCCCCTATTAAATAAATAACTATCGAAAATAAAATAAAGTAGAATAGAAAACTCAAATAAGAAATCATAAATGATATGATTGAAGAAAATATGAATAAAATTAGAACAAAAAGAGGAAGAGACGTGTGGGGAAGGGAGTTTTAAGGTTTGGTTAAAAGGATGGAGTGTACCTAATTTTGGCTTTTAGGCACTAATTATTTGATTCTTTTCAAATTATACTTTTATTTAGTTATTTATTTGAAATAATTACTGAACGCACAACCAATCAAAGCTGGGTGAGGACACAATTCCTTCGAGACTTGGACTTACATTCCCGAAAAAACTTTCCTAACAACATAAGAAAAGATTGTGAGGTTCTTCTACCCCATAAAAAAGGTACCTTCGACCTCAGCTTTGTCATCTAGCTCGGTTTGTGTTTCCCCTACCCTTATTTTGGTTATACCATTACCAATCACAAGTAACTCCTAGTCTGATCGCCCCTAACTTAATAAGAATCATTATGAGATGCTCACAACGTCAACTAGTGCTTCTGTCGCTGACATAAGAAATTCTACTAAGATTACTGAGCTCCATGATAAATATGATGAGTATCCCGTTCATGGTTTAAAACCATATGAATATATTGCAATATCAAAGAGACACTACAATATTACGATATAACAATAACCCGTTCGAGAGGGCTATCTCTCTCCCAAGTTTGACTTCTAAAGCAGTGAATAGCCATTGATTCTTTCAGAAATGGCTGTTTTTCCTTTTCCAAATATGTATGAGAGTTTCATTCAAAGAATCAATAACTCTTGTAACATGGAGCAACAAGAATCTCTCACAGATCTATTACATTTTATATCCTTGCTTCTTCCAAAGATATTGTACCAATTCAAGGATACGAGCTCTAACCCGTGATGCCACGATTGTGTTCCGTTTGCAATTCGAATGAGTCCTAGCTTGCCTTCTCAGATAAGATTCGAACAAGCTCTGATCGAGCGTTTTCGAGTGCGTTCAACAAGTTCTCAGGTTTTCTTCCACCTGCCTGAGCAAAATTTGGCCTGCCACCCCCTCCTCCACCACACAACTTAGCTATAGGTCCTATGAAATTCCTTGCCTGCACTCCCAGATCAACAACAGTTGGTGTAAATGCTGCTACTAAACTCACTTTTCCTTCGCCTGGACAGGAGCCTAGTACGATAGCTGCGGGATCTTGAAGATTGTTCATCAGGAACTCGGCTGCACCTTTTAATGAATCGGCATCGGTATCGTCCATATACTCGACTAGTACCCTGTGAAAGAGATTGTTATCTGTTGTGTTAAGATGGATTGTTCTCTTTTGTTAAGTTCATAGGAAGAAAATTGTTTCAAAATGTCTAGAACTTGAGAAAATAAGAAAATATTGTAACAGCCCAAGCCCAAGCTCACCGCTAGTCACGGATCCCGGAAGGGAGTGGATTGTAAGACTCCATATCAGTTAAAGAGAAGAACAAGTGTCAGCGAAGATGTTGGGCCATGAAAGGGGTGGATTGTGAGATCTCACATTGATTGGGGAGAGAAACGAGTGCCAACGAGGACGCTGGACTTTGAAGGGGGGTGGATTGTGAGATCTCACATTGATTGGAGAGAGGAACAAGTGTCAGTGAGGACGTTGGGCCTTGAACGGGGGTGGGATTGTGAGACCCCACATCGATTGGAAAGAGGAACGAGTGCCAACGAGGACACTAAGCCCCTAAGAGGATGGATTGTGAGATCCCACATCGATTGGAAAGAGGAACGAGTGCCAGCGAGGNCGATAGGCCCCTAAGAGGATGGGTTGTGAGATCCTACGTCGATTGGAGAGAGGAACAAGAACCAACGAAGATGCTGGACCCCGAAGGGGAGTTGATTGTGAGATCTCACATCGATTGGAGAGAGGAACAAGTGCCAGCGAGGATGCTGTGCCCCGAAGGGGGGTGGATTGTGAGATCTTACATCGATTGGAGGAACAAGTGTCAGCGAGATTGTTGGGCCTCAAAGGGGGTGGATTGTGAGATCCCACGTCGATTCGAGGGAGGAACGAGTGCCAACGAGGACGTTGGGCCTTGGAGGGGGGTGGATTGTTAGTTCTCACATTGATTGGAGAGAGGAACAAGTGCCAGCGAGGACGTTGGGCCTCGAACGGGAGTGGGATTGTGAGATCCCACATCAATTGGAAAGAGGAACGAGTGCCAGTGAGGACGCTGGGCCCCTAAGAGGATGGATTGTGAGATCCCACATCGATTGGAGAGAGGAACAAGAGCCAGCGAAGATGCTGGACCTCGAAGGGGAGTTGATTGTGAGATCCCACATCGATTGGAGAGAGGAACGAGTGTCAGCGAGAACGCTGGCCCCAAAGGTGGTGGGGATTGAGAGATCCCACATCGGTTGGAGAGGAGAACGAAGCATTCCTTATAACAATGTGGAACCCTCTCCCTAGTAAACGCGTTTTAAAAACTTTGAGGGGGACCCCAGAAGGAAAAGCTCAAAGAGGACAATATCTGCTGGCGGTAGGCTTAGGCTGTTAGGGGAACGGATACTTGGGGAAGTTTATAATTACTCACCTGATCTCTTTTGAAGTTCCAACCACAAACGCCTTGTTAGCAAGGCTTGATGCTTTAAAAACCGCAGTTTTTTCACGCAAATTAGAGATTTCATTTCTCGCCAACCGCAAGTCCTCGACGAGGTTTTCTACACGGGTTGTAACATCTTCAGCTTTTACCTGCACCGAAAAAAGTAAGGTTCGCTTTCGAAAAGAATACCGAATCATTGCTTGCCAATCAAGTTTAAACTTAGTTATGCTACTCAAATAGGCAATGGCATACTTTGAGCATGGTGCACAGCCGCTTCATGTGGTAGTCTCTAGCATTAACGTACTCGACGAAAGCATCACCAGCCACAGCCTCTATTCGCCTAACACCCGACGCAATACCCTGCTCCGAGATGATTTTGAAACCTCGTATTTCTGAAGTGTTGAATACATGAGTCCCACCACAGAGCTCCATCGACACGCCAGGAACCTCAACGACACGTACCTAGAAGAAGGATCCAAAGTAACCCTTAATAGAAATGGTATGCAAAGTGAATTCAGATATGCCGTTGTCAAAATTTGTGGTTGTAATGAGAAAAAGTTCATACCTCTTCTCCATACTTCTCTCCAAACATAGCAATAGCCCCCGCGCTTTTGGCTTCAGCAAGAGGCATAACTTTAGTTTGAAGAAGCACTGCATCTCCAATCCAACCATTGATTAACTCTTCAATTTGTAAGATCTCGGTGTCGGCCAGAGGTCGGTGGTAGTTGAAATCAAATCTGAGCCGATCGAAGGCAACCAAGGAACCAGCTTGTGACGTTTCTTGGCCTATAATCCTTCGAAGCGCAGATTGTAGCAAATGTGTGGCAGTGTGATGAACCTACAAATATTACAAAACAAGTCAAATGGTGTAACAGCTCAAGCCCACCATTAGCAGATATTGTCCGATTTAGCCCGTTACGTATCGTTGTCAGTCTCGCGGTATTAAAACGTGTCTGCTAGGGAGAAGTTTCCACACCCTTATAAGAATGTTTCGTTCCCCTCTCCAATCGACGTGGGATCTCACAATCCACCCCCCTTGGGGGACCAGCATCCTCGCTTGTACACCATTCAGTGTCTAGCTTTGATATCATTTGTCTAGCTTTGATATCATTTGTAACAGCCCAAGCTCACCGCTAGCAAATATTGTCCGCTTTGGTCCGATGCGTATCACCATCAGTCTCATGGTTTTAAAATACGTCTGCTAGGGAGAGGTTTCCGCATCCTTATAAGACATGCTTCATTCCCCTCTCTAATCGATGTGGGATCTCACAATCCACCCCCTTAGGGGCCAGCGTCCTCGCTGGCATACCGCTCGGTGTCTGGCTCTGATACTATTTGTAACAGCTCAACCCTACCACTAGTAGATATTATCCACTTTGACCCGTTACGTATCGTCGTCAGTCTCACCATTTTAAAACGTGTATGCTAGGAAGAGGTTTCGACACCCTTATAAGAAATGCCTCATTCCTCTCTCCAATCGATGTGGGATCTCACAATCCACCCCCCTTAGGGGCCCAACATCCTCGCTGGCACACCGCCCGATGTCTAGCTCGGCTACCATTTGTAACAACCCAAGCCCAACGCTAGTAGATATTATCCGCTTTGGCCCATTACATATCATCGTCAATCTCACAGTTTTAAAACATGTCTACTAGGGAAAGGTTTTCACACTTTTATAAGAAATGTTTCGTTCCCCTCTCCAAACGATGTGGGATCTCATTTGTTTCTCATAAAAGGTGTTCCAAAAGATTAACGCACGAGATTTCTAAGTGATAACGCAGCACGTGCAAACAATATGTCTACAAACTTCTTATAATGTTACCTTGGCTCCCTGCCTCAATTTTGCATCTACTGCTGCTTCCACTTCTCTTCCAACCTCTAGAACTCCCTGTTTGATGGTACCCTTATGAACAAATATGCTCCCTGCAGATTTTTGTACGTCTTTTACCTCCATTACTACATTTTCTCTGTTTTCACCTTCTGAAATATAGATGAAACCATGGTCTCCAATCTGACCACCAGATTCCGCATAGAACGGCGTTCTATTCAACAAAACTTCGACATCATGTCCTTCTGAGACCTGTAATACAGATTTACCATTCACAATAAGACTCTCTACAATGGCTTTAGCAGAGAGCATATCATATCCTAGAAACTCTGTGTCAGAGATGTTTTCCATGATATCTGCACCTTCTCCAACTTCCAGTTTGACAGCATTATGAGCAGCCTGAGATTGTCGCCTTTGATTATCCATTTCGATATCAAAGCCCTTCATATCAACTACTACACCACGCTCTTGAGCAACCTCTGTCGTAATCTCCACCGGGAACCCATACGTGTCGTACAACAGAAATGCATCTTTACCAGCCAAGCAAGGAAATCTTCCATCTTCTTTAGCACTTGCCAATGCATCAGATAGCATCTCTTCAAGCAGTTTTTCCCCTCGCTCTAGTGTCTGTACGAACCTAAGTTCTTCCCTTTTCAGCTCCTCGAGAATGCGGCCTGTCCTACCCTTCACGTCCTCGTCAATATGGGAGCTTAATGCAATGACCTTTTCTGCAATATGTGGTGTAAATGCCCCATCGGTATTGCCTTTTCCGTCCCCCTTTATTCCAAGCAGCCTACCAGTACGAACAACTCTTCGGACAAGCCTACGTACAATATATCCTCTCCCAATGTTGGATGGGACGACTCCATCAGATATCAGGTATACAATTGCACGCATATGATCTCCAATGATCTAGAAGTAATAAAAAGCATTGAAATGATGAAGAAACCAAGTGGAACTAAGCGTAAATGATAGTTTCTTCTAAGATACACATACTTTAAGGCTTGTTTTTGATTGAGCATCAGCAGTTTCATATGTTACATGAGCTAATTCTGAGGCCGTCTGTATAATGGGGTAGATCAAGTCCGTCTCATAATTGTTCGGAACCTGCAAGAAAACGATATTAAAAAAACGTTCACCAACATGAGTAGCAAATGATTGCAACATAAAATGAAATATAAGATCTTCCTAGTTCAGTGAGTTCTAGTACTTCATGTTGAACTTCATAAGTAACTTTACAATGAGTAGCTATAATACTTTCTGGAGAATGCGAGCCATGCGCTCTAAACCGAGCCCTGTATCTATATTCTTCTGTTTCAATGGTTCGAGGGAACCATCATCCTTTTTGTTGTATTGCATGAAAACTAAGTTGTAGAACTCCATAAACCTTGTATCATCCCCCAAATCCTGCAAAAATAATCAAACTCTTCAAAAGTTAATGGAACAGCCTTCCATATAATCAACAAAGGGAAAGAAAAAAACTACATACAATATCAGAATGCCCCTTTTCAGGCTGGAAATCATAATAAATCTCGGAGCACGGACCACATGGACCCGTGATACCACTCGTCCAAAAGTTGTCATCCTCGCCCATCCTCTTTATACGTTCAACAGGAACACCAACCTGGAATAAGATTCGATAGATACTTATTACGTACATTAAAGGTTGCCTACATTTCGAGTAAGAGCATAAATTCTCCAAGTATAACAAGTTGAAAGATTTCGAGTATACAACCTCGTCATGCCATATTGCAAAAGCTTCGTCGTCTTCTTCGTATATACTAATCCATAGTCTGTTGGCTGGCAACCCAAATCTGGACGGACAGAAACCATTATCCAATGAAATCTAAAGCAGTAGACTCAGTGACATGTTTATTTATTGATCACGCTATATTAGATCAGTATACTTATAAGTTGTGAGAAGATAAAAGGAGAAGTGTAAGATCCCAATCCCACGTCGGTTGAAGAGAGGAACAAAATATTTCAAATATGGGTGTGGAAACCTCTCCCTCGTAGATACATTTTAAAATCTTGAGGGGGAGCCCTCGAAAGGAAGGTCCAAAGAGGACAGTATCTACTAGCGGTGGGCTTAGACTATTATAAGAAGGTTCGAGGGGCGATGGAACACTGATAGAAAAAGAGAATGATAATACACATTCAACTCTTAGATTAGATGAAGTTGCTAATATCGAAAGAAATATTAGAATTTTATGCTCGAAGAAGCTCATATCTTGGATGTACTTAGCAGCAATATTGTAAAAGTCCAAGCCTACCCCTAGTAGATATTATCCACTTTCGCCCGTTACGTATCGTCGTCAGCCTCACGGTTCTAAAACGTGTTTGTTAGGAAGAGGTTTCCACACCCTTATAAACAATGCTTCGTTCCCTTCTCCAACCTATGTGGGAACTCACAAATATAATATTTATTTGACGACAAATCTTGTCCTGCTTCAATTTCAAATGAGCTTGAAAAATTTTAGAACTTTTGCTAGAATCTCCAAGTATTGTGATAATGTAATTCATTCATACTCGATGGTTGTCAGTTCCCATGCCCACTTAATCGCTTCTTTCTTGAAGTAATCACCAAAACTGAAGTTTCCAAGCATCTCAAAGAACGTATGATGCCGAGCTGTTCGACCTACATTCTCTACATCGTTTGTACGTATGCACCTTTGTGCAGTTGCAGCACAAGGCACCAGTCTAGGTACCTGAAAAATAATGAACAAAAAGAACAAGTTGAAGGTTTTGAAATTCAAACTAGCTCAAGATATAACATAAACAATTACTTTTCAGGAAGAAAAACAACAAACTAAAGAAAAGAAAGAGAGAATAATAGCTTCAAAATAACTCAACAGTATATTACTAAGCTGCTCTAAAGTATCTTTACTCCAATAGTTCCTCTTCTAAAACATCCCGGTACATAATGTAATAGTCCAAACCCACTGCTAATAGATATTGTTCGCTTTGGCTCGTTACGTATCACCGTCAGCCTCACAATTTTAAGGAATATTTCGTTCCCCTCTCCAGCCAATATGAGATCTCACACAGAAGTCAGAAGTCACTACAAGGACGACATGACACCATTTTCCATAAGATTTGGAAGCCACAGTAGGTGCGAAGAAAAATTCCCTATCCCGCCCCCTTAATATTCTTTTGTTCCTCCCTAGGGGTATCCCCTCAAAGAGCGACCCTAACCACATTACACCAAAGCCTAGGTGCTTTCTTTGAAAGGATAGCCCATGAGAAACTGAATATTACAGTCTTTATAACAAAGAAAGAACACAACACGCATACCAAAACAATGTTATCATCCAGTGCATCTTCCAAGCAAAGGTATGGTGAAAGAATGTTAAGTCGATTTTAATGCAATAGAATTTAACATGAGCTTTAACTACGTGCGTGTCATACCTTTCCAAGGAATATAGGCTTGAATTGAAGCATTCCTGCAATTGTCAACAAAACCGTGGGGTCTTCTGGGACCAAAGAAGCACTGGGAAGAACTTTGTGTCCACGGGAAGCGTAAAATTGAAGAAACCTACGACGAATAGAATCCCCAGTCACTTGGAGATCCTTGGACTTATCCTCTACTAATTCCTCATTCACTGGTTTCACAGATGCTGAAACAGTGAAAAGTCGAAATGTAAGAATTCGGTGAAGCGTTAAAACGACAAATGAAAAATTTGCAAGTCGAGAATATAATTTTAATCAAACTGACTGATATACTTCTTGTTTTGAGTTGTGTGCCCCGAGCTTCGTTTGGAAGAAAATGTCTGTGACAATCCATGGTGGACGGAAAAGGGGCAGAATTCCTTGTAATATAGCCTGTAATATCCCGAAAGCTGATATTCAGAACATAATAGGTCAGCCGGAAGAACGAAAAAGGAGTTAACGATCCTAATAGAACTCATAGCATGTTGGGGCATCAATATTTCTTCATAAAATGAAATTGTAACAGTCTAGTATCATATGACCACGACCAACAATACTACGATGCAGTTGGACTAGTACTACACGATCGAAGGGGCTGGCCAGAAGGTTTGTAATTCTGGTGTTCATGTAAATTCAGAATAATCATTTCATGGTCAATAAAACAGAACTAGATCATCTAGCAAACATATAGGCTATGCTGAGTTATTTCTTGGTGAATCCTTTATGCTCTATTTGGCATAAGCATTTGGTACGAAATAATTTCAAATTCCTATTTGTGTTTCGAACCAAATTGATTTGGAATCACTTCAACTAAAATTTCTTGTTTCGATGCTCTCGAGATACGTAAAGAAAGTATAACATTTTATCGTTAGGCCCTTCACTGAAATTGATTTATTCTGTGGTTGATTTATTCTTCAACCAGTGTACAAAAACATAAAACTAAGAAGTATTACAAACAGATTAGGAGGGGAAAAAAACATATTATTCTTATCCAAATCAATAAATAAAAAGAAAATTTTGTTTAAGAAGATGAATGAAGCAAAAAGAAAGAACAAAAAAGCATATTGATCTTATCAAATCAATAAATAAAAAGAAAAAAAAATGTTTAAGAAGATGAACAAAGCAAAAAAACTAAAACTAAGACTAAAAAACTCACCTCCAGTTTGCTTGGCTATAAAAAAAATTGTTGGGTTGAAAGCAAATAACGTTTGCAGGTTAAGACAATCAGAATCAGATTGTTAAAACGAAATTAGATATTGCTAGGAATTACGAACCTCCACAATGGTATGATATTGTCCACTTTGAGCATAAGCTCTCATGGTTTTGCTTTTAGTTTTTCCAAAAGACCTCATTCCAATGGAGATGTATTCGTTAACTTATAAACCCATAATCAACCCCTTAATTAGCCGATGTAGGACCTTCTCTCCCAACAATCCTCAACAATCCTCCCTCGAACAAAGTACACCATAAAAGCTCCCCTGAAGCCTATGGAGCCCTCGAACAACCTCCCCTTAATCGAGGCTTGACTCCTTCTCTAGAACCCTCGAACAAAGTACACCATTTGTTCAAAACGTAAGTCACTTTTAACTACATCTTCGAGACTCACAACTTCTTTGTTCGACATTCGAGGATTCTATTGACATGCCTAAGTTAAGAGCATGATTTTGATACCATGTTAGTTTATTATGAACCTCCACAATAGTATGATATTGTCCACTTTGAGCATAAGCTCTCATGATTTTTCTTTTCCCAAAAGGCCTCACCCCAATAGGAGATGCATTCCTTAACTTATCAACCCATGATCAATCCCTTAGTTAGAATGTGGGACTCCACTCTCAACAATTCTCGACATATATAGATATCAACTTGTAACCTACTGATAACTAAAAAACACCAAAGAAGAAGAGCAATGAAGTTAAAAGACACAGAACAATCAAGCGCCATTGCACATCAAGAATCCAATAACTCAACCATTGTTCGAGCGGGGGGGCTCCTTCGAAACTCAGATTCAGAAATATCGTACAAAACGGAACTAATCATTGATAATTGATTATTATTCAGATGACCCAGATACTTAAAAATCAATCCAGCCTCAGAAACAAACAAGCTACACGGCATTCCACGGTTTCCCTCAAATGGGTTCAAAACGTTCCGCAAGTTAATTCTCAAGCTCTAAATTGATAGAAAGATAGAACAAAATCGGAGAAGTACCTGAAGAGCACGTAACTTTCCGTCTGGGTCGCGCGAGGGAGGCAGGTTTGTTGCCATACAAGCTTGAACGTTGAAGTGGAGTAAGAGAGTTATGGCCATAACTACGAGGCGGATGATTTGGGAGCTTCAAGGTGAACTCCATTGACGAGCAGTGCTCCCAATTCCTAGAACTTAATCCTAGGAAGTATGATTTTTTGAAGTATGGTTTGTATTTTATGTGCTGAATTGAGATTGAGGAGGAAGAAGAAGATAAGTTCGATTGAGAGGACCAGACATTTTGGAAGCTTCAGCTGAAGAAAGCTGAAATCGAAGTGTGGGCACCGTGAGCCCACAAAACTGCTCTCCAAATTTTAATTCTTTTTTTTTTTTTTTTAATTTTGCATATAAAAATAGACTAAATTTTAGTTTTAAAAATTTTATTTATAATAAATTTTGAAATTTTATAACAATTTAATTTCTTAGCAATTTAATAGTCGTAATTTCAAAAAATTAATTAATAATTCTTTTTCTTATTTTTTTTTTGGCTTTTTTAATTTTTTATTCCTAAATTACGTACAATATAAAATATTTAATTTTTAAAATATAAATTGTACTCAATATTTACCATTAAAAATTTATATAATTGTGTTAAAATTATTTATTTGAAGATAATATTAAGATTGAATACAAAATAGATAATTTAATTAATTAAAATTAGTTTAATAATTTAAATTAATAAAATTTAAATATTTTATACATAGGCGATGAACAAATATTTTCCATGTTTTCCATAAATCGGCCTTCTTCCTTTGTAATTCCGCCATTAAAGAGCTCATCTCTGTACCTTCTGCATCTTAAACAGGTACCCTTGTTCTTCAAACAGCCTCAATATCTACCAAACAAACAAGCAACAACTCCATTCAAATCAATCTAAACACAATACCCCATTGATCGAATCCCCGATGAAAACAGAAATTTTACCGTTTTCATCGTTGGCCTTCTCGAAGAAGAATCCAGCAGGCAGAAGCGTGCCGCCATCAACATTGCCTCCATTTCTTCCTTGTTGTAGTTCTTCAAATTCGGGTCAATTAGTTGATTTCCTTGGCCGCAACTGAGTAGAGGTCTTGCCTGTAAGTGAATGAGACGAACATGAATTTGATTGATCTGTGTTTTTTTTTTTTGTTCATCGCATTGAGTAATTTGCAGTAGACATTATTGTTGTTCGTTATTACCCAGAGTACCAAGCTTCCATGGCTGTTCTGATTTGTTTGAATCGCTTCTTTGCCTGTGATGAGTTCTAGAAGAACAACTCCATAGGAGTAGATATCTATTTTCTCGTCGATTTTTCCATACATGATGTACTCTGGAGCTAAGTATCCAAATGTCCCAACAATCTTGCATGGCTTTGTGTTGGATTGTTCATTTTGAGACTGTTTGAGCTCTGTTGCTTCCCCAAAATCTGCTAACTATGAATGGAAACACCAAATTTAAGCAGTGATTTTGAAAATGTAGATGGTTAGTGTTAGGAATTACGACACTTAACAATGGTATGATATTGTCCACTTTGAGCATAAGCTCTCATGACTTTGCTTTGGGCTTCCCCAAAAGGCCTCGTACCAATGGAAATCTATTTCTTACTTATAAATCCATGATCTACTCCTAAATTAGCCAACGTGGAGGGGACTCCCTCCCAACAATTCTCCCATCGAACAAAGTATACCATAGAGCCTCCTCTGAGGCCTTGTAGCCCTCGAACAGCCTCTCGTTAACCGAGACTCAACTCCATTCTCTGGAGCCCTCGAACAAAGTACATCATTTGTTCGACACTTGAGTCACTTTTGACTACACCTTCGAGGCTAGCAACTTCTTTGTTCGATACTTGAGGACTCTATTGACATGACTAAGTTAAGGGCATGGATCTGATACCATGTTAGGAATTACGACTCTCCACAATGGTATGATATTGTCCACTTTTAGCATAAGCTCTCATGGTTTTGCTTTAAGCTTTCCCATAAGGCCTCATACCAAGGGAGATCTATTCCTTACTTATAAACTCATCTCAACGGGTAGAAATGTGATTGACTTACTTGGGGTTGGAAGTTATCAAAGAGGAGGATGTTTGAAGACTTTACATCTCTGTGGATGATTGGAGGGTTGCAAGAATGATGAAGATGATTCAATGCTTTTGCTACTCCAATCGCAATCGCCACTCTCTCCTTCCACTCCAGTTTTCTTAGATATTGATTTAGGCTTCCTTTAAGCAAATTGTACACAATTGCCTGCATGTTTTTATCACTACAAAATCCAATAAACTGAACTATGTTCTCATGTTTTATCTTAGATAAGATTTCAACTTCCTGAACAACATCGTCGGATTGAGAATCCGAGCTTAGAACTTTCACTGCTGCTGCTTGTCCATCTTCGAGGTTAGCTCTATACACCTTGCTATGCCCACCTTCACCAATCACCATTGCAGGATCTAAATTGTTGGTTGCATAGTTGAGCTGTTCTGATGTAAACTGCCTTTTGATTCTTTTTGGATATTGCAGTGATCTAGAACTAGGTAACAATTCATGAAGTGCAAAGTTGAGAAATGGCTTTTCTTTCTTGGAGATTTTCTGTTTTTCATTTGCTTGTAGAGAAGAGCGTAGCGTCGAACTCTTCTGTAGGTCACGGATATTAGTTTGTTGATATCCTGAATGCGAAGATCGTAAAACCGCTCTTTCGGAGCCTTGTTGCGAAGTTCCTTGGTTTTGAAATAGAATTTTGCCTAGATTGTCCATCACCATAAGAGTGCAAGTAGGAGGCAAGCCTTTTAGGCAGGTACTGAAAACTGAATAATCAGGTCTGCAGCAAAGGACCTTATAAGAAACTAAGAGGAAGAAGGAAAGAGGGTTGGAAGGGAGAGTTCATATGTTTCATCCAATACCTTGAAAGGCTACATCCAAGTACCAAAATACTGGCGTAGCTTTCTCGTACTTGACGGGTTAAGTTCGAAATATAAGGAGCGGTTTTGCTTACCTTAACCTGTAAATCGACCTGAAAAAACCAAAAAACTAATCAGTTGAAACCCAATAGAGAAGACCATCTTATTAGTTTCTGTAATTCAAGTAAGACTGATAATGGTGATAAATACCTGCTTGGATTTGCAAATATCTTCATGGATGTGGAAAGTATTTGGATTGAAACTATCATTTGGCTCTTGAACATGAATAGCCAGAACGTAATCTCCCGGATTAACGAGTGTCGTAAGCAACCAAAGGAGGATATCTCTGCTTCCATTGTCAGAATTTAGACCGATGATGATTGTCCTCTTCTTCCGAGTCTTGGGCTTGATGAGTGACAACATTTCTGAGAAGATAGTGAAGAAAGTTGATCCCTATTCTAAGCAGAATGAACACTAGACCTTATTAGGTTGCAACTCTGATGATTACTGTTTGATCTTGTCTCTACAGCATTAAAAGACTTCAAATGTAGATTACATATGAACCATTCCATCACAGCTTGAAGGGTACCCCTCCATTCTTCTGTCTTTCTCACATCACATCACCTTCCTTTACCCCACATCTTGTCTTTGTCATATCATCTCTCCATAGTTTTGATTCCTTTTATTGGTCATGGAATGATAAGGCAACTATACACCTGTCTGGATCTCTTTGAGCTAATCAAGGTGGATATTGTCTATGGTGAATGTCATTGATGTTTTGCTGCAGGAAAAAAGGAGGGAGGAAGCAGCTTCTGGCTAGATGGCAATGATAAAATAGAACAGTACGGTCACCAGCCGAGCTGCACCATTGTTCATGGTGCGTGGGAGTCCCCGAAAGGACATGAAACTGTCTGGACAGGAAGGGAGAGAGAGAGAGAGAAAACGAGTGGCAAGCCCACCACTAGGAGATATCGTCCGCTTTAGTCTGTTACTTATCGCGGTTAACCTCACGGTTTTCAAACGCGTCTACTAGAGAGAAGTTTTCACACCCTTCTAAAGAATGTTTTGTTCCCCTCTCCATCCGACAATTGTGAGATCCCACATTGATTAGAGAGGGAAACAAAACATTCCTTAGAAGGGTGTGGAACCTCTCCCTAGTAGACGCATTTGAAAACCGTGAGGTTGACGACGATACGTAACTAGCCAAAGCGGACAATATCTCGGCGGTTTGCCAGTGAGAATGTTGGACTCGGTTGGAAGGAGGTGGATGGTGAAATCGCACATCGATTGAAAAGGGGAACATAAAACGGACAATTATGTCCAAAAAGAATAAACAAGCCTTTTTGTAATGGCATTATCATCCAACTGGACAGGCAAATCTAGACTGTGCATGAATGGCAGTGGTAATTAAGCCTTTTTTCTTTCTTTCTGTAATGGCATTATCATCATTGTCTCATTCAGCCAACACCCTCCATTAAAAGGGTTCCCCCAACACTCTACATTGATAGCACATTCATTTCCTCACCTGTTTAGGGAGTGAAGTGCAAAAGTGCTTTTATTCATCTTCAGGCAATACTACTTATACTTATTCATCTTCACCCACCGCTATATTGCAAACAAAATGACAATCCAACTCAATATATTTCTACGTTCACGAAACACTGGATTAGATGCAATGTGAGCAACAACTTCATTATCATAAAATAAGAGTGTTCACGTCGAAAAGGAATCTAATGATCCTTTAATGAGTGAGTAGTTCACTCAAACACACGAGCATTAATGGCTTAAAGATCTTCAATTACATCAAGCTGCAAGGAAATTGTGCAACACAATATTGGCAAGAACAACACTTGCTCGTAATAAGCTTTGTTACCAACAAGAACATATTTACGGAATCCAAGTCTTCTCGTCTTTGTACCATTTAAAAATAAGTCAAATCTTGTAATACTCGATAGATCTATCTATTAGCTTCACCGTATACTCTTATCTAGTAAATTCATTCACTTGTTTTCAATAGAATGGTTTCTACGCCCAAAAATTGGTTTGTTATATATATATATATATATATATATATATATATATATAGATTATGGTTATTTAATATAAAAGAAAAGAAAAAAAAATGAATGAACTACGAAACAAATGAATCTCTTGAATTGAAAACTTTTGAGCATCCATTGGGCTTTTGGCCCATTTAAGAAGTGGGCTTCAATGGCTTCATATTGGCCCTAAAACAATCAATTAATAAACAATCATAATTTTTTAAAAAAAAAATCTTATTTTTTAAAAAAAGAAGAAATTCAAGTTAAATTAATAAATGCAAGGATTGAAATTGGAAATTCCAAGAATACCCTTTGACAAGAATATGAAGCAATCAATAGAGTTATTGGTATTTACAATAATGAATGAAATTATAACGTGACAAATAATGTTGCATGCTCCACCCATAAATATTTGTTTGATGCATTAATTTCAGCCCAAATTACATTACTATAAAATTTTATCCTATGCTCATATCATTGGTTTCAATTATTATTATTTTTTTCTTTTTGGTCTCAACGGTCAAAAATGTTTTTAGTGGTTAGTCCCTATAAATTCTATTATACCAAACCCTACGTACCACCTTCAATAATGCTATTTAACTTATATATAAAAAATAATAATGAACCTTTATTCGTCCTTTTAAATAATTTTTTTTTTCTAAAAAAAGACTTAGTAATTGAATACATTAAATTTTAGAAAATAATTATAAAAAATATCTTTATCGTTAGTTTTGAATGGGAACAGATAATATTTTGTTTCAAAAATATAAGAAAATAATCAAGGTGAAGACTTGCCCTAAAAATGATATTTTTAATTATTTTTGAAATGGAATAAAATAAACCGATGGGTAAACTTGCACGGAATTGACCATCTACTTACTTTGAGCAATAGCGAGGAGCCGACGTCTTATTTGACTAACCTATGGTGTATTCTGGCTAAGCATCGGGTTGTTGACAAAGAACATAGGGGCCTAGTATGTTTTCGAAAGAGAAGACGACAGTAGTAGTTCAAATGGCGAAGAGAAGAATGAATAAAATATCGTCAAAGATGACTTCTCTCTCGACATATAATTATCGAGGTGGAAGTTATTCTCTCGGAAATTTGTTTTTTTGTCATCTTAGTGGTTCTGGTATAATGAACTTTCACTTAAACGGTCAATACTCTAATTTTCTTTTCGATTGTAACACCCTTAGAGAGTAGAGAGATATTATTCTTTATCAGCTAAATGAGAATAAGAGAGGAGTTTTTGCAGGGACGATGAATAAAATATGTGACATTCCACATTGGTTGGGGAGGAGAACGAAACACCTTTTGTAAGGATATGGAAACCTTTCTCTAGCAAACGCGTTTTAATGCTTTGAGGGGAAGCGCTTGAGAAAAAGCTCAAAAATGACAATATCTACTAGTTGTAGGCCTGGGCTGTTACAAAATAGGAGGCGGGAACAAGGACGAGGATAGAGACGGAGACGAGAAAGACTTCTTTGTCCCTATCCCACCTCGTTTCACGAACGAAGGACAATGAGGGTCAACATCTTTCAAGACTCGAGGCTTGAGTAGAGAGATAGTTTCGATCTACGTTTATCTAGGGCATGTAGTGTTCAAATATATTTAACCAAACATACAATTTATTGATGTTTCAAAGTTTAATAATTATTTTTCGATAAAAAACGTACTTCAAAATAAATATTAATTAGACGAAATTAACTCAATTCTTACCTAACACATCACTCTACTTAAATAGTTCGGACAAGTAATTATTGAGCTATGACAATTATAGATAACACTCACACCCTCTCGACTTTAACTTTTAATAATGTTTTCATTCAAGATTTTGGTTATGATAACTGTGTTTTATGTTACATATGAAATATTATCAGAATTTCATTAAAAAAACTGTTCGAGAATCAAAATTATGAGTACATTTAACTCGACTACTAAGTCAAATCATTACATTCATGTTGCTTATGGCTACATGACATATGTTCCAGTGTTGCTTGTTCGAGTCAGTTGACAGAGACGTCAACCAATTGAGTGGGGGAGGATGACATAGTCATGCTTGTCCAAGGCGTGTTGTCTATGGTTGTGCCCGTTCCAAACCCCTTTTTCATGCTTTTATCTAAGATAGCCCTTTACCATTTCATATCGGGTCAATATGGGGGTGTATGACCGTTCACCAAAATCACATCTACACCCGCCTGCACAAAAATGCCTCAAAATGTACTATAGGGGGATATGACTAGTTGTCAACTTCTCCCTGCCCAATATTTATATGTACTAAGTCATTGTTATTACCTTTTGCTTACATTCTCATATAACACCAATTTCAATTTCTCAAATCTTGCTTTCAAAACTCTCTACTCCCGTTTTCTAAAACTTTATTCTTGAATCGGGGCCAGAGACTCGAGCATACGTCGCTTGGTCGTAGGCGACGCAAAAACGAACAAGCTTAACTCACTTGTAAAAATAAGTGATGCACAATTACAAATCCGCTGTAATCAAAGTACGATTGTGACAAGTGTATTTAATATTTAAAAAAAATAATTAAAACATTAAAATTTCAAAATTTTATTTACATCACATTAGAAATTCATCTTATAATATAAAGAGAATTATTAATATGAAAAATAGGATAAAGCATTTGATATATTAATAAAAATTTAATAACTTTGGATGAAAAATTAATAAACAATTATTTAACCAAACATTTAAAAAGAAATGAAAAAAATAATAATAATTATTCAACAATTGGTAAAAAGAGAAGGATAGCGATAAGACGAAGAGCATGAGCAATGAATGAGAATGGGACCCACCACGTTGGGGTATCAGAGATGGACGGCTGTGATCTAATCTCACGAATCAAAACATTGTGGGGTCCAAATTCTGAAACTCACAAGTGAAACAAAGACAAACGGCACCCCAAAGACTGCTTGCCTCCAACATTAATCTTCCCCGACCATCCGACCTGGCCTTTGGGCCCCACTTTGTCCATGTGGTCCTACACGTCACCCCCTATTTGTGTGTAGATCACGTTAGTCTATCGCCACCCCTCGAGCAACTTGGCAGGGTCGAATGTCAAGAGATGACTAATGAGACTTACGAGATGCACCTTCTTGCTCTAGCAAGCTCGTCGACTTGACCTAAAAGGTGAGTCGAGAGAGTCAATGTTATGGATATGAATGTCTCCCTATATGTAACGTTAATTGAACGTCATATGTAGAGATCCACTTGAGGTAGACACACTTACTAATTTAGCATTGGATAATATTCAAAAAGGACGATATATCTTAACAGTGGGTTTGAACTTGGGTTGTTACAAATGGTAGCATAGCTGGATACTAGATAGTGTGCCAATAATAACGTTGAGCCCCGGAATAGGGTGGATTGTTAGATATCACATCGATTGAAGAGATGAACGAGTATCAACGAGGATGCTGGGCCCTGAAGCAAGAGTGAGTTGTAAATAGCATAATAAGGTGGGCTTGGACTATTATATTCAATACCTTTATTTTTTACCTGGATGATAGCACACTATGAATGAATATTTGACTTGATAGTCGTTGTAGGTCGAGTCTCGAACTAATTTGGAGCCATATCAGCTCGTTTTATAAAATGTTGGTTGTGGAGGCAAATTACCCTTTTCTCCCCCTCATAAAATTCAAATTATTATAACCTAAATTAAACATTAGCCTAAAAACACTAATAATCTCTTATAAATTCTTATTTTAAAAAATAAAATACAATACATTATAAATCAAGTACAGCAGCGTTACGTATAAACAATGTGTACGAATCGAAACGGCCCATTTTCAGCCGTCTGATTCCCGTAGGATGACTCTGATCTGGACAAGTGGCGGATTGACTTTCTAGGTCGAAGTCTATTATATGCTACAACTCGTAACGGAGCGGTTTCTCCGCCACTCCACGGCGATGCGAACTCGGATCGGCAAAATATCAGCGGTCCATAATTGCTTTGATTGCCGATTAATTGGCTGATCATGGGATGGGAAACTGCCGTTTCTAATAAATCGCGTATTGAATTGGGTGCGCGCCCAAATTTAATGTTATACTCGGCAACGTTACGGATATTTAAAATAAATACATAAACAAATAAATTTAGATTAATAAAATTTATTTCATTACCATGAAAATATAATTTTAAAAAAAATGTATTTAATGTTTGTGACATCATATACTATATATAGAGGTACAGTTTAAATTTTAATATCATGAACTAAATAAATACCGTTCAATTTAGAGGAAATTGACGGTTTTTATAATTCAAATGAAACATCATTTATATTTGCATGCTTTAATTGAATTATTATTTAAATTTAGTATCTAGATGAGTTATTATGGTTAGTTTACATTAACTTCAATAATATTTTTTTTTTATATAATATTATAAAATTCATATCACCAACTTTTGAATTTATGCCTTATTAATAAAATTTAATCAGGTTGACCCAATGATTAGCAAGAGGCTCTACGAGAAACTGTTGCATGATCTCTAGTCCCTTAATTGCGAGATCGAAAACTGAGGGACGGAACATGCAACTAGCCTACACCTTTCGAACCATTTTTCAACTTTTTTTTTAAGAATAATATGAAGGGGATAAAATAAAATAATATTGCTTCAAATGATATATGAAATATTAAATAATGCTAATCACGAGCATTAAAAAAGTATTTATAAAAAAAAAAAGTCCACGTCATCGCTAAATAGTCCAGCCTGGCAAAAAACGGAATGGTTGAAATTATAACAGTGGGGCCAGGAGTAAACGAGGCGTGTCGGGTGCAAAGACCTACTGTTACGGAAAGACAAAGCTGCTCCAAACGGCGTCGCTTTTGCTTTTCCCTCTCTCTCTCTCTCTCTCTCTCTCTCTCTCTCTCTCTCCTCCATCGTCATCATCACACCGATGGCTTTTTTCTAGAGAGAGTTCAGTGGGAGTAAGAACCACAGACGAGTTTCCATTCCTTTTTGTTCTTTTTTTTTTTTTCCTCTCTTTTAACGATCCATTATCGTTTCCTCTGTAAGTTATTCTCTGTTTGTTTCAGTTTCAGACGATTCCGGCATCCATTTTTCTTCGTCTCTTTGTTCTGCATCAACGAATGTGCGTCTGAGAGTGGCTCTTGGAGATGGCTAGTGTGTCCTCCGACGACGGCTCCGACCAACTGAGCGACCGGTGTGGGAGCTACAGTTTGAGTGCGGATGTGAGTGAATCGGAGAGTTGTAGTAGCTTCTCGTGCAGGAGGTTTGATGGAGAAGGGGCTTCCAGTTCTATGGCGTCGTCGCCACATCCTGTTTCTGGTCATTTTTGCTTTCCGCCGCCGGTTTCCTTGCCGGTGATCGGAGGGAAGGATGTTCTTGTTTGGGATGGGAAGGCTAAGAAACGAGACGATGATTTATCTGGTAATTTTTTTTCCCCTCTTTTAGCTGGCATTATCAGATCAGGAATGTTCTATTAAGATCAGAACTCACTCATTTTCTTAATTGGAGATCTCAATCTTATCTCTCGTTGTATTTTGTGCAGAAGTTGAGATGATGAAGGAGAGATTTGCGAAACTCCTCCTTGGTGAAGACATGTCAGGAGGAGGGAAAGGGGTTTGCACCGCCCTGGCTATCTCAAATGCCATCACCAATCTCTCTGGTAGATCTTCCATTTGATCCTCTTTCAAGTAATTGTAACAATGTATTCATTCTGTAGTGTGCTTATGAACATTTCTGATACCAATTTCAGCTACTGTATTTGGTGAACTATGGAGATTGGAGCCACTAGCGCCACAAAAAAGGGCAATGTGGCATAGAGAAATGGAATGGCTTCTATGTGTTTGTGATTCCGTTGTAGAGCTTGTTCCTACGGTTCAGCCGTTCCCTGGCGGAGGTACTTATGAAGTAATGATGTTGAAACCACGCTCAGACTTGCATATGAACCTCCCGGCGTTGAAGAAGCTCGATGCGATGCTTCTCGCTATGCTTGATGGGTTTTGCCATACGGAATTTTGGTATGTTGATCGAGGGATAGTTCTTGGTGACTTGAACGACTGCAACAACAACTTCCTGCCCGGTGGGAGGCCTTCGATTAGGCAAGAAGATAAGTGGTGGCTTCCATGCCCTAAAGTTCCTGCAGATGGTTTGTCTGAAGATGCAAGAAAGAGGCTGCAGCAATGCAGGGATTGTACTCATCAAATACTCAAAGCAGCCATGGCAATCAATAGTAATGTTCTTGCAGAAATGGAAGTTCCTACTGCTTACATGCAAACTTTGCCCAGGGTAAGCGTTTGCAACTCAGCTTGAATTTCTCTGTTAGCCCTTCATATATTCATATCTGCTCCTGATGTTCTTTATAACTTTTGATCACAAATGGGAAAGTTCAATGAGTTCTTGATACCTGTTGTTCATCTTTGGCATGATTCAATGTTTTATAAGAATCAAATAATCTGATCTTCACGTACTTCTGATACCCATTGGTCATCTGATTAAGAAACAAGTATATGATGATTAGTTTTCCTTTTCTTTTCTCTCCACATGTTGAATAGAGTGGAAAAGCTTGCTTGGGAGATATTGTTTATCGCTACATAACCGCCGACCACTTCTCGCCTGAATGTCTCCTCGATTGCTTAGACCTTTCATCGGAGCATCACACGCTGGAAATAGCAAACAGGATTGAGGCATCAGTTCATATTTGGAGGCTAAAAGACCAGAAAAGAAGTGGTCACCGCAGCACGGGAAGACGACCAACTTGGAGTGGGAAGGTGAAAGGTATGGTTGCTGTCCCTGGGAAAAGTCACAATATGGCCCGGAGAGCAGAGACACTGCTTGAAAGTCTAAGACTAAGATTTCCAGGGTTACCACAGACAGCATTGGACATGGCCAAAATCCAATATAACAAAGTAATTCCTTCAATTCCTTTATAGTTTAGCTCTCTGCAACTCTTTGGAATACTAAAACCATTGAAAATGGCCTTGTCTAATGCCAAAAACTTCCCTGCAGGATGTGGGGCAATCAATTCTTGAAAGCTACTCAAGGGTGATGGAGAGTTTGGCTTTCAACATCATGGCACGTATCGACGACGTTCTATACGTCGACGATGCAATCAAGCAATGTGTCAAAGCAGAGTCGATCTCCCTTTTCAACAGAGGTTTGGGTGGCCTTCCAATCCAGAAACGTATGTCTCCCAGCCCTTTCTCAATCCACCACAGCCCATTTGCCTCTCCATTTGGAACTCCAACTTTCTGCTCCTCTACTCCCATTGAAGGAAGCCCAGAAAGACTCTCCACATCCCCAACTGTAAAAAGAAGCAAAGTCAAAGAAACTCCAGATGTTCTAAGACCTGATAAACACAGCCAAGCTGCTGGTAATGAGAAAATTTGGTCATATGCTGGGAACCTCAGTGGTAGAAGAATTTCTGGAGTCACTCCAGAACGAGACTGATAATGTTTGACAGTGGTCCATTATAATATCTAAACAAGAAACTCTTCATACCCTACTGTAAATTACTTGGCCATTAGAAATGTAGAAGGGACAGTCTTAGAAGGAGAGAGAATTTTTGCTATACATTTCTTATATGCTTCTAATGTAATTATTTGCAATGTGTCCAAAAAAGTGAATTTGGTGTCAGCTTTTTCAGCCTTAGGAACAAGCACGAGGCGATTGACAGAGTCCATTAGGAATATGTTTGGGATAAGAATGGCTTCTTCTTCTTCCCACTATAAACTATTAGGATGGCTGTCTTTAGAAGCAAGATGATCATAATTGTTCTCTAGTGAAGCTTTTGGAGTTGCCCTGGGAAATCATTGCAAACTCCTCCAGCCCACATTCCATTTTCTAGTCTGTTCTTGGCCTGTTTTTTGCTTTACTCTATTCACAACTCTCACTCTCATTTCATTGTTTTTCTTTGGAGTATCAAGGCTTTTGTTATAGAGAATCCATTCATATAACAAAGCGAGCTCGAAGAAATTCAAATCATGTATGTTTTTGTTCGATTGTCTAGCGTATCAATGAGCCATCCACCACATCCTTTAAGCATAAAAATGTTCAATTATGATGTACTCTAGCCATGAGGAAAGTAGTATATGTTAAACACATAAAATATTCAATTAGGATATACTCTAGCTATGAGTAAAATAGTATATCAATAAGTTATACAGCCATTTTTATTAAATTTAATACTATTTTATGTTAAAAATCATCATAATGGTCAAATTTTAACCATTCGACACGTAAATTATACATCTTATTGATAAATGAAATTTATGGCTATCTGTGAATGTTCAAGTCAACTTGCATGCATATCATTGACTGCTCTTTTCACGAGATTATCATTATGTTTGGTTACCAAAGTGGCTGGTGAGATATCAAACTATAGGAAATGAAAATCATTTCGATCTCAATTTTTTCAATAGATAAGTTCACTGACACCAAAGGAGTTCAGAAAATGGTTCACATATCATCAAAGTTCACATCAGATGGAGGAAGGCTCAATTACAAGTATCAAATCAGGCTCAATTACAAGATTCAATTTGTCTAATGCAAGGAAAAGGAATTTACAGGCTCATCATCAAGATCCTCTATCCACATCCATGGAAGGTTAGCACAGGCAGTGGCAACGAACACCAAAGCAACTGTATTCAAATTAATGAAGTAAACACTTTATTTATGAACAGCTTACCTGTAAACTGCCGTGTAAATTTCAGGTTTCACCTTCAGATAAAAGCTGGAATGAAGTATGACAACCATGGCACAGATTGAATAGACTGCAGGATTGTAGGCCACTGCTGCTAACTCTGACAACACATTAGATAGGCAAGAATCGTTACTTGTTTGGATACCCAATATCAATATGCAATTACATTGAAATTGGTTTATCACGTTTTAGCTAAAAGAACAAGAAATTGATTTCTCATATCTGATCCTAAGAGAGTCTACATGAAGCATCCACTTTCGAAGGCAAGAGCTCTTCTGATAACTGCACAGCTACGTTTTCCCTCTTGCCACTGAGATGAATTCTAAAAGCAGAAGGTGCAAAATCTCCCTTAAACACCGGCTAGAAGACCACTATTTTTTAAGGAAAGAGGTCAGATTTTCACATCTATTTTGGCAACATATTTTGAATAGAAGTAATGCTTAGTTCCATAAAACAATTTGGTTGATGAAGTGTGAGATCCCACGTGGTTAGAGAGGGGAACGAAGCATTTCTTATAAGGTGTGAAACCCCTTCCTAGTAGATGCATTTTAAAACCACAAGGCTAACAGTAGTACATAACGGGCCAAAGCGGACAATATCTGCTAGCAGTAGGCTTGGGCGGTTACAAATGATATAGAGCCAGACACCGAGCGGTGTGTCAGCGAGGACGCTGGGCCCGTAAGGGGGGTGGATTGTGAGATCCCACATCGGTTGGAGAGGGGAACGAAGCATTCCTTATGAAGGGTGTAGAAACCTCTCCTTAACAAACGCGTTATAAAAACCGTGAGGCTGACAATGATACGTAATGGGCTAAAGCGGACAATATCTTTTAGCGGTGGGCTTGGGCTGTTACATAAACTTTCTAGAATGAGAATTTCTTAAACCCAGAACTTTTCATGTATTTTCATTCTGCTTCAACTCTGAATTCTTTCGTCCAATAAGTTTTCCCCCCTAAATAAAAATATTTGATTATAAAAAGCAATTCAAAACATAAAAACTTCCAAATAAGCTACAAAAAAACACTCCAAATTTTGAGAAAATGACAGAAGGAACTAAGAGAAAACTCCATTTCTTTCCAATCAAATGTTCCCAAAACAAGTCTGACAACATTAGAACGAAGTTTCTATCTGAAAAGAACACCACCGAAGAGAGAACATGTCTTGAATCTAGTTAGTAAAAGCAAAGCAAACCCCAAAGGTGTTAGTTAAGAAGATTCCAATAACATTCAGTCACAAACTGTCAATCAACGTATAAGTGTTTATAAACTTAGAAGCATGCAATCAAAGAGCGCAGCAATTAAGTTGGAAAGAGCAGATAGGATTCCTTTGTTTAATCTTATCATTCAGTGTGTCCAGAGAAAAACTGACTATCTTACAGAACTCCTGTGAGATCCGTAAGAACGAAACATTCTTTATAAGAGTGTGGAAACTTCTCTCTAGCAAACTTGTTTTAAAAACCTTGAAGGAAATCCTAAAAAGGAAAGCCCAAAGAGGACCTGCTAGCGGTGGGCTTGGGCTGTTACAACTTCCCTTCCTCCTTCCATACCAATTGAAGGGCCTATAGAAGGTATAATTCAAATATAGAATTCTGTAACATTTCTTCTTTTCATATCCATATCGATTGAGGGGATTTTTTTTTTACAATCTTCTTTCATGGTAGAGGGAGATTCCTGGTCTCTCCTCTCCTCTTTCTGTTTTTCTTCATTGCCCAATTTTTCACTCATACAAAAGTTCATCAAACATCCAACATCTTTAAATTCCTAATCAATTGAATGATCATCAGATTCAATATATTGAGACAATCTTCAAAGCCAGGCCACTAGCTTATTCACTCAACAAAAATCATTATGCAGGATGTAATGTTTCAGTAGGAAAGTGAAAAAAAGAAGAGATTTACGAAAACTGAAACAGGATGGAAAAACGCAATGAAGCTTTAGATTGAACGATACTTACTCCTGACATGGATGTGATCCAATGTGGGGGTGGCCAGAACAACAATGAATACTCAGCATGTCGAGATAAAGGCGATATACTTCCATCCTCCAAGCAAAATATAGCAATGTCACTACCCTTAAACTCACCATCGTCTTCCTCACAGGGACAGGGGAAACCGTCAATAAAGACTATGCAATTTCCTTTACAACGAGATAATCCTGAAGCTGATGCAGAAAAAGAGCAATTTTCACCCAAGAACAGTATCGTGTCACCCAAGTCACGGACCACAATCCACTTCTTACTTCCATCATCTCTCAGCTTGAAAACCTTAAACCCAACTGTTTTTTCATGTAGAATACTTTCAGGATTTTTATCATCCAAAACAAAATTCTCTTTGGAGTCTATGGTTAAGTACATATCGACCAAAAACAGCTCACCATTGGATTCCACCAAAATCTTCTTGTCACCACCAAATACAGGTTCAGCCACCAAAGTGATTTTATCTTGAGATTCCACCAGGAAGGTGGCCCCAGAATTATCAACCGCATAGAACTCCCCTTTAAACAGCATCACATCATCATAAGGCAACACAGAGTGAGGGATCATACTCCACCGCCCATCCCCCGACTTAAACATAGCCAATTTTCCAGAAACATGAATAGTAATCAAAACAAATTCACTGCCATCGTAATTCAAACACTTATAAGCGACTTTCTCCCTATACAAGTCACTGGCATCGCCAGTCCGATTACTCACAGGCCAAAAATTAAGGTAATGCAACACAAATTCCTGACAGAGTTCAAAAGCCGGAAAAATCAACAAGTCCAATACCTTGGGGAAATTTTTCGGCAATGGAGTGTAGCTAGACTTAGACAGCGGATTCGCTAGCTTATTCCTTCCGTACACATCTTCTTCGACCTTGATCAACCAGTCGTTTGAATGCGCTGTTGAGCGATCCATAGGAGATCCAATACGAAATACGGAGCGTTTAGTGAGATAGAAACCCCACGTAGTGTCTGAAATGCCGTGATTTGGAAGAAATGGGAATCGACCTGGTGATCTATGGCGTCTGGGGGAGACGACGGATCTCCAGGAGGAACAGACAGATCGAAAACGCATCGTGTCGAAAGGAGTTTCGAAACATTGGGCAATGAGGTAGAGGAGATCCTTGGGGAGAAGAGACCAATCCGCCATGGATGATTTGATTAAAATCTGGAAGGTGAGAACGAAAATTGCTAATGAAGAAACACTTACAGTGTGCGTGATGAAGTCCCATTTTATAGGTTTCTGACAACGATCGATGGCATTGAGCGGGATGGTCAGGATTGGAAGCATGAATTTCTATTTATTGCGACTTTGGGGCCTAATCAAGAGATTTGGGGATTTAGGGTTATCTTGTAGGTCATGGATTATGATCGAAATAAGTAAAGCTGTAACGGGTGATAATTTGTATGAATAAGAGGAGCGATTATGATAGACTATGTAAGATTACTAAACAAGGCTTACGAGATAACCATTTTGAGTCCATTTGTATAGTTTAGTTTGAATATTGTGTGTCCACTGTGTGAGGAGGCTAAAAACATCGGGACTTGACGAGTGTGACTAGAACGATCGGAGGAGCTGAGCTGATGATAATAGACATATAACAGCCGAAACCCACCAGTTGGAGAGGGAAACGAAGCATTCCTTATAAGGGTGTGGAAATCTCTCCCTAAGAAACATATTTTAAAATCGTGATACGTAAGGAGCCAAAGCAAACAATATTTGCTAGTGGTGGGCTTGAGCCATTACAAATGGTATCAAAGACAGACACCGGGTTGTATGCCTGTGATGATGCTGGGCTCAAAAGGGATGGATTATGAGATCCCACTTCGGTTGGAGAGGAGAACAAAATATTTCTTACGAATGTGTGAAAGTCTCGCTAACATACTCATTTTAAAACCGTAAAGCTGACAGTGATACATAATAGGCATAAGTAAACAATATCTGCTATCGGTGAACTTGAGCTGTTACAAGACAGACTTGATAAAGTCACGATGGTAGGCAGACTCGATCAGAGAGAATGAAGCTTCAATGCTAATCATAAGTTGTAATGATTTACGGCCATTAATTTAGACATTTCAAAATTATTATTAAAAAAACTTTTTTTTTTTGCATTTTTGCATTTTTGGCGATTCCCACATCGGAAGATTGGAAGATGAAAAGGCCTGTTATGGCTATAAAGCGAAACCGTGGGCATCAGGTTATGGCATCTTTGCGCTTGGGGCAATGACGCAGCTAGTGAGGTTCTAACCGAGGCGCGTCAATTGCTGGTTGAAAACTATTTCCAAACCCCCTCTTAGGCCTGGGTTTGCCTCAGGCCTAAGAGAATTTCTGGAAGGGCTCCCTTCGGGGTAAGGCCCTACAATTCTTCGCTTCTAAATTTTATATTTATTTCTTGGGGCTTTATTACCGGATGACCCTACGAAAATATCTTATATAATAAAGTATTATTGTACCCTCATTAGAGGGATAGTTAACCATCCATCACTGTATTGGTTTGCATCTTTAAGTCTTAAAATTATAAAATTATAATGTACAATATGTTCCTAAAGTGATTATAATTCTAACACCTACTCTCATAAGAAATAAAATAAAATTCTAAAATTGGAGACTAGTTTCAATTTTACATATATATCAATAGCCAATATTTCGGTAAATAAATAAATTACAAAAATTATTCACATTTTATGATATTTATAAAAGATGTCGAAGACGTTTATAAACCCTCTAATTTATGAATATATCTACATACCGATCATATGAACAATACAAGCTAGGATTCCTTATATAGAAGCCTTAATAAAATAATTTACATTAGGGAGAAGAAAAAAAAAAAAAAAAAAAAAAAAAAAAAAAAAAAAAAAAAAAAAAAAAAAAAAAAAAAAAAAAAAAAAAAAAAAAAAAAAAAAAAAGAGGGTGCATAAACGTCGTACCATTGTAGTGTAAGACCAAATGGATCATTGTTTAGAGAGGCTATCGTTAAGGATCTTCTTCACTTGAAATGGATGGGTTTTCTTTGATTGTAAGGCTCAATACAAAGGCCACCAACTACAAAATAATGCATGAAAAGAATTTCAAGTAAAAAGCATAGTAATAAATTGCAGAACTTTGAAGTGAAATTTTATTTTAACTTACTGTAAAAAATCCGAGGCATAACAAAGTGAACCCAGGAAACTGAAATGGAGCATTCTTGGATAAGAAAAGAGCTGACAAAATTGAGGGAGTCAGTATATCCATTAACTTCACACTTTATCTTAAAAATATATATATAATTTCCAATTTTTTTTTTAAAAAAAAATCAATTATCTTCAGTTTTTAGTTAATAATTTATTTAAAAAATACTCTTGGTTGGATGAAGAAAGTCTCACATCGATTAATTTAGAAAATGATCATGAGTATACACTCTTCATTTGTATGAAGCCCTTTAAAAAAACACAAAGCATATTCAAAATTGATAATATCATATCATTGTAGAGAGTCGAGTTCGTATTCCTCTAACACTCTTCAACTTTTAAAAGAGTTTAAAAATACATTGAAATTCCAAAAGTAAGGTATTAATAAAATTTCAAAATACTATCCGTTAACATTAATTGTAAGTGTATTTTTTGAACTGTTTTTTGAAAATTTAAGTATAATTCAAAGCCTTGAAAGTTTTAAATTTTAAAATAAAGTCAAATTTTTTATTAATTTGGCCTACAACTTTACGTACCTGCTAGAGGGTTGAAAACTAATGGAGATATGGCGTAAGCAAAGCTTTGAATGCCAAAAATGCAACCTTGAGCTTTTCCCTAATGATGGAAACATTAAGTTTTTTAGATCGAAGTTTGTTCAAACAAGAAAAGTATTGTTTAATGAAGCATTTACATACCTGTTCTTCAGCCTCAACCTGCTTTGATGCAATACTGCATGCCTGTTTAACTACTATGCATTAAAACCCAATATTTATAATTGAAATATATAGCAAATTATATTGAACTTACTGCGGGCATTACGCACCAAGCAAGAAGAAAAAGTGTAGATGAAGCATAAACAACCTGCATTCATTGGAAACGTTTTGAAATTCACAAACAATTCAAAAGAAGGTGAAATTCAACCGATTCAAATGTTATATCCTTGACCAATATTGTAATAGTCTAAAGTTACTGCTAGCAGATATTGTCCGTTATGTATTGTTATTAGCCTCACGATTTTAAAACACATTTATTAGGGAGAGGTTTCTACACCCTTAAGGAATATTTCGTTCCTAATGTGAGATCTCACAAATATACTCGAGATTTGAATCTCCTCCTCCACAAAAAATTATTTAAAGGGTCATACAATAAATAATTTTCTCTCGACCATCTCCCACGTGCCACAGAACTTGCTTAAGATAAGATGGCATACGATCCTTAAATAATAGGTACGACCTTAAAAGTTCAAGATTAGGTTAGAAACACCTCGTTTATAATCTACTTTCAATAGAGATAGGGGGAGGAATTACCCAAAATGACCAAGCAATGCTTAAGATTAACAACTGCATGAAAGGGCAAAATGGTCAGATGACTAAAATTAGGAAGTTTAAGATAAAGTATTAAGCAAATATAGTCAATATACATTTATAAAGGTGGCAAAGAGAGCGACTGAAAGCAAGTTTTTATCCCCGATCACAGCTGATAAGAATGATGCCACAATGGACTGCAAAGTAGTTATGCTCCATTATTCAGAAGCTAAACCTATAATTTGAACTTAAAAAGCGTACCTGTGAAATAGCTCCAAAAGCCCCAATGAGTATCAATAAGCTAGCAAATTGATCTTTGTTGGAGAGAAAACGAGCCTTGAAGTAGTACTACACCAATTTATCATAATTCAATTTAACAAAACTATTAGAAAAATGTACAATTCACTGAGTTTACCAAACTTATAAGTCAGAAATTAGGTTCCGTTTGATAATCAATTGAATCTAAATTTTTAGTTTTTGAAAATGGTATTATATTGAGTTTCATTTTTTAAGAAAAATTTTGAAAATTCACGAACAGAAAAAGAAAAAGTATTTATATACTTAGTTTTCAAAAAACCAAATAATATCTAGAACTTTGGCAAATTGAGATAAACAAACTCACATTTTATCTAGAAATACATAAGCTTCCTAGATTGTCTAAAATACGTAACATTTAATGTTGTATTAGTTGTAAAAGTTGGGAGAAAGAAAGTGTACCAACAACGATGCTTGTGTCCAACCCAAAGCTATGCTGTTGAAGAAACAAACTGCTAATGTTCGTGAAAATGTTGAGCTAAAAACACAACACAACACTTAAAATATGGTCAGATTAATATAAATAGATAACAACGAGGAATAAGGACGACAACAGTAATATAAAATTATATTAAATAATTTATTGATGAATGTTGGTTGAACATTTAAATTATATTATAATTTATAGAATATTTTTAAAGTAAATTTAGGATTATTCATTTAGAATTTTTTTACAATAATTTTTATTATGATTGAATTTTTTTTTTAATTCCCGCCAAAATAAATGAGATACGAAATTCAAATTTCATGTTTAGAATTTTGACAATTTACAAAATTAAATTACCTAAATCCACAAAAATAAACTATGAAAAATAAGGAAATTGAGAATTAATTACCTTCTTCCAAGCAACGATGTGATTTCCTTGAAAGAGGGGATTGTTTTGGCCGTAGACGGAGGCAATTGGGGAACATTATCGGCACCGTCTCCGTCTTCCTCCGTCTTCAAAATCGGCCGAGACAACAGATCCATTTTATTCGAAACACTTTCTTCTAGAAAAATCCTCACATACGCAATCGCAAACAACGACGCGCACACAGCGACCTAATTACGAAACAGTCAAATCCATAACCAAAAACACTAAATCAGAACTCAAATTCGAATCAAACGATCTAAAACGAAAGCTAATCGAACGAAGAACCTGAAAGATCACGTCGATTGAAAGGAATCGAGCCACCAAGTTTCCGCACAAGTAAGAGCCAGAAAAAACTGCCGATACGATTCCGAACGCAGATAATCGCTGATCCACTAGAACTTTGTCAGCCTGAGAAGAAAAAGCGAGGAGAGTTTCGATTTCAGACACATTCCTGCTATGGAAGATCTGGCGGAGACGGAGATTCAAGTACCGCGTAAGCGAGGGCGAGGGAGATTAAGGTGCCGCCGGTGAGCACGGCGGTAAAAGTCCTTACCACATAGTATGCGTAGAAGAAACTTTTACTTCTTCCAAATGCCAATATCGCTAAAGAAACAAATGAGTTAATAAGATTAAAAAAAAAAATTAATCGAAAAAATAATTATGAATAATAATTTTTTATTTACTTTAAAATAACATTTTTTTAACAAAATTATAGATGAAATTAGATATTTTAAAAGCGATTTTCTTAAAAAGAATTAGGGATTTAAATAAATATTTAAAACTTGGAGTCGATAAATTTCAAAATTCAAATTTATTAATTCATTAAATTTTGTTTTCTAATAATTATGAAAATTTGTCAATATATATATATATATATATATGTCTTTCACCTAGCCGAATTAATGACTTTCACATCTAAATATAATTTAATTCAAAACTTTTATTCTATTTAATATTAAAAAATAAAATATCAATCTTATGTTGAAAGTGGGCATAGTTATTAATTATTTAAATAAAAAATTATAAAAAAGATATAACTATTTTTTTTTTAAGAAAAGAAAATGTTAACAATATATTGACAAAGACTGGTTTAAATTTTATTAAAATTATCCAAATTGAAAGGAGATTGAAATGATCATATATAATAATTATTTTGTTTTTAATTTTAATTTTTTAAAAATTAATATTAAAAAAATCATCTATTAGAATATTCTCTCTAATATTAAAATAAATCACCTTTTAGAGAATTTATTCCTCTATAATTAGCTTGAAACTTAATCTATCATAATAAATTTATAACTAAAAAAATTAAAACCTAATTTTATTTGACCATTTGTCGGAATTTATTTGTCATATTAATTATATATATATATATATATATATTTGTGGTTTTCAATTATTTTATTTTTAAAATAAATTGAAAATAAACTATTTCCTAATTATTATTATTTAAGGCGTAAATAGATTAAGTTTCACCTATATAAATAATTAAAATCTCATAAAATTAAAATATCAAATATTTATCTGTCACAATACATTAACATTAATTTAATTACAATAGAATAAAATTATAACTCTTGAGTGGGTTGAGTTGACTTGACGTAAAAAATGTCAATTCACGAACTAGCCCAAGTTTTAAATTTAAAAAATTCTACTCAACCCAAACAAAAATAAAATCTGAATTATTTCTCAATAATGTCGCAAACATTACTTCCACCCCTCATCATATACATGATATAGTTGTAACTCTATTATCGAGTTGGTCGGGTTAACTCGACTTTAAAAAATCAACCTCATGAACTGACTCAAATTTTTTATTTTTAAAAAATTCAACCCAATCCAAATCTAAAAAAAAAAAAAAAATAATAATAATAATAATAATAATAATAATAATAGAATGAGAGGTTACATGGGGCTTCGGGTACCTGTTGGAATGGCAGAGAGAAGGATGGGAAGTGTTAGTAGATTTTTCCTTCCGTATTTGTCGGATAAGCTCCCAATCCATGGCGTCATGACCATTGCTCCCAATCCAATTATCTGTATTTTTTTTTTCCTGTTATTTAAAAAAAAAAAAAAAAAAAGCGCAAAATTAAATGCAATTATAAACTCACTGCGTCTTGGAAGCCAGTGAGGTAGAAGACGAGGGGACACTGGTCTTGGTGGCCGGGACACAGAGCGTCGGTGGTTACGTCGACTATGGTCGGAATAACCACGGCGTAGCTGAATCCGACGAGAAGCACCGTCGCCAACAGGTGGCGGAGTTCGCTTATTACCTCCTCCATCTCCGATTCTCTGGTTCTTTTTGGAGCTCTTGATAATGAAGAAGAAACAGAGAGGAAAGTGGAGTAGGAGCAGGAGTGGGGCGGGGGGGTTTTGTTACCTTATCTTTTCCTATTTAATAATTATATGGTCCTTCCCTTTTTTTTTTAAATTTTTTTTTTTTTCATGTGATGATTATAATTATTTTAAAATTATTTTTCCAACGATGGTAACAGCTCAAAAAAAAAAAATAATGACATCTACCTCCAACATTCGCTACAACAATGATAACGACCTCCAACAATCACGGTGCCAACTTTGGTTCAAGCTTCCGTAGTTTAGATTGATTAATCTAAATTGGTCGAGTTCTCAAGTCATTTAAACACTTTGAACAATCATTCCCTCGTTGAATCAATTTGGTTATTATGATTTATGTTCTAAATCTTATAATTAATTATTTGTTATTAATAATTAATAAATATTTTAAAATTGGATTTATAATATATAGATAAAATTGGATAGATTATACGACTCACTTTGTAATTATTATAAATTATTTAATTAAAATCGTTTTTAGAGATATGTGAATATGAATATTCTATAATATTTAATTATTATTTTCACTTGTTATCTAATGAAATATAAGATATGAGGCTTGTAATTAAATATCTAGAAAATGTATATACTTTAATTCTGACAAGAATTTGACGCACGTGCCGAATTATATCTTGCTGTCTGAAAGGAATTCAAGATCATACGTGTGCGCGTGGCGCCTTCCTACTATCGACCGTACAGCGCGTGAACAATCTACACCACGTTAACGTTTGAATTAAATAAATAATTTTAATGTATTTATTTATTGAATTAAGAAACTGCCGTTATATCTTTTTAAACGGCCAAACAAACTGCCGTTTGTTGTGGTCCATCCACGGCTCACGCGCCTTCCTTTACCGTCAATTTGTCTCACCATCCACCTCGCATTTGTGGTGGCCCAGCCTGGCTGATTATTCTTTTTTGGCCCGATAATAAATTGACACGTGTAAAATTATTGATTTTTATATAGTATTTATATTTTTCTCCGAAAAAAAAAAGTTAAATCCTAGTCAATCATTTGTTTCCTTTTATTTATTTTATTAAAAAAATCAAAAGTCTAAAAACATTATAAATATTTTACCAAACAAAGCAGAATAATTTTCACCATTCGTATGCGTCCACATAATTACACGTCACCCCACTGAAAATAAAGACAGTTACCTTTGTTAAAGGTAGAATAGATCATATTTGTGTATAGTAAGATAATGAGTGATTTACTAGTTTGTTACCAAATCTATGATTTACTCGTTTGTTACCAAATCTATGATTTACTCCTTTGTTACCAAATCTATGATTTACTAGTTTGTTACCAAATCTATGATTTACTCGTTTGTTACCAAATCTATGATTTACTATCTATGATTTACTCGTTTGTTACCAAATCTTTGTTACTAAATCTATGATTTAGAATGTAATCTTCATTATATACATCTATAAATACATAAGGTCGTGACTCTAGATTATTGAGCCATTCAACTTGACATGGTATTAGAGACAAAGGTTTATTTTTTAAATGTCTACCATATCTTCCTCCTCCTCTCCATCCACCATCTCCAACACCGTCTCAACTACCATGGGGACCTTTGGCCCAATCTCTCTACACCATGCTGTCACAATTCGTCTAACCAAAAACAACTTCATCATATGGTGCGACCAGCTCCTCCCCTACCTACAGAGTACGAAGCTTATGGGCTACCTCGATGGCACCAATGCCGCACCTGCCAAGTTGGTCCCTTCCTCAACTACGGCTGGTGCTGAGTTGGTCTCTAATCCGGTCTATAATCAGTGGTATGATCAGGATCAATATGTTCTTAGCGGTCTTCTCTCCTCCATGTCTGAGGAGATTCTTTACGATGTGGTTGCCGCTACTACGTCTAAGGAGGCGTGGGATACCTTGCAACGGATGTTTTCGTCATCAACTCGTGCTCGCACTACTCAGATTCGTGTTGAGCTCGCCACGTCCAAGAAACGAGATCAATCTGCTGCAAATTATTTTCGCAAGATCAAAGGGCTAGCCACCGAGTTGGCCGCCGCCAACTCTGCCTTGCAGGATGATGATGTAATCGCGTATCTTCTCGCTGGTCTTGGCCCTGACTATGATCCCTTTGTCACCTCAATCACTACCAAGAGTGAATCCCTCACGCTTGATGATGTGTTCGCACATTTAATGACGTATGAAGCTCGCCAACTACAACACCAGGCTGAACTTCAGTTAAATCTTGGATCTTCTGCCAATTATGCTGGTCGTGGTGGTCAGCATAAGAATCGTGGGTGTAGGGATCGTGGTCGTGGTCGTGGTCGTTCTCAAGGTTATGCACCCTCTCGTCCTGCTGGTGATCGTCGTGGCCCTTCTACTCGTCCTTCCTGCCAGATCTGTGGCAAAGTGGGGCATACTGCTATCCGCTGCTGGCATAGGATGGATGAGTCTTATCAAGATGAACCTTCTTCTGCTCCTCCTACGACACTGGCGGCTACTTCCTCTTACAAGATTGACCCAAATTGGTACAGCGACACATGCGCTACAGATCATATCACCAGTGACCTAGATCGTCTCACTGTGCGTGAACGTTATCATGGAGGCGAACAAGCTCAAGTCGACAATGGAGCAGGTTTGCGTGTTTTGCATACTGGTCATTCTCTAATTAATACTGCTACTCGTCCTCTTGCATTGCGTAACACGAAGCATGTTGAAGTTGATTATCACTTCGTTCGTGAACGAGTATCGACTCGTCAGCTTGATGTTCAACTCATTTCTTCCAAGGATCAGCTCGCCAATATCATGACAAAGTCATTGCCAGCTCCTTCTTTTAGCAATTTTAGGCGCAGTTGGTAGAGCAGAGGACTGAAAATCCTCGTGTCACCAGTTCAAATCTGGTTCTTGGCACATCATGAATTTGTATGCGTATCTATTCTGCAGATTCATTAATAAAATAGATTATGAAAAATACCGATACATCATGATATCTGGAAATATACCCTTTAACTAAACTATATTTTACTCTATTTATAGATGAGTAAAATACACAATTTTACTGGTTTGTTACCAAATCTAGTGATTTACTGGTTTGCTACCAAATCTAGTGATTTACTGGTTTGCTACCAAATCTAGTGATTTACTGGTTTGCTACCAAATCTAGTGATTTACTGGTTTGCTACGAAATCTAGTGATTTACTGGTTTGCTACGAAATCTAGTGATTTACTGGTTTGCTACGAAATCTAGTGATTTACTGGTTTGCTACTAAATCTAGTGATTTACTGGTTTGCTACTAAATCTAGTGATTTACTGGTTTGCTACCAAATCTAGTGATTTAGAATGTAATATTCATTATACACATCTATAAATATATGATTTAGAATGTCACGTCAATGAGACATTCAATCTAACAAATAGATATTTTTTTAAATAAAAAAAAATGGTTTAAGGTTTTGTTCATCGGAAGCTGCTGCACTCCGACCGTCGGACTCCACGGCCGGAGAGATTTCTGGCGACGGCAATAACGACGGCGCCGATCCACTGGACGCATCTGTGTCCATGGTTCACGAGATTCCGCATGAAGCCGCCATCGGTGGTGGCTGGCGGTGTGAGAGTGAGGTGTAGGTAGGCCAAGGCGGCGTGTTTGAGGAGTGGGTTTTTGATGGGGAGTTCGTTCCAGGCGGAGGCGGTGGAGGGCGGCGGAGAGGGGGTGTCGAGGAGGAGGTCCTTGAGGCTTGTGTAGGATTGAAGAGGGGTCATTTCGATGTCGGAGAGTTCCAGTTCCGGCGAGGTGAGAGGGTGACTGGGCGGAGAATGGGAGTGGAAGAGAGGAGAGAAGTTGTGATGTTTAAATTACGACTAAATTACAATTTTTATAAAATCTTATTAGATTTATTCTTATATTTTAAAATTTTTAATCTGAAAAATAAAAATTACCTACTTTTTTAGAAAATGGGAAAAAAATTCATCACTAATTCCTACAAAAATAAATAAAAATTTTTTTGTAGGAAATAAAGATCAAACAGTCCCATTATATAGACATCTCGATTCGTCAAAAAAAATATATTCGAATTGAGTTAATTTTAAAAATTAAAATTTCAATTACAGACATAATTATTTTAATTTTATGTAATTTCATGATTATTTTTTTAAAAATTTCTTTTTAATTCTTTATATCATAACTTTTCAAAAAATATATATTAAAATTGAGTCGCACATTTTAATTAGCCTTTTAAATCATTATTTAAATATGTAAATATTCTTCTTGGGTTGAATTGGAATATTTAAGAATTTGTATAATATAGAATAAGATTTAATTATATTTGTTTGTTATTATGTTTAAAACAAATGCTATAAAATTGGATTTGGGTGTGTTTGGTATAATTATTTAATACAATCAAACTTTTAAAAGGTAAATGAAAATTGGTTCATATTCATATTAATTTGTGGATATATTTGTCATTTTCTAAGTTAGAAAATGAGAGTTTTGTTCGGATTTTTTTTTTTAAAGAATAATATACGGAAAAAAATCACCTACGAATACTCCGATCCCTGTAAATTCCTCGCGGAGAATCCCGACCCCAATCTCAGAATTTCCATGAAATAAATGATAGAGATGGAGACCTACTTTGTAGACATCTCTAGTAATAGAGCAAAATATTAGCATTTGTTCGAGGTAGAGTTGGATTTTGAATTCGTTCAGAACGGTTGAGCCAAGTGCACTTGATACAGACCGAGCTCATCTCATTCACATCAGCAAAAAACGTCGTACTCGAAATATTTCACAAAAAGGATGGTTGGAGGTTTCATCCTCTTGAAGGCTATGGTGTTTTGTGGCCCTTTCATCCTTTAAGGCTATGGCTTTAAGCCTCTTTGCTGTGTTCATCACGCTGAGAAGAAAGATGGTTGAGGTTAATGGACAGCCAAGATTTACAGAGACAATCCCAAAGATCAGTTATCTATGTTCCCTATGCTATTAGAATATTTCCCAAAAAGCTTGCACAACTCTCTCTCTCTCCCCTTTGTTCCTAGCTGCCATCAACCTATATAGTCCGTTTTGGCTTATTACGTATCGTCGTCAGTCTCACGATTTTAAAATATATTTGTTAGGAAGAGGTTTCCACGCCCTTTGGAATCTCACAATCCACCCCCCTTGAGGACCAGTGTTCTCGCTCGCACACTGCTTAGTGCTTAGCTCTGATACCATTTATAATAGTAAAACTCACTGCTAGCAAATATTGTCCATTTGACCCATTATATATCGCAGTCAGCCTCACGATTTTAAAACGTGTCTGTTAGGGAGAGATTTCCACACTCAAGGAATGTTTCGTTCCCCTCTTCATCCAATGTGGGATCTCAAATCCACCCCCTTTGGGGGCCAGCTTCCTCGCTGGCACTCACACCGCTCAATGCCTAACTCTGATACCATTTCTAACAATCCAAGCCCACCGTTAGCAGACATTATCCGCTTTGGCCTGTTACGCTTCGCCGCCAGCCTCATGATTTTGAAACGTGTCTGTTAGGGAGAGGTTTCCACACCTTTATAAGGAATGTTTCGTTCACCCCTTCGTTCGATGTGGGATCTCACAATCCACCCCCCTTTGAGGACCAGCATCCTCGCTGGCACACTGCTCGTTGCCTAGCTCTGTTACCATTTCTAACAATAAGTCCATCACTAACAGACATTATCCACTTTGACCCGTTACATATCGCCGTCAGCCTCACGATTTTAAAACGCGTCTACTAGGGAGAGGTTTTCATACCCTTATAAGGAATACTTTGTTCCTCTCTCCACCCGACGTAGGATCTCACATATTCAATACGAAAGTTCAATACGAAAGTTCACTGAACCACCATTTTGGACTATCCAAGCTTTTGTTCCTTACCTCTTTGAGTTTCAATATGTTCATACCTTATCCTCCATCTCCCACCTGTAAATTGTTTCAAAAGTCGGCCGGATTTAGTTTATGTAAGCGACAAGGTCCCCTGCAAATAAAATAATGTCAGAGTCAGCTGAGGAATCGTTTCAAGCATACTAAGAAATGATAAGATCAACAAGAATTTTGTCTAGTTGCCAATGTCCACTTGGGACAACAATGGACAACTTCTTACACGTGGCATCAACCCAGAGGATCAGTGATGACAGAGGCTGTCATATTTAGTAATGTCCGGATTGCTTGTCTGTTCAATCTTGGAAGCTACAAGATCATCAGCACTGAAACATTCCAAGCAGCAATCTCTGAAGAACAACAACAAGCAACAGTCATGGGAGCTCAAAGCAACAAGCCTCTTCCAACATTAAAACATCTTTTCGACCAAGATCCATATAGCAACAAAAGCTTTAGCTTCAACAATGATCTCGAAGATGAAATTCTTTCTATAAGTTCGTTCTGCACCGCCACGACGAGCCAGTCTGCATCGGCTTCTCATGAACTAAAACGGTTCAAGCTCACTCATCTTTTCTATGTTGTCAAGACTTCAAAGCATATACTGCACGACGATGTTTTATCGTCCCTGCTGACTTTAGTGTCGACTAATCTATTCCGACCACTACCACCACCGTGCACGGCTGCAATCAGCTCAAATGTAGCCGATGATGAAGTGGTCATTCCCATTCCTTCTCTGACATGGCCACAACTTGAAATTGTTTATGATATGCTGTTATGGCTGCTCATCAACGTTGATCCACAAACACTTGAAAAACATATACATAACAGCTTTCTTCTTGGTCTTCTATCACTTTTCGATTCAGAGGAAACGAGGGAACGAGAGAATTTGAAGAACATATATCACCAAATATATTACAGATTCACCATGTACAGATCATTCATGCGCAAGGTGATGAGCACGGTGTTCTTAGACTATATTTTCGAGACGGAGCGGCATAACGGTATTGCAGAGATGCTTGAGCTATGGGGGAGCATAATTAATGGTTTTGCAGTTCCTTTGAAGGAAGAACATAAAGTTTTTCTGAAAAGGATACTAATTCCATTGCATAAGGCCAAAGGAATGCAAGGTTTCAACAAGCAGCTGGCTTACTGTGTGTATCAGTTTGTGCATAAGGAGCCTGAGCTTGGTGGGTTGGTTGTGAGGAGGATCATAAGGTACTGGCCGCTGGCTAATAGCCAGAAGGAGCTAATACTCATTGAGGAGTTGGAGGATTTGGTGGAGAAATTGGACCCTAAACTACATAGAGATTTGGCTATGCCCTTTTGTTCTCACATGAACAAATGTTTCAACAGTTTGAACTCCCAGGTAACGTTGAATCCCTTAGCTGCTACTCATTGTGAGTTTGTAGGTACTATATTTCTTGAACTTTTGATTTCATATGAACAGAGTTTCAAAAGATATGAACTCCAAAGAAACAGATAAAATCAGAGAGAAACAATCATAAGCATATACCTTATTAAGAAAAATCTGCGCAAGGCTTGGAGAGGGAACACCATAATGAAGATGTTTTGAGTGGATATCCCTTTCGAGCTTCCACTCAAAGTTTTTAAAAAGCGTCTACTAAGAAGAGATTTTCACACTCTTATAAACGATGTTTCATTCTTCTCCCTAACCGATGTGGGATCTCACAATCCACCCCCTTCGGGGCCTAACGTTTTTGCTGACACTCATTCCTTTCTCCAATTGATGTGGGATTCCCTAATCCACCCCGGTTTGGGGTCTAACGTCTTTGCTGGCACACCACCTCGTGTCCATCCCCCTTTAGGCCTAGCGTCCTCATTGACACTTGCTCCCTTCTCCAATCGATGTGGGACCCCCTAATCTACCCCTCTTCTAGGCTCAACGTTCTTGCTAACACACAATTCCTTTCAGGGGTCAGCGTTCTCAGTGGCACATTGCCCGGTGTCTGGCTCTGATACCATTTATAATCCATAACAAATTTAGGCGTGGAAGCCGGGAAAACCCTACAAGTAGCTAATGAACATTATCCCATAAGACATTAAATATTGCTAGTAATCGATTCCAGCACTTTAGAATACGAACAACCAAAAAATACGCAATTAAGAACGTACCCATCTCTAAAAAGAGGGGTGGGGTGGGGTGATTCTGAAGGTGGATGAACATTGGATTGGTTCCAAGAAATAGTATGAAACCAACCCAATATCCATATAAGGACAATATCGTAGATGAAACACTAATGAATTAGGGAGAGGGGCAACAGAGAATATCCAGGATGACTTTCAATGCTACTCTTACATATGCAGGAGATTGATCATAGCAAATAAAGAAATGGTAGTATGAATTTCGAATTCAAAAGATTTTAGTTGTAAGAACAAAACGTGATATAGACTTGTATAAGTACTCAAAAGATAGCATAAGCCCTTGATTATCAATATCAGTAAGCAACAATGGGTTGTTTTGCATTCAGGTGGCTGAACGAGCACTATACATATGGAATAGCGAAGCATTCGTGAAGATGGTGTCCACAGCAATGGAACAAGTGTTTCCATTAATCATACAAGGAATGGAAGAGATTGTTCATAGCCATTGGAACGACAACGTCAAGAAATTGGCTCACAATGTGAAGGCTTTACTTGAAGAAATGAATCCATTTCTGTACCATAAAACCCTACACCAAAATGGGTTTCAAATAACACAAGCAACCCAAGCTCAGAGACTGTAATGGCTGCACCAAAAACAAAGTGGAAGAAAAAACTCCCATGTAAAATGGATCAAATAACTCACTTTTACCATTTCACACCAAGAATCTCTCTCAAAAACTTCACTCAGCAGCAGAGGGCAAGATGATTCAGTACAAACATGATATGGTTTGATCAAATTAGAAAAAACTGAAGTACATGACAGTTCCTTATTGCTTTCGAAAGCAAAAAGAATCCCAAATCGCCACAAGAATAACTCAGCTGTATCCTTCATGAAAACCTATAACCCTTTTTCTTTCATTAATGGAAAAATCATGGAACCAAAATCATAAACTAAAAAGGACAAGTGATTGACTCTACTCTCTACCCATATAAACTTCTATAAGACAAACCGTCACCCCAAAATCGATATAATGAATCCGGGTAGGTACTCGAAACGACCACATGAAAGGAAAGGATTGGGAACTATACGGGCACCAACACACTATCTCAACATATCTCCCCTGTACAACATTGATTGCTCCCCTTCAGCTGCTTTCATTTCAAGTGCTGTCTCAACCTGTATAAGGATGTGCAATTATCTTCAAGCTTCAACCAATAAGGCATTTTAGTAAGAGCTACGACACACAAGACAAGGCACAAAGCGACCATTGGTTTCGAGACAGAATTTGAAGCATATATTTGAGAAGAATGGTTGCTGAAGTAAATTGATAAACGTCGTCCTATACTTGATATTTCGATAGTTTGTCCCTCACAGAAGGTTCTAGAGAAGAAATATACTGGTCCCATCCACCACCATTTATCAGCATCTGCCAAATAGACATTGATATGATCATTAATATACTGTACACTAGGATCATTATACTATTACAAGTTATAGGAACATAATTATCAAGACAAAGGAAAGAAAACAAAGGGCCCCTAAGAATGGTCCAGCCACAAGTGGGACGTACCAAAAACTCTCTTTGCCAGCCTAATCCATAGCCATCCATCTTAACTCTTAAATCAGATAAAGGAAATCTACCAGTTTATAACGTATTCCATAGTTCGGTCTTTCTTTCAGTACCGACAATTTAAACAATATTTGCCTTAAAATGGGAGATGGGGAATGGTCAGAAGTAGCTTAAGTACGGACCTGTTTATAACCATGCAGAACCTGGCACACTTCATTATGAAGATCTTGACTCCTTATTTCCTGCGGGAAATAAGTTCGGTTTAGGAATACGTAGTCCCTCATAACAAAGATCAAGTAATATCAAAAATTGATAAACGAAGTCTCCATGCTTACATGCCAACTAGCAATGGCTTTGCACATATAAGCAAGTGAACTTAGTGCCCCTGACGGATTTGATTTAGCCTGAAAGTAGCAAAGATATAATAATTATTAATCAGAAACATATGAAGTATCGCTATAAACTCGAGGGGCTTACCAGAGCACAAAGACCTCGGAAAGCATCCTCTTTTTCTACATCGTCACGTATCCTGCCAGTATAATAAAAACCTCAATCCATGCTCAAAAATACAATGGATTAAAAAGAAAAAGGAAAAAATACTCGGTTCGCTCTCTCTTAGTGACAAACTGTGATTTAAACAAAAACAATCAGAAATTAACAATTTTGTCTAAGCTTTGATCACAACATTCATAAAGTAGAGAAAACCTTACATGGATAAAGCAGTGCACCATGGTTGCATGAAATGTTCCATATGTGGTGACACTAGCTGCGGACAAACCCATGCAATCCTTCCAAGTGTAATTGCACTATTTTCTACCAGAGATTTATTTAGCTCCTGCATAGCTCAAAGATATTAAATTTAATAATAATGAGCATGCTAAATACATGCGTGCGAGCACACACATTCAGTATCCCTCCTCAGGATGTAAGGGACAATCTTTACACAGCTCAATTTTTCTCTCATTGAACTGAAACGATATAAAAAATCTACCCTTTGTCACATATGTTTCAAGTTCTTGGTGAACAAAAGGCTCATCAGTGTCATAACAAACAAACTAAGAAGCATGATACGGATATGAGACACAAATACGACATCTACACGGTGACTCGACGTTTTGTAAAAAATTAGAACATAGACACAGCAAGGACACGTTTATTAAAATACACATTTTTTAAATTATATATTAAGCTTATACTACATGAAAATTCCAAATGAATAAGTTTATGTATTTACATATTTTAAAAAATGAGTATGGTGTATTTTACTCAAAATTTATTATGTTTGTCCTATATTATTATGTCTATTTAGTATACTTGTTTGTTAACACATATTTATTGTGCTAACAAGTGTCAGCCTATCCAAATGTCTGACACGGACACGCTAACCAAGCTAAAGAGTATGTGTTTATTAACACACAAATAATGAGACATGTTAGTACAAAATTATGGGGACCATCACCTGTGCATGTTGAAGAATTGGGACCAAGCTTGAAATCACTGTCATAACGACTGGAGAAATTTCTTGGTGTACCTAAACCAATAAAAATGTCAATTAATGTAAAATTGTTGCTTACAAATTCCATTTCCCAACAAGAAGATTGACGTGGAACATGCAACGCAATACCAGATTTTCTAATCTTAATCAGCATACAGGAATATAAAATAATATGATATCATAATTCAGAAACATAGAAATTTAGAAGAACACACTTGGGGTTGTGGTAGTGCAACCAGAACTAGCAAATAGGATCAAAGAACCAGTTTGAGTTGGTGAATTTTGGGCTTCTCTTCAAGCTATTGCTTGAAAGAATTCCTTAACGAGTACTATTAGCATTATAGTAAAGGATAGTGTTGAATTTCCAGGTTGAGGATGTTTTACCATCAGATGCATTACATCGAACTTATAAAATAAGAATCCTCCTACCTTTTTTTCTAAGGCATGATCCAAAAATATACTTAAATAGTCACAATATGAAGCCTGTGAGAAGATACATGCCCATACAAGCTTAAAGTACTTTGTGTGTGTGTGTGTGTGTGTATGAAAACCTACACATACCTTAATAGCTAATTCTCCAATTGCCCAGCAGGCATTGTTAGCCACAGAAACAATTTCCTTCAGCTTGGGAGTGTCCTGTGCAGAAAACGTATCAGACTAGTACAATAACTTCAAATTATAAACGCAAATAATATCGTAGATTATTTACCAGTTGTTTTGCTGCAGCGGTAAGAAATTCTGACAAACGTGGTAGCAAATGAACGTGGCATACCTAACCACAAAAATATGAATAAAGCATAAACACAATAGAAAAATATCAAGGGACACTGTCGAGCATCAGAAGCTTCATCCATGCAAATGAGGTTGCAAATGGACATGGCATACCGAGCAGTCAACAACTCTTGTGCAATCTCCTCCACCAAAGGGTAAGCAAAGAATGGAACATTCATTTGAAAACAAATAAGTATAATGGGAGCAACTTTTCAATGGAGAATACACACATCGCACACTTGTACTGACACACAGATGTACATATTTGTGGGGAGTTTGTTGAGGTTCGAAATTTGAATAACCTACTAAACTTAAAGGAGCAAAGGGAAAACAATCCAAGAGATCAATCCAAGTTCTTACTCTTCCAAGATCCCCAAGCAATGCAAAGGCACTCTGTCGGACATCAGAAGCTTCATCCAAGCAACATTGCAGGAGCAAGTCCCTCAGATTGCTTTGAGAAACCTGATGGAAATTCAAATGTCACATGCAAAGAAGTTCAGAATATATTAGCATAGTTCATTCAATTACTATTAGAAGGCAGAGCATTCACATTTTATCTAAGAAATATACAATATCATAGTAATGAAACAGACAATAAGCACCAACAAAATTTATCTTCATCTGACAAAAAAAAAAAAAAAAAAAAAAAAAAAAAAAAAAAAAAAAAAAAAAAAAAAAAAAAAAAAAAAAAAGATGAAGAAGAAGCAAATGCTTTGTTTAGAATATAATTACCAAACTTTCTACCCCACTGCCAAGACCCTCGGCAAGTCCTGAAAGAAGATCAAGACAGCATACAATAAACTCTTTATCGTATTGAACCCCAGCAGAAGCGGGATTAACCTGCAATAGGAAATCAAGTTAACATCTTAGGAAGATGGATCAAATGATTCAAGCAGAGTATTGCAACCAGCAGTGATAAATTCTTTAATTCAAACTTAATCGCACATATCATCAAGGAGCAACCAAACTTAGTATAATGTTAAATGAGAAGAGTGGGGTTGAGAGGGGGAAAAACCAACGAAGATGGAATGCAAACACAGGAGTCAACATACTGAATACCAAGTCGTTTCAAATCGAAATTGAAAAGAGACTACACTCTGCACAGATATAAGCGAAACAAAATATCTGGCTGCTATCATTTGGTTCTAATCTGTTTCTAGAACAAAAAAAAAAACGATCATTAAGTTATCAATCTAATCAAAAGTTACTTGCAGTGGTTTAGCAGAAGTCTCTATCTGTTTTGGAGGCTTAGGACTTGAAATCTCGGCCTTGAAAAAAATTGGCAATAAGAAATCTAATGGAAGAAGAAAGTGAGGAGTTTAAATGTCTACTAAAATTATTGGAAGGTATATCTCTTGCCTCTAGAGTTGATAAAACGATTTTGAAGAAAAAACATAATAATTTCTCATTTTGTTGTTTGTTAACGCAATTTCTATCTTCAAAATTTGGAGAAAAGTTCAAATGTCAGCATGACTGGTACAGTTGGATGGCTTAAATACAGCAACTGGATTACAAAAGATATGTCTTTTATGTTTTAAAATGGTCAATTAGTAGATTAAGCACAAATATGAGATAAAGCTCCATTATATTTTAGCATAGAGAAACACAAAGAAAAGAAGAGCAAACTAAAGCATAAATTAAAGAGAGTAAAATACGTATTTATTGAAAATCAGTGATGAGGAAAACCTTTGCCATTTGTTGGGTCTGGATGATGCTTATGCATCTCTGAAACACAGGCTGAGCAAATTGGGCAAATCCAGCCCCCAAAGCCTAGAGAAAGGAAAGAAATTAATCATTTTCTCAAAAGTATTGTTACGATGACTAATAGATAAGTAATCCAACTCTGGCTGAATCCATGAAGTACAAACATTTCAAGAAATGAAGCTTTCTCGCGCATTGAATTAAGATATATATATATATATATATATATATATATATTCATAATCTTGAATTTCAATACACAGAATTTGAATGCAACACCCCAAGCCCACCGCTAGCAGATATTGTCCTCTTTGGACTTTCACTTTCGGGCTTCCCCTCAAGGCGCTTTAAAACGTGTCTGCTAGGGGAAGGTTTCCACACCCTTTATAAAGGGTGTTTCGTTCTCCTCCCCAACCAATGTGGGATATCACATTGAGGTCCGGGGGGAGGATCGATGATAAAGGGACCATCCATAACCCAGCTCACATTTAATGCCAAAGACCATTAGTCCAAAATGCTAATTTTATTAATAAGAAACAATTTTAACAGCGGGGGTAGGAAGCCCAATCCAAAGGAGTTCTATGGAAAATGCTAATAAATGAGATTAAGCATTAAAAAACAACGAGTCAATAAACCAAAACACAAATAGACCTGTGCAATAGATGTGAAGCACTCCAACAATGGAAAAAGATCTTTGTCCGAGTTCGAAAGTTGCTGCCATTTGGCAATTAATGGTGGCATGAGAACATCAAGATAAGCAGGCTGCAAACACAACAAATCAAGTGAAATCATTCTTTGATGTACTGCATGCAGAATATAAAAATAATTGTACACGCAACAAGTTTCTGAGATACAGATTCATCAAAAGAAAAGGAGATGATAGGGTGAAACCATATGTTACCTGGTTTAGTTCCGCTCCAACAGCATCTGCTAAGGTTCCAATGGCATCATACACTATCCGTTGATTCCGTCTCTGCTTAACACATATAAGCAAGTCAAATACATACAAGTTCAACAGAAGATAGTTTCCAACCCAGAAAGAAATAGGGCTTAGAATGTCAGCAGCACAAGTCTCTTTTTCTATCGAATCATTCAAAGAGGAAAGCATGAAGAAAGTTAGGTTACCTGGTACTTTCCAAAGGCACATACTAAGTGTTGTAATATATTTTCCAAATGTGGCGCCAACTCCTCTGCAGCTTCCTGCAAGTTACTAAACCCCAGTCATGAACTATATACAGAATAATCTTTAGCAGGTGTAATGAAGTTTCAATAAAAGAACCTCCTCCAGCGTTGCAAAAGCAGAACAAGCTGCTTCTTGCACCCTCTTGTTGTTGTCCAATAATCTTCGTAGAAGTCCCATGAGAACTTTATCAAATTGTTCGTAGCCTTTCTGATTTTCAATGCCCTAAGATGGGAGAAAAAGTGAAATATGATACACATCAAAATCTTGCTTCGTAAAAGTACCACGAGAACATTATCAAATTTTCTCAAAGCACTCTAAATATTTCAATTTCAGTCCCAAAAATATCAAGTTTTCTATCTTCGGCATGGAGTAGTCAAACCACAGGATTGATATTACCAAATAACTTAGAAAAAAATAAGTATAGTATCTTTTACAAAATTTAAAAAGTATTGAAAAGTAAATAAATAAACACCCAGAAACACATACCTGCACGATAAACTTGCTGAAACGAGAAAGTGTCCAACAAGAAATACTCCTTATTAGAGGAAATTTGTCGTCTAAAAGAGGAATAAGAAATGTGACAATCTGCAATACAACACAACTTATTATTGAATATTCTACTTCCTAGGTCAAAAGGAAAGCACATGAGCAACATCAAATTATCAGAAACCATAACCTGCCAATTACAGGAGGAAATGGAACTATTGAAAACAATGAGCGTAACCGTTTAAAAACCTTCAATGAGAATATTATGGGAACTGCAAGTCATGAACATTGGCTGATTAAAATATATCACCTGTGGAAGATGAGGATAAAGTCCATTGATGCAACCTTCAGCTATGGCACCAAGAGCCAATACAGCAGCTTCCCTTTCTTTCCAGGCTTCATCACCTTTTGCGGATAAATTGACCTAATAGGAATCTCAGAAAAGTTCATAAGTCTGCATGAAATATCTAACAAGAAAGAAATTGAGACTGAAGAATTCATGGGAACAATATATCAAACCCAATAAGTCTATAGCACTTACAACTCCCTTAGACCAAGTATTAATGATAAATGTCATTTAATGAGTATACACATCAAACCATAGCTTCGGAAAATAAGCAAAAGCCTAAAACTCATTTCAGTGATTAAACTGCCAAGCAAAAGCAGTTTGGGACAAGCAAACCACAGAACGAAACAATACGAGAGGAAAGAAATAAACAAAAGGACACATAATTGAGAGAGGGGAAATAGAAGATAAGGTTCACAATGGATAGCCTGACCGACTGATGGATCGAAAGAAAATATAAACAAAAATAGTGAAAAGGAAATATTCCACACCAGAGGTTCTGCTTTCTTTGCCTGATTATTTGCCTACCTCAACAATAGGCATCAATATAGGAAGAATTTCATCCCCAAACACATTCGAGAGAATATCAAGAGCTGCAGCGCTGCATTTGCGCAAGTTCCAAATATTTACAATGTCATCATCCTAAATTATGCAAAGAAGTTGATATTAGAGGGGGAAAACTTAACCCAACAGAAGAAAGTAAGACATACAAGAAGACATTATCTGTTGACTGGAACCCATAAGCAAAAAATAAGAAAAATAGTAAAACAACGTACATCATCTTCTGCATTATCTGATCCATGTAACCTTGACGAATGGAACCGGGGTTTTAGATCCTGCAGTGCATAAATTCAGGCAAAATAATAACGAAGATGGCACCAGTAATTGTAGATAGCACGGGAATTCATCAAAAAGGCCATCAAGGTAATGAAACACTGGAATTTTCCAGTTAAGACCTCCAAAATTAACAATGAATGAGAGAAACCGTACCTGCTCCCGGTCTGGAAGAGATCCTTCTTCCTGCAAAAGCGAGTAGATGGAAGACACATCATGAACCATTAAAATTGGCAATCATACATACACAAATAAACAAATTTAAGTATGACAATTCACCTCAGCCTCAAGAAGTGATTCATCGTCATCAGCATAAACCATATTTGACAATAGTGCCTACAGAAGTTGAAACATGCACGTAAAAAGTATTACAAACATCTCAACAGCAAGGTATTGAAAGGAAGAAAATATTTTTCTGAGCATGTGCCATACTGGAATTAAACGTGGCAAGAACTCTCTTAAGTTCTCGGGAGGTAATTGGGCATCACAATATGCAGACCTGCCAAGCATAACTTAAAATGAAACAGATCTAACAAAGAAAATAACCAACACAAATGAGAATAGACGGGGGCGGCTTTAAAAAGGAGTCATCATCCAACAGAAGTCTCAAAGGCCAAGGATGGAAGAAACATGAGTATTCATCAGGTTCATGATTTACCATGAATTAACAATAGGGAGAAGAAAAAACGAAGTAGCAACCCTCTAATGATATAAAATTACAAAAAAGGGAAAGATTCCAGCCAAAAACATTGCAATGAGGAGGAATTCTAGTACAAAAATAATGAAGTAATATTTTGAAATAAAAAAATACGTTTGAAATTGAAGCACATCATTCATAGAAAGCCGTAGGACTTTAAAAAAATAAGAAGAAGCCATAGACATTCACAAATTGAAACTTTAACAAATAGTTAAACCACATTGTTCTGCAGTTTAAATTATTTTACACAGGTTATATTTACTAACAAGATAAATTAAGTAATATTTAGATCCAATTCACAAATTGAAGTGTTACATTGATAAAAGATATTAATTAATATTACAATGGTCTTCTAAAAGAAAATGAAATGTGAGAAAAGAAATATTTGCATAGATAAGAGACAATTATATTTAGAAACAAAAAAAGGTTTTAAAGATGGGAGAGAAGAATAAAAGGCTATTGCTACAATCATCCATAATCAAAAGAATAGGCAAAGTACAAAGCTCTTGGGTAGTGGACATCCAAAGAGACGCCAAAAAGATTCATCTTCTTAATCTTCAAAAACTAAGGAATAAACCTTTTCATGGACTAGCTGCTTAACAACTTCAACCAAAAACTACAGGAAAAGTATGACACATTGGGGTATCTCCCTTGAAACTTTGGGATTTCAAGACCCATTTGCTTGTGGGACTCTAGTTTGGCTCTGTAGAACCACACATCCAGTTTCTACCATCCTGAAACCTCATGGACGTGTGGAATTACCCCCAAGGACCACCAGGTCGTGTCCCCTCCACATCCTTAATCTAAGTGCAGCCTCCTAAACTGAAGGTTCCACCCTTTTTCATGCCCATTGTAACAATCTAACAACCAAATTTCCCCTTAATCCAACACACGCACACATCTTCCTTTTTATCCTATAAATTGTTTGTATTTTGCTACATGTTTCCTATAAAATAGATAATATTGTATCCTTGGATAACAATTTCCCTTAAAAACAAGGGCCACTCACTAAAAGGGGGAACAATGTGAGTTTAAGTATTTCAACGAAATCCCCGGAGATCTTCAGCAAAAATGGACTAAATGTAAAGAGAATCCAACTCTTTTCCATCTTTCCACACAAAACATATTATGAGGATTAAGAAAAAATGAAAAGTAACAACTTTGAATGTGTTTCATATCTTAAGCAAAACCACCAAACAATGTACTGAAATTTCGAGTATCAAACGGTCTAATCAAAACCATGCAAGGCATACCGTGGATATGAATGCTTTTTGAGCATGGTAATATCTTAAAAACCAAAATTTTGTATCTGGGTTAATAATGTAGGAAATGTGCAAGTAGCTTGAGAATCAGTTTCATATAAACTCTAAGCCAAAATTTTCTTGTTATTCAAGGATATTAAGACTAGATCTCAAAAAAAAAAGAAAGAAGACGACGAAGAAAGAAAAGAAACATGATCAAAATAAGAAGCAACCTCATACACAAAATTAAAGCTGTATGAACAGGTATTAAACTATACCCGGCAAGACACAGAGTTGCATAGTTAACAAAGTGACAATTACCAAAATTCACATGCTTCAAGTGAAACCTCCTCATCAGCATCTTTATTGACTTGCAACATGTATTCGATTACATTCCGCAGGTGTGGCTGCAGAGTCACATGATAAACAGTGTTTTCATAAAAAACGCAGCAATAAAAGACATCAACGTAGTTTAAAGAACGGAAAAAATAGTTGTCTAAAAAAGGAGGAATTAGACAGAATCCAGCTCATATTTTCAGTCCAAGGAACAAAAGGCAGGAAGTAATTAAAATATGGCATATAATTCAAACAAGGAACAAGGCGGAACCAACCTCCAAGAAAGTTGGGCGTACTTCAATTAGTTGTACAAATGCTTGACAAACCTGCTCGACATAGACACAAAGAAAGGAGAAGGATGTAAACCTAACAATATTATTACTGCTACAACATACTTCATTATCTGAAAACAACTCTAAAGCCCACAGTAATAGATGTCAAACAGATAATTTATTGCAGCATCCTAGGGCTGCATTGACTTTCTTCTATAAGAAACCAAAGGATTTAATTTACAAACAAAACAGATCAGACAAAACGCCGTGATTAAGCAGGAAGCAGCTATAATAAAATATACTCCAGACACACAGAATAAAGCACTAACCAGCTTTCGCACTTCTGACGTAGGGTCATTAGCAAGAACAAATAAACCTTGAAGATACTGATCCATGGATACATATAGAGCCTACAATCATATATATTGTAACAACCAGTGTCAACATAAGGATCGGAACAAGGTCCAAAAAAAGTAAAATAACAAAATATCTCTCATAATTATTACTTACAGTGGGCATCAGCATGATGTATTGATTCACAGAACTCAATGAAAGCTTTCTCAACGTAGCATGCGGAGACTGAAAGAACTGTTCAAAGAATATCCAAGCACAAGAATCAGGAAACAGAGTTTTAACTGGTAAAAAAAAAGGAAAAATAAACTGAAAGGATCTAACAGCTACGGATAGACAATGCTTCAATGCCAATTGAATCAATGGTAAGGAAACTATGAATAGAAAAATAGCGATACACGAGAGGGTACAAGATGACCATACCTGAAATAATCTAGGAAGAAATATGTTGATTGGGCGTTCAGACAAACCAGGTACATCTAAATCAAGCACTTGAGGTATATCTTCACAAATCTAAGCCAGAAATTATGAAAAATAAATATAATTGTCAAACCTTGACAACACTCACCTTATCAAATTGCTGCAACATAAATTCAATATAAGGCTATGTTGCTGATCATCATTAAAAGAGGTTACATAAAAGATAAGAAATTTGAATGCCAATTGAACTCATTGAACTGTCCTAGTATACCTGATTTTAGTATGAACCAAAAGATCGAAGTGTACTCTGAAAATTTTAACTTTGCCTAAACTAAATTATTCAATTTACAAACAAAACCAACCTTCCACAAGGAACAGTCTTATCTAAACATTGAACTTCACCATACTCGTATAGGGTAAAGAACGAACAATCATGTGACAAAATTTTAGTCATTGCATTTATACCTCTAAAAAATAGACAAGGTAAGATTTTAGGATAAAGAATAAACCTTGGACAAAGCATCCATAGCACCTTCCATGTGATTCTGGTCTGTACTGTCTAAGCATTTTACAAGTGCTTGCAACAACTCAGGCCACCCCAATATTCCCCCTAGTTGAACAACAACACTGATGATGGTCCCAACCGTAGACCTGATATGTCTGTCTGCAGCTCCCATACACGGCAACAATTCAGATTTAATATACTGCTGAAAGACAGGAGACATCGACTTGTATGCATTTCTAAGGTTGTTTTTCAGAAACAAGCCTGCCGCTTGTCGAACCTCGACTGATTTACCCTGCAGAAAGTTCCAATCTATCAACTCAATTTCTGAACTCCAAAACAAGAATTTTATAAATCACAGGCTAAATCTACAAGCAGCAATGATATTCTAAAACCAACACAGAGCTTCAAAACTTTTTTCAATTTTATTGCGTGTGGCTACATGTATAGCAGAGAGCAGAAGGCACACTAGTTAAGAAGGCTATTGGCAATGAACTGAAGTCAAAAGCAAAGTTCAGCAGATCGGTTGCAACAAATTAAGATAATAGTCCACCAAAAAAAACCCTTCGTCCTCGCGAATCAAGCTTCCACAGAACAAATATGACAATTATCCGTGAAGGGCACACGTTGAGGAGCAAACAAGCATTCCGGACGCATCAAGAGTACAACTCAAAAACTAATCAACCAATTTTAATCCCAACTCTACAATCACAAACCCAGAAGTCTCGAGAAGCCAGTGGTCCAATCCAGTCAACCCCATCAACAATTGTTAAGCGAATTGCAAAAACATATAAACAAAAGCGCAAAAGAAGATAGAACAAGAAGAACCTCGGCGCGTGCAAGAATAAAAACGAGGTAATTATTGAAGTCAGGAAACTGCGAGTATTGCTGAAGTTGCTGCCAAATCTGGGACTTATCAGCATTCGATGAAGGGGAAATCTGCTGCTCGAGCAAGCCGCAGATCTCGTTGAACCCATTTTCCTGAGCTTGCCATGACACACTCGCCGCCATATCAATCGATTAGAACAAAAATAAAACAAACCCAATAGAGAACCAAAGCTGGAAATCAATGAGACGTATAAAGATTAATAAATCAAAAGGGTTTAACGTGGCGTAGGCGGAGAGGCGCCGAAGCTTGCTTGAATTGAAAAATCAAGAGGAATGATGAAAGGGTTTTGGGAAGCGGCCGATGAGGGAAGAAAGCAAGCGAGCTATATAGGTGGGTCGGGTTTCGATATCAGGCGCGAGTGCCAGTGTCGTCAAAATGATTGGAGACGACGAGAATTGGACGATTCCGCTGTCTTTTAACTTTAACACATTGGACCTTTTAACGTTTTCTTTGGTAAATTGAAGAACACTTTTGTATTCTTCTTCCAATGTTTTGCTCCAAATTTGGTTTGATCTCTTTTTAAATTCTCTCTCGAACAACTAAATGTTCAAGGTGTCGAGTAATTTTATAAATTATGTGGCGATGGTTTAGTTGAAACTGATACGATGATATTAAATAACAAGGAATAGAACGTGACACTGGATTACCTAAAAAGATAAAAAGAGTTAAAACGTCGTGATTTATGTCAAATACGTTCTTGTATTTGTTCGGCTCGAGCTTAATTCAATTAGTTAAAACATGTATCGTCGACCAAGTGATCAAAAGTGTTTAAACTTTAGTTATCCGACATACACACGTGTCAAACCAACAAAATTATTTTTGTACTTAAGTCGGTTGAGTCCAAAATTCAGAACCCACTACTTGAAAAAGAGTTGAGTATTAAAAGACGATAAATAATTAATATCTTAAAGTAACATTTAGAATCCTGTACACGCATTTTCCAATCATACCCTTTGTAAACTTCTATTCAATTTGTAATAAATGTGCGTGTATTTATGGGATCCCCTGTGTTATTTTACAATCTTATTTATTTATTCTCTTTTAAAGCCAAATTTTGTTTGAGGTAGCAACACTTTTCTTGGTAAGAGATGTAGTCGTTCCGGTTATTATTGAAGGAGATATTATTTACAATGAGTGTTACTTAACAATGAATAGAAATTTTGACATGGTCGGTGCAATTTTGACATTGTTATTAACGGTTTTATACCATAAAATAAATAAATATATATATATATATATGTTCATATAATTAGAAAAATTTGACTTGATCTACATTTGTGTTATTTTATATTTAAAACTGATTTTAATAAAATACCCTATCTTAAAAAAAAAAAAACTAATTTTAAAAAGGGTAAACAATACTTCAAGGGTTTCAAAAAGTGATGGAGGAGAATCGAAAGGCACAGGGCGAGACCAAGGTTGAGGTACAAAGCCCTCCATGGAACGTCAGCTTTATCAAAATTTAAAAGAAATTGAGAAACATGTAGGAGAACACCACGGAAAACCTCTAAGAAGGATATATAAAGTTTCATGATCTTGAAAAGTTAGATTAAGAGGTTCGAGGTACGCCCTTCACAAATGGGATCACGAGGAAAGATTTTTCTCAAAACTTCCAAGTTTCAACAAGCCTTGTGTTATAAAAGCAGACAAAAAACCTACTCAAAACTCGAGTTGAAACTGACTCTAAGGTCGACCCTCAATTAAGCTTAAGGCTGATCCTAGATTAAGGTTGAGATGACCCTAGGTTTAAGCGAACTTAAGAAAAGATTGAAATCAATTACAATCTCACTTGTATTTTGAAAATACTAAACAATCGAACTTATCTAGTAAGTACTAAAGAAAAAAAAGACTGGTTGGAGACTTTATCAAGGGAGAATATGTCAATGGTTGAGGATACGAGTACTCAAATCCAAAAATCAAAGAAGAAAGTAAACTTTGGTAAGAATCAATCAATGAAAAGACGAAAAGACAAGAAAAAAATAGGATCAATTGAATACGCAATTTTTGGAATTGTCACACATTTTTTTTCCAAACTATAACGAATATTGTTTTACCCACTCCAGTCCCTCAGGGACATTTTGAGACAATTATAGATCCTAGGAGGCAATTCCGCGTTCCCGAAGGCACACCTCTCTTTCAAGAGGATTCGCGGCATATCAAACCTTGGTAAAGTTTTTTGCTTTGCATCAAATTAAACCACATGTTCCACCACTTGTGCTTGTGCTATGTAGTATGATCAAGGAAAAACATCAGGCTTCTTCAATCTACAACAACCAGCATTCAACAACATTATAAAATTATAAAATTTATGTACATCGTTAATAGTCAACCGGGAATAAAAGCATCGCCCAATATGAACTAATTTAACTACAAACTTAGCATTATCTAAGTTTCTTAAACTTGAAAAGAAGTGGAAAGTAGGAAGTAAAAGGGACTTTTCATCAGATTTGGAAGGAATGATTGGGATAAAGTTACAAAATTTTCCCTCGACTACTTCACTAAATTAAAGCCACTAAACTTTTGCAAAGTCATGTCCACTTAAATTAGCAAGAAGAAAAAGAGAGAGCCACCAGACCCCAATCAGTCTCTATAAGAATGGGTTAGGTCCTATCAGTCAGTGAAAGCAAGAAAAACAAAAGACTTTGTTTTAATACTCACCTCTGGACTGCCGCCGTCCGTACAAAAGAATCTACATTGATTCACCCTTCTTTCGGTGGGTGAGTGAGGAACAACCAAGCATCCAAAGAGGGTGGCAGTGGCACAACTCGTTTTAGACAAATAGGTGGGACTGTCAAACAGAGCCTTAGCTCTCTCTCTTTTTCCTTGCAAAAGCTGCCATTGAAGCTGTAGAAGGTTGAGATGTTGCATAATGACTGTTAGTTGGGTTGGGAGTGACCTGCAGCTTGAAAAGGCTTCATTTATCGTTCCTGTGAGGGAAATTACAACGAGAAAGAGAGAGAAAGTTTAACGGCCTAAATTGATCGTTAACGGATATTGTTTTAATTAGACTTTTCATTTCGAGCTTTTCCCTCAAGGTTTTTAAAACGCATCCATTAAGGAGAAATTTTCATACTCTTATAAAGAAAGTTTCATTTTCCTCCCTAATCGACGTGGAATCTCACAATTCACCCCCTTTGAGGCCCAGTGTCCTCGATGGTACTGGTTCCCTTCTCCAATCGATGTGGGACCTCTGAATCCACCCCCTTGGGACCCAATGTCCTTGTTGGCACACCGCCTTATGTCCACCCCCTTTCGGAGCTTAGCCTTCTTCTTGGCACATCGCCCAATGTCTGACTCTGATATCATTTGTAACAGCCCACTACTCGTAGATATTGTTCTCTTTGAGATTTCTCTTTCGATTTTCCTATCAAAGTTTTTAAAGCGTGTCTACTGAGTAAAGATTTTTATGCTCTTATAAATAATGGTTTATTGGAGGAAGAGCCGGGGAAAACAGTAAACAAAAGGCAGTAATATGTTTGATGTGACGCAAGTAGGAATAGGATACTATAAAAATCTGTACCTCCATTTTTCCTTTCAATAGATGGGGCTGCTGCTTTCATAGCTCTGAGCTTCGAAGTGTAATTACCTGCAGATTGCTATCCACTCTCTTGCCTTTTTCTCTGTAGATAAGCACTTTATTGAATTGTAGTAAGTGATGTGATGTTCCTTGTTCAATTGGTTAACTTTGGAATGATTTTACTTCAGCATGCTATAAACGAAATCAACACATACTTTGTACACGTTTACAGATCAAATAAGACACCTGAAAATATGAGAATTTTGGAAAAAAAGTCATAGTTTAAGAGGGAGGCCAGACTACTTATGCACCATCCCAGATGACAGTTTGATTTATAATAGCCATAAAAAAACATAAAAACTTAAGCAGAGATGGTAATGACGAAAAAGAAAAACAAAGGGAAAAGAAAAGATAATAGCACAATTGATGTGGAGCCGATTCCATTACAGAATAATTGTAAGATCTCACTTCAGTTGAGTAGGAGAACAAAATATTCTTTATAAGAGTGTAGAAATCTCTCACTAGCAAACACGTTTCAAAAAACTTGAAAGAAAATTTCAAAGAAGAGATTGTCTACTTGCGGTGAGCTTGGAGTTAAAAAAATTAGGCCCACTTGGGAAGGGTGTTTTATCACAAATCATGCTGCTCAGCTTTGGTCTAAAGGAAAAAACTCTCGTAAGCAACAAAATCTTAAGCAGATCAACTTTCTCAGATATGAAGGAAGTACTTTAATCATATCAACCTTGCAAGATCTGGTTTCAAAACCAGCAGATTCTACGTACGGATGTTGATTAATGAGAAGTAACTCAATTTTTGGCTTCGCTTCAGAGCCTGTTTGTTTTATCATTGAAAACAAGTCCAGCACACAGATACAGAAACACAAGTAATGCTAGAAAGCAAAACCCAACATCAACAGTTTTCAGCAGCAACCAAAAGCCACAGAACTTGATTGTATTTTGGAATGGTTTAGCATATAAAATATGGGTTCAAATATCTTCCCTGTTCCAAAAGGAATCAAACAGCTCGATGACCCACGTACATACACACTTGAAATCTATAAGAATGCCGTAGTAGCTGTTAGGAACATCGAATCTACATATTAGTATGAAATTGTTTATTCTGAACATAAATTCTCAAAGTTTAGTTTTTGGTTTCTCCAAAACATCTCGTACCGATAAAGATATTGTTTCTTACTTATCTACACGTTCTCCTCACAATTGAGTACTCCAAGTTGCATAAAGAAGAACCACACTTTCCCAAAAGTTCCAAATGGAACTAAATTTTCTCAGTTCAGAACCATCTTCTAATCTGTAACTTTGAGTTTTCTGGCCCATAACACTGAATCACTCTCCTTTTTCTAAGGCCAGAACCAACAGAAGATCACCGTATAATTTGTCCTGTTCGAACTCCGAGAATCTCGTAGAATGATTTGTACTTTTATCGTCAGGGTACAATTCCCGATACCCTTCCTCCACAGCCTTCCAACACAATGCTATTGAAAGTTCAAGACCTAGTCGCCTTCTTCTCACTCAATACCATAGAAATCTATAAGGACCTATATTACATCTAGATTCCCATTCTAGCAGCAAAGAAGCTTCCCTAAGATAGATTTAGAACAGCGATCAGTAGGTCCTATAATTCAATAATTTAGAAATAAAAGCTAATTTTCTTGGCACTTTTTCTCACCGATAAGATGCACCTAACTAGAGGCAGTAATTGTTAGATGAATACGACTCTTCAAAATAGTATGATATTATCCACTTTAAACATAAGTTCACATCTCAAAAGGCTGGTACGAGGAGAGAATATTCTTTGATTATAAATTCATGATTATTTTCTAAATTAGCGAGACTTTCATCATCCAACTAACGTTATCCAATATACTTGCAAACGAATACATAAAGAAAGCCCTAGAAAGATGCAAACCAAAGTCACCTGAGATCGGCATTTCGGCGCCAATGAGAATACAACAGGACGGCCGAACGTACGGAAGGATTGCAGTACGGCAAAACTCTGCATCTGCAGATAAGCAGCGACGACGGCCGTCGCCACTAGGCGGGTGCCGTCGATTTATCCATAAAGTCGCCGATCGGAGTGGTTTTTAAATTTTTTTTTTTTTTTATAGAGATATAGTCGCCAAGTTTAAGTTACTCTAGATAAAAATTAATTAATTAATTAATTAAAACTTATATTTCTTTTTTCTTAAAAAAAAATATAATTTAACTTTAACCAATATAATTAAAAGCTAAATTAATAAAAATAGCCCTAAAATTTTTTAAATTATTTTAAAAAGACTTACTTTTATAGAAATTACTAATATCCTTCCTTTTTAAAAGTATTTTTATCATGAAAAATAAAAAATATATATTATTTATAATTTTTATTAAAAAAAAATTAATTCTTTTTTACTATAATACAAGATAAAACCTTTTATAGATTATTTCTAAATTTTTTAATTTTTTAAAACGCTTTATAAATTATTATTTTTTTAAAAATAAAATTACGTGTAAGCCAATCTAAACTAAGATTTGTCGTTACTCTTAATTCTATTTTCTTACTCATCAAATCTCATTCACTATTTGTCAGTTTCCATTAAAGCCCCGTCAAAGAAAAATTCTCTGCTTGATCAAAATGAAGCCTTTTAGGCCTTAGAGAAAGAGAGAAGATCTGAACCGTACATCACGAAGACCAAAAAACCCCTTGCCGGATATGCGACGGAGATCAGACAATAAAAAGAGCTCACCGGAACTTATTCTATGACCGACATACCATAACATTCCTTGATTTTGCATATCAACGAAGGCCAGCCTCACGCTTCTGCAGAAAATCAGTTCGACTATGGCAGCCGCCCTCTCCGTCCGGCCCAACACCCCTGCCGCCGGTTCACCGTTTTCCCGACCGCCCTTCCGACGATCCGGCTCAACATTTCCCGGTAGAACTGTTTCCTGGACCGGTGGTGTCCCTCCTCTCTGCCGTGAATATACTAGGACGCTGCTGCTGCCGGTTCAGGCGAGCTCGCGCGCTGACGACTCGGCGCCGTCTGAGATGTCTCTCGAGAACGCGCTTAAGCTTCTTGGCGTCTCCGAAGGAGCCTCCTTCGATGAAATACTCCGCGCCAAGAATTCCATTCTTGCTACTTGCAGCGACGACAAGGGGATTGCTCAGGTAATGTATTGATCGTGGTTTGAGTGCCAGTTTTGTCTTGATTTTGGAAATTTCAATACCTGTTCTCATGCGTTGATGTCAATTTGGTTGTTTTGTGACTCAATTTTGATTGTTTCTGTATTTCTTACTTCGATCAGTGGAACCTAATAGGCTAGTATCAGTATGTTACGTAATAAATTCTCTTAGAGTCTGAATTCATTAACCAAAGTCTATCATATTGAACGCCATGCAAATATAGAAACAATTTCAACTTTCTCCCCTCAAAAGTAAAAAGGGAGAAACCGTGGATTCAACCTCCTTTTAGTTAAAAATATGATTATATTTGGTTTGTCATTGCATACTGTTCTGCCATGTTTGTCATTTATCACTTCTATGGCATAAGTCATTGTACTTGTCATTCCATTTAGCTGTTTTGTTAATTATGCATTAGGAAGGAGAGTTATTTGTCATTTGGAGAAAATCCTCTGCCTGGTTGCTAAAAGCGCGATATTAGATATCCTGCACTTTTCATGGATGACTGGGCAAAATTGTTACATTCCCTGGGTGAACGTTTTATATTTCTCAAAGGTTCTAATACTGACAGGTTTTTTATTTGTTACAAATGATTTCATGTGTTCTGTTTTATATTTTATTTGGAAGGTTTTCTAACTGAAGAACCAAGGACTATGCATCGATTCCATTCTGTCACTCGTTACATTTTTTATCCACTATAGCCTATATGGTAGGAAAGCCATAAACATCTCCTTGTTGCTATGCCAAATGTGTTTCAGGTTGAAGCTGCGTATGACATACTGCTGATGCAGAGCTTAACTCGGCGTCGAGCTGGGAAAGTTGAGAACAGTCGCATCCGGTATGCTGATGTTAAACCAGTAAATTCTCCTGGTGTAGGTTCAATGTCTCAGTGGCTGCGGAACATGCCTGTTTCTGTAGAAACACCATCTACTGGTGACTTGGGCATACAAGCTGGTGTATATGGGGCATTAGCAGTCTTGACATATGTAAATGGGGCCGCTTCATCTTCTTCACTGCCTTATGCAGGTGCTGATGTTCCTGGACTGATCTTGGCTGGTAGCTTTGGAGCCTCCCTGTACTTTATGACTAAAAAGAACGTAAAATTAGGTAAGGATTTTCACAAAGAAGGTTTACAATATATTGCTTATAAGTACTAGAAGAGTTTGATTATCATGAACTTGAGAATTCTCCATTGCAACCCATTATGATTAATGTTCTAGAGAAGTCCAGAGACCGGCTGAAGAACCATACTAGTTATCTTTGAAGTTATATACAGCCAGCAAGAACCGCGGCCAAAAAAATAAATGTAACTTGATTCTTTTCAAACATAATTTGAAATATGGGAGGTTCTTTTATTGCTCTTTCGAAATCAAGTTACCATGTTCTGTTGACTGGCTTATGGGTCATCTAAAGTTTTTTTTTTTTTTTTTTTAAAGAAAAAAAAATCAGTGTAGACCTTCTGAATAGTCGAGCAAATTAGCTTTCTTGGTTGTGTGAAAGTTCCATACAAAGGTCTCTTCTAATAATGATTCCGTTATTAGTTCTGTAATCTATGTCTAAAAATATTTTTAATATATTGGTTAAATTTTAAGAACGGTGTAAGCACTTTTCACATACTTTAAGAGCAATAATGCTTAATTTTATGTTATTATTAATTGGAGCCCAAGCTTTCAGAATTTCACAAGTTGAAACTCTTAATCGTTGAAGAACATATTTGACGTTAATTTTTTCCCTCTCATTGCAGGAAAGGCAACGGCGATAACACTAGGTGGCCTTGTGGCTGGTGCGGTAGTGGGTTCTGCAGTTGAGAGTTGGCTGCAGGTTGACATTGTTCCTTTCCTTGGTATACACTCTCCTGCTACTGTAGTAAGCGAATTCCTAATTTTCTCCCAATTCTTGGTCTCTTTATACCTTAGATAGTGCTAATAGAATATTGTAACTGCCCCTTCATTGTAGGAGTTGTAATTATTCATTTGCTCTATCACATGTTAGCTCTTTAAGGCTGTGTGCTTTTGGATGCACAAAAGCTCAATGAATTGTTGGGAATGACTTGTGTTTATAGTGAAGAACATAATAATCATCATATGTTCTCCATGTTGGATATGAGTGTTCAAAATGTCCATTTGTCATAATTTCATTATATAGTTCTCATCTTCTTATATTCTCAATTATAGGCTTCACAGCTCATTACTATAAGCCCATGGCAATTAAGCCTTCTTGGTTCAATATGGAGTTCATGATTTAGAACAGAAAAGAGAAAATGAAGTATGGCCAGAAGGTCGTGAAATTCAGTCATGCTATCCCTACTGTTCTTCCAGGTTTCTATTCAATTGCAATCACTTGGGATATACAATGGAACTGTTTAAGAGTCGATATCTTCTTGTTTAAGAATGGTCCCCCCCCCCCCCCCCCCCCCCCCCCCCCCCCCCCCCCCCCCCCCCCCCCCCCCCCCCCCCCCCCCCCCCCCCCCCCCCCCCCCCCCCCCCCCCCCCCCCCCCCCCCCCCCCCCCCCCCCCCCCCCCCCCCCCCCCCCCCCCCCCCNAAAACAAAAAAAAAAAAAAAAAAAAAAAAAAAAAAAAAAAAAAAAAAAAAAAAAAAAAAAGAGAAGAGAGAATTTAAAGCTTTGACGGCCACGTGAACACCATCTGTCTTTTTGCTAGATTCAGATTCTGTTTTCACGTGTGTCCCACCATAATAATGGAAAAAAACACATACATGAAGACAAAGCTTTGCAACTGCCATTGATGGTACATCGAGTTTCAGAACTGTAACCAAACATCACCAGATCAAAAGACAACACACTGTTATGAATGTGCTTTCTGCATTTCTCCCGATAGAGAAGACCAATTGATTACTGGAAAGCTGAAAAAGGTTGAAATAGAGATGTTGACCAAATTTAGGTCCCAAGCTTCTTTGTTTTTTCAGGAACATTGAAGCAACTTACAATAATTGCCCACTTAGAATCCAAATCTACATTTTTAGCCTCTTGCCAATAATGTAGAAAGTCAATAACTTGACCTTGTCTGCAACAAAATTGTGGGAATGAAAGCCTGAAACAAAATCTTAACAATTTTCTAGGATGGAATGTTGGAAGGAAAATAAAAACCTATGTCTCAGCGAGCTGCTTCGACTAGGTATAATTTACAGAATTCAGGAAAAAAAAAATACCCCTTTTTAGTCCCCTCCCTCCTATCATCTGCCAACATTTTTTTCTGCTTGGGAGCCCTCAATATAGTTCATATTTTCGGGTTTATTGGCATTCTCACTGTTTGTCACGAGGTCGTTGTACATTTTTTGGGAAGCCTTGGCAAACTCTGATAAGGATTCAAAAACTGCAGAAAACCCTGTTTGGATTCCATTTAATGTGATCCTTTGTGCTTCTTGAATGCAGTTATGGTGCTTTTCCTTCTCCAAGTCTAGCTTCTTTCTGAACATGTCCACCTGATCTTTCTTCTCTGTCAAGTATTCGTTCTCATTTTCGACTTCCAACTCTGATTTCATCTCAGTAAAGTTGAATTCCAAGAACTTGTCCTCTGTTTTTTGGAATGACAGAATCTTTCGATCGAGTTCCTTCACCAGACTTTCAACTCTTCTCTTTTGCTGCTGCTCTTCCATCTGCTTATCTGACAGAGCCTTCATATCCTTTGCAAAGCTTTTCAATGAAAAGGATACTGTTTTATCTGGTAACTTTTCCATGGAAGATAGCCAATCACGGCAGATTGAAAGCAATGGAGGTCCGTGCAGCCCATAAGGTACAGACGAAGCCCGACTTCGAGAATAGAATTCGACCTCAGGCATTACAAACTTGGTCAGCCATCCATGGAGAGCTTCAATGTAAGCCCTTTGTGATTCAACATATTTTGAAAAACACGAACGCCAGTTTAGAAGCTCAGCCCCAAGCTGAAGTGTTGCAAGACAATGAGATTCGTTACAGAATTTCAGATAAGAATGGCAGGAATAAGTCTTCACTTCAAGAATAATCTTTTTCTGGGTTTCATGAACCTCCAACATGATTTTCCATGTTCTTGTTAAGCTGCAAAACCATTTGGAAAGAAAAACATGTGACAAACTGGCAACATTACCTACATTATTCACATCAGAAATGCAGATATCTTCCAAGTTTTACCCTTTTAATAGCTCAATGATCTGAGGTTGTAGCTCGTCATCTCTGAGTTTCTCTATTCTTGTTGAGATAGACTCGGCACTCCGAATGGCAACCAAGATCCTGGCATATAAATCTTTTACTGCAGCTCGAGTTTTATCGGTTGTGACTCCATTACTCCCTTTAATGTCCTGGTTTCTTAGTCGTGAACATCTTTTCTCGTACAGTTTGCGCATACTGTCTCCAGCCTGAATGTAAGAATAGGAACACAACCCAACATCCATTAGGAAGAATTAGAAATTTGTTAGTCGAAAATCTACCAACCCTTTCTAAAAATCCATAACAGTAGTTTCTTTGCTAACAGAGGATAAATCTACAGTGAAGCAGGAAGCTACCAAGTCAGGAAGGATCAAAGATTTATTTTGTTTACATCTCTAAACAATGCTCATGAGGTTGAGCAATCAACACGAGAACGAGCCAGGCTCGAATCACTTCTCGGGTAACTAAAGCAGCATAAGATTACGAGGATAAAGAAAGCTAAGACACCCTTTTTCTTTCTGCAAAACTAACAAGGCTTAGGATAAAGAAAGATAAGATCTCGGACAATCAAAGAGGTTGCCAGGAGAAATGTTATTGCAATGGAATAGGCTATCTATGCTTCATTTTCTTCCGTCCAAATTCTTTGATCAAGTCGAGCAGTTATGAAGATGAAGTGATAATTAACCAAGTGAAGGCATTCTACATGATCTTCAAATTTAGCCTGAGTGAGATTATCAAACCAGAATGTTTTTACTGTGTTGTAATGATCTTTTCAAAAGAGAAACGGCTCGAGGATCGTACTTCACCTTAACCTCTTCGTAGAGTTTTTTCTCCCAAGCATATAACCGTCCAAGAGTTGATGAATGGCTTCCGGAGTCCATTACGCCATAATCATCGAACAGTTCATTCTTAAACTCTGTCCATGACGAAGAACTCTTCGAACTGGATGCTACTAGACTCTTACATGATGAAGGCTTGACCGTAGCAGCCCGGTGCCAAGTTATCGCTTGGATGAGTTTTGTCGAGTTCTCTGCAGTAAAATGAGTTAGTTAAGTTAGCTAACAAGAGATTGGTATCAGCTCCAATGATTTCAATTAAGCTTGCAAGAAAAAAGCAAACTTGAGTGCTTAAATAGTGAATGGCCCACCTTTGATCTCCTCTAAACCAGACTGGAGATGAATTTTGTTGGCCTCTAACATCCTAGAAACATCAATTCCGGAATCATAAGCCCTAACGAAATAATCCTCAATGTCCTGCAAAGCTTCCAAAAGTTCCCTTCCTTCCACTGGTGTGTCAATGACTGTTAGCCCTTTCTGCTTCAACTTGCCCTCTTCTTTAACCATTTCAACTCCATTCCTTTGCTCTTTAAGAACACCAACATTTTCCTCTTCAACAACAGCCACAACTCTCTGCCTTTGCTCTTCCTTTTCTTCCTCTGCCTCTTCCAGCTCTGGAATGCCTTCTTCCTCCCTCACCATCCTGAGATTGTCCTCCGAGCTTTGTTGATACTCGGCGGCGGCAGCGACAACATCAGTCCTCATACTGTCAAATGGATTGAAAAAATCCCATGCAAACTCCCTCTGAGGAGATGGCATTGGTGGTGGCATTTGCAGGTAGAAATATGAAGGGACCTGTTCTATCCTCTCCTCAACTAGCTCTTCTTCTTCTTCTTCTTCTTCTTCTTCTTCTTGTTCTTCTCCTTCATCCATGGAGGACTCTGCAGAGGTTGAAGAAGAGGAAGCACATGAAGGGCAGGCAGCTATGGCTTCATGGGCGGAATCAGAAGGTGTTTGCTGAAGAAACATTGGATTGTTTACCACTTTTTCTGAAGGGGGAGGAGAAGAAGGAGAACATGGAGGAGGGAATGTGATGAGAAAAGGGGAAGGAGAAGAATGTCGAGCTACAAAGAGCTTAATGGCAGCTGAAACAGCATATAAAGCTTGACAATATTTACAATGAGCCTCTGCTAGAGCATACCTTCTCTCAACAGCTAACTTTAGTTGCCGTTTTCTTTCTCTACAGATGGTAACTACTTCTTCTTCTTCCTCTAACTTTGAGGCAACACAACCCATCTCTTCTTGTTCTTCCTTTACTGATATTCTTTACTGATAAAAAGAGGAAGATGTTTGCTTCAGAAACATAAAGTGTAGAAATGCAGCCTTTTGAGAAAAATCCGATCGACCCATTTCATGTTCCTGCAACTAAAATGGTGGGATTGCTTCAAAAACAAAAACAAACCAAGAACAGTGAGGCTCTTTTGAAGAAGGTTCTTCCTAAATGCTAGATGATGAAGTAAGTTAGAAGGAGGCAAAAACCTCTGGTTTAGCTGTTTTTTTAGACTCGAGAGAGATTAGGAAAGAAACCCTCTTCTTTTGGGGCTAAGAACTTCTAGAGAGAGAGAGAGAGAGAGAGAGAGAGATAGATAGGCGAGGAAGAAGGTAGGGGCTCGAGAAAGAGAGAGAGGGAAGTGTTGTGTAAAATTTTGTACTCCATTTGTTAGCGTGTTAATGTTAAACAGTTTGAAATAGGAAAAAGTTCAGAGCTTGGTTTACCTGGTTTTTACATATTACCCACTTTTCATTACTTTATTTTCCATTGATTAATGTTTTCTCTCTCTCTCTCTCTCCAGAGAGAGAGAGAGAGATAGAGAGAGAGATTTTGTTGGGTTGAAAGGTTGATTTGTGTTGTTCTTTGTAACTCAAAACACAACATTACACAATAAGCTCTTAGGGTTTTGGTTTGGAGAATCCAGAAAGTCACAACTGTCACTCTCTTCATAGCTTACAGACAACTCTTGTCTCCTTACACAAGAACTCTCTACTTTCTTCTTCTTCTTTTTTTTTATTTTTCACCCTTTTAGGTTTAAATGTTTGATAATTAATCTAAGATTGCCTACGATGAAATGATAATTTATACTTTATTTATTGAGCTATGTTTAAATTGAATTAAATTTTCTCCTTTTGTTTTCTTTATAATTATGTTGTAAGCTTTAATGATGGGTCTATATATTTTTTAATTATCTTTTATGACTTTTTTTTATTTTCGATCGATAAGTCTTTCTAGTATGATACATTCTAAGAAGTCGTTACCCTTTAAATTATTATTTATATTGATGGGAGGCGTGTTAATTGGCCCAATGAGCGATGTTTTAGCACTATGTAATAATAGGGGCACAAGGGATACATTTCTTGAATAAGAATAAGGGTAGAGGAGTAATAATCTTGGTATCAACTCTTGTGGTATGTATTCTCTTTATTCACATGATGATGTTACTCATAATGGTAAAAGTGTTTTTTTAAAAGTTTATGATGTATTTTTTTTATTTTTTTCTTTTTAGTTTAAAGATATTATTGAAACTTTTGAAAATTTATAAGAGGTTTGAGAGAAAATGTGGATTCAAAAGTTTTTTTTTTATATATTTATTAATTTAGCCTAACATAATTATTAATTTTTTAAATAAGTTTTTATTTGATCTCTTCAAACTTTTAAATTTATTAAAATTCACTACTACCATATTTATATTTAGAGAGGAATTTAAAATAATTTATTAGACATAAAATTAAAATTTTAAATACTAATTAAATATTTTTTATAAAATAAATTCATGAGTCCAATTCCAAGAATTCTTGAAACTTATAATTTAACATTTTTTTATTATAGAAAAAAAAAAAAAAGACCATTTTGGTTTGAACTTAACCCACACCAAATTCTGATTCCATCCAATCCTCACCAACTAAGAAACAGTAGAGAGAGAGAGAGAGAGAGAGAGAGAGAGAGAAGGGTAGTGGGCTGTGAGAAATGTGCCATTTTTAACTTTGGGGATGGAAAATGGAAATGGAAATGGAAATGACAATTAAAACAGGACAACCATACACTCCCTTTCTTACATAGGGACCTTCCCCCTTTTCTGTCTGCTTTTAAGTGTTTATTATACCCTTCTCTCCCTCTCTCTTCTGACACTCTCTCTCCTCTTTCTCTCTCCTCCCTGTACACTAATACAATACTCTATTCTAAATTCCCACACATTTACATACCCACCACAACCAACCATTCATACACAAGAACTGGAAATATAGCTTCAAAAAGGCGTATTCGAGGAGACCCGTATTCGACACATATTTGTCAAGCGAGTGTCATCGAAGATGTTTCAGGATCTACAAGGAAGTCGAGGGAAGTGACAATCAATCAATCATTCATTCATTCTATTGAATAAGAAAGTGCAGATGTTATGGCAGATTAGGCAGTTCAGTAAACCACTAAAACTGAATCTCCATAGTCATCATACATACAATTTACAAGACCTAAGTAGTGAGCAAATGGGTAAAAAAGAAGGAAAAAAAAATCATGGGAATGATAAGAAATATGCGAAGGAATTAGCTACAATCAGAAAAAGCTGAAGCTTTTTTCTTCTTGAGTTAACAGTTACAGTGTATGGTAAAAAAGATTGATATATGCCTGGCTCCACTTTTTATCTCTGTTGGAAGCTAACCTGGTATTCACATGAGTTGATATATAGCCCTGTAATCAGGCCATGCTGTGGTCTGATGGCGTGGTGCACGGGGCCAATGAGTTTGGACGCAAGTTAACTCCGCCCCCTCGTATGGATAGGCTTGCACATTTTGTAGAGCTACCTCGGCTCACGAGGTTTGAGTCGAGAAACACAACAATCACTGTAATGTCATCGTGGAAATGTCGCCGTACGCCACGGTCGATCTTCTTCAAGTCAGAGTATCTCATTTCTCTCTTCTTTGCTGCCTCTAGCAGTGCTGCTTTCACCAGCCTCCTTGCACTTCCCTGCAATGAGATTGGTCTTTGTTCTCATCACTTTTGAAAACTTTTCTCTCTTGGAAAGATATTGATTTTAAAACTTTCAATACAATACATGAAGCCATAAAGAAATCTAGAATTACTGTAGCTACTTAAGGTTGCTCTCAATCAACTAGAAGCATGCTGCAAGAACGATGAGATGTAAAATGTGGTTTTTAGGACTCGATCTAACCTACGTTATTCAAAACACGAGATATGACAGCAGCTCGTCAATCTAAGCTACTTAAGGTTGCTCAGATCATGTAGAAGTTAACTTGCCTGTTTGTGATCAAAGAAAGACCAAAAAGAAATAAAATGCGTCTGTTAGGGAGAAGTTTCCACACCCTTATAAGGTATGCTTCGTTCCCCTTTTCAACCGACGTGGGATCTCACAATTCACCCCAGTGTATTCCCTTCTAATTTTAGCTGGGAGAGAAATCTTACACTACGTGGATGGTTTTGGACAATATCCACAGCTTCCTGGTTGCTAAGGTGTTCCCAGAGCCCATCTGAAGCAAATATAATAAATTGATCTTGTGGCTGTAACTGGAGCACCGAAATAGATGGTTCGGCACTCAGTATCGGCTTTGTGATCGGTTCACGAAGGCGAAACTTGGCATAAAGAGGCTCTTGGTTGAATTCAGCTTTCTTCAAATAGACATCGCCGATCGATCGAGAAACCTAGGATAGAAAAGTTGTTTTGTGCTTAGTTAAAATACATAATTCAGCCACATGAAAAGAAAAACTACAAGCATAATCGATATCGACGCATCGAATAACTAACCTGTATAAGGCCCTTCACGCGCCATACATTATGCTTCAAAACTACAATCTGGGGGTCATCAGGATGCAGAGCACGTAGCTCGTGCCGAACAGACTCTATAGATGCATTATGCTCGGCCGACAACTGAACGGACAAAACTTCCCCTGTTGCCTTCACAACTCTCCCTAAAACAGCTCGTGAATCACCAAGGTTAGCAATGTAGAGGGTTCCACCACAAATTACACCAACAAGGCAGCAAGATCCAACAGCTGCAATTTGTGGCCTCATCGACCATTGTTTCGAAACTTGAGCAACGACCCCGTCTTCTGTAGCTTGAAAGGCCTTTCTTATGACATCCACTGACATGGATTGTTGCTCTGAAGTAAACCCTGAAAATTAGGGAACAAACCATAAGGACTTCGGAGTGTCTTAGTTCTTGACCAAATATATTAGTAGAAAAGGAAAAGAATATTCACATTGTAACTTCTAACATTAAACCTTGATCAAGCTGCACCAACTCACTATTCCAACTTTGTGAGATCCCACGTCGGTTAGAGGAGGTGAATGAAGAATTCTTTATAAAGGTGTGAAAACCTCTCTCTAGCATACGCGTTTTAAAAACCTCGAGGGGAAGCCCGGAGGGAAAAATGCAAAGAGGACAATATTTGTTAACGTGGGCTTGGGCAGTTACAAATGGTATCAAAGCCAGACACCGGGTGATGTGCCAACAAGGATGCAGCGCCCCAAAGGGGGGTGGATTGTGAGATCCCACATCGGTTGGGGAGAAGAACGAAACATATTTATAAGGGTGTGGAAACCTCTCCCTAGTAGATGTGTTTTAAAAACATTGAGGGGAAGCCCGGAAGGGAAAGCCCAAAGAGAACAATATATGCTAGCGGTGGGCTTGGGCCGTTACAAATAATATCAGAACCAGACACCGAGCGATTGATCCGGAAGGGGGATGGATTGTGAGATCCCACGTCAATTGGGGAGGAGAATTAAGCATTCTTTATAAGTGTGTGGAAACCTCTCCCTAGCATCCACGTTTTAAAAACTTTGAGGGGAAGCCTGGACCGGAATGCCCAAAGAGAACAATATCTGCTAGTGGTAGGCTTGGGCGGTTGTAACTGACTTATTTGAGATGAGATGGGAATCATTTTTTCGGAAACTATGAACTAGTGAAAGCACTATAGCATAGTATTCTTGAGTTTTTCAAACCAAAACCCAGAGTTCCACCTTTCATCCCTTTCTAGATGCACAATCCACTTGCAAACCAACTCACATCAACTCATTGAGAAATCAAGCATATGGGACATGAATTATTGGACAAAAAAGATATTCAAGATCGAAGAAGTTTCAGTGCCTTACTTTTAAGATGCTGGAAAAGGTGATCGTTAACATAGCGCGACGTCTCGGGCCCTCCATGCCCATCATACACTCCAACAAAGGTACCATATGGCCCAGACTCGTGCAAGCTCAAATTGCCTGACTCAATCTGGCTTTGATCTTCAAGTAAATTGTTAGCTTGAACGACAGCCATTGAAAACTCACCATTCGCATGCTGTCCACTATCCTTGTACCATAGGAGACCATCCTGTCGCCCACCAGCATCTGAACCTTTGTGGACATGTCGGTTCGACCTCGGTCGAAAACAAGCTCTCAGAAAGTTCATCAACTCTGAGAACATCCCTCATCTCAACCAAACAACCCTCCAAAATCTCCACATCTGGATACACGGAACAAGAGGAATTTAGACTCACTAATTCCTAATCCAATTCCTTCTGATATGCTGATGTTTAAACTCACAAACTTATATATGCTACAGAAATAACCAATAAGATTAAGAACAAAAACATAAACAGATGGAACATAGATTTCGTCGAACAAAACGAGAGAGACATAGCAAAAAAAGGCAAAACAAACAGTAAATTTCAATTGGGAAAATCTGAAACCGCTTCTGTTTCCCCTTCAACTCAAAACTTATGTAGGATATGGCCGCTAACAGAGGAAAAAGTCAGATTAGGGGGAGGAAATGAGAGGTCAAAGACGATTATTTCTTCAACAATTTCCTAGTCATTCATTTATCCATCCAGAGAAGTCTACGTCTTCACATTGAAACACAAAGCCTCAGCCACAACAAATTCCAAGTTAAATCAGAACAATTCAACATCCTTGTCAGCAAATTCAACAAACCCATATGAAAAAATCAAAAAGAAAAGGAACCCAGATGACGAAAATCAAAAACAGAGAGAAAAAAAAAGGGCTTACAGCAATTAACACGTCAATGGAAGCTCCCATAAATGAACTGGAGCTGATCGAATGGGCCTGAAAGCTTAGATCTGTGGATCCATGGAAATTAGCGATGAAACAGAAGTGGGTTTGGTTTGGATTATCAGATATTGAAACGAAAAGGTGTGGATGGAAAAGGAAAGGTTAGGGAAGTGAAAACCCCTCTTTCTTTGTTGCTTTAATTTCTTCCTTTCTTTGTGTTTCTCTCTGTGTGGAAGGCAGACAAGCTCCATAAAAGACCAACAATGGAGAGCTTGAAGCCAGCAAAGCAGAGGTCCAGCCATGGGGTCCACGCCGCTACGCTACACACAGAAAGAGAGAGTCAAAGGAAGTTGAGACAACACAATACCTAAACGTCGGTATTGCAAAGACTCCATGTTACAATGGTACGTTTTTAGTTCAATTTTTTCTATTTAGATTTTAAATAGCAAATTTGTCCTTATAATTTAAGGAAATTAGAGTTTAGTCCTTTTAAATTTAAACATGTTTATATAGCGGGTTTTATCAAACGATATTGTTAGACATATCCACAAAGCGGGGCAGAAACAGGAAAGTCTTCCCCGTCTCCATACCCATTACTTATTTTATTCTTCATTATCGTAAAATTTTTCATTTATTTTTGTTGTGATCGGGACAAAGATTTTTCACAAAACATTTGCAGGAATTGGATTGAAGGCAAGTAACTTTTTTTGGTTTATTATTATTTTTAAAAAATGTTATAAATAATTTTGAAAATAAATATTTTAAATTAGAAAATGTAATGGTCCAAGTCTATCGTTAGTAGATATTGTCCGCTTTAGCCTGTTACGTATCTGCTGTAAACCTCATGGTTTCCACCCTCTTATAATAAATAAATGTTTTGTTTCCTCAACGGTAAGATCTCACTAAAAACAAACCTATTTTAAAAATTATTTTCAAACCTACCCAATATTTTTATTATTATTTTATTATTATTATTATTTTTTTTTTTTAGCCATAAGTGATGAAGAAATGTCTACGCAAGCATTAAAATCTTGACACCTAAATGATAGGTTTTGAATTAAGCCATAGGTTATTTCTCTCTCAATTCTAAGTTTGACTTTTTGTTTTAATTTCTAAGCTAGTAACGGTCGTATGTAACCGTTAAAGATATGTATTAGCTGAAATATTCAATATCAACGTCGAGTATTTTTAGTCTTCTTTCAATCGTGTTGCCCACTTTTAGTTGAATAATTATTCAACAAGATCGTTAAAATCTAATTTTCGTTTTCGAATTCGTGTTACTTGGAGCTGAACTATTATGTCCCGTCAAATGTACGTTATTGTCAATATATTTGCCATTTTTTTTATTTCTCGAATTTATTATTTATATGAAATGCTTATTTCACATAATAATAATAATAATAATAATAATAATAATAATAATAATAATAATAATGAGGGAACGATGGTAGGAAACAATATTTTTAAAATATGATAATTTGAAACTATTTAAAACAATTGTTACTTTCGTCGATAAGATACATTTTTTTTATACACTTCAATCACGAGAAATCTAAACTTATCGTGCTTGATTTGGCGCAATTTTATATCCAGACTTTTTAGAAATTTTCTTAAAAAATATGCGAGTTAGTACAAAACATTTTAAAAGGACTCGTGTTAGTTTGTGGGTAACATAGTCGAGTTGTAGAGGATACAGAGGAAGAAATGTCGGGGTCTTCATTTCTAAAAACGAGGTAACGTAGTCATGTTATAGGAACTGTAGAAGAGTATCAGAGTCATCGAACGTCAAATAAAATCTAGATTTTTAATCATTAAATGAAAGTTATAACTTAAAATATTCGTCGTTACAATTTTATTTATTAACTTGAATATTTTTTTAGATTGAATTTATTTCTTTTAATACTAAAAAAAACTTAAAATGTTTTGTACAAATTTTCTGAAATTCCATAATTTCATCGGATGTCGAAATTTTTGTGTGATTAAAATTTTGAAATATATATTTCAAAATTTGGAAAATATTTAATTTAATTTGTATGACCCACCGACCTTTTTATTTCTCATTAATTAAGTCGCTTTCAAAATAATAATAATAATAATAATAATAATAATATATTATTTTAAAATATTAAGATTAAATTAAAAAATTGGGTGATGATTAAAAAAAATCTATATATTTTAATATTGGTGAATAATTAGTGTTTTAAAAATAAACTCGTTAATAAATTTTAAAATCTTTTAATAAATTCTCACGTATTCAAATTTTTTAATAAGTATTTAAATTTTAGTTTATTTTTTTCTTTTTTTGCAAGAATGTAATTTAATATTTTTTCTAAAAAAATTATTAAAAACTCTGAATAAATCAATATATTTCTTAACTACCAACCTAATTTATAAAATTTAAATATTAATTTGATAACCGGTTTAACCATTAACTAAATCATTAAAAAATCATATTTATTTACTATATATATTATATTAATAAATAAAATCTCATAAACTTTAAATAGGAAATATTTATTAGCTACAACGATTATTAACATTGGTTATGTTAAATATTTTTAATATTTTAATTATAAAATGGATTAGATTATAACCCTATTTTCGAGTGGCTCATATTCATCTGAGCTCAACCAGCAAACCAAATTAAATTTTTTATTTTTCAAAAATTCAACCCATCCTAACTTTTAGGGTCATTTGAGTTTAGCCGTCTGAATTAGTCAGGGATTATTCGGTCATATAAATACCTCTAATTTTTGTTTTCTTTATCGGTTGACGACCATCAATGTTTTTTTTTTTTTTAAATAATCCATATATTACAAATTAAAAGAACCCTTTATAATAATTTTAATATAATTCACCTATTTTTCTAAAATACCATTTTTTTTATAATTATTTGAATGTTTCATTATTTAAAATATATTTCAACGTAATTATTATTTAAAAAAAAAAACACAAACTGACCATTTTTGTTGACAATTTTATTTATTTATTTGAAGTGGAATAAAATTAATAATAATAATCGTTATTATTATGTTTTTAAAGAGATATTTGTTATTTACATCATCAAACAAAACAAAGCCAACAATTATTTCATATTATTTAAATCAGAATTAATATTTAGATAAATTATCTGCATTAAAAAAAAGCAATAGAATTTGGAGTTGTTACACTAGCACGTGCACATGAGTCATTTTAATTCAATCTCATCCATGCACGTGCACGTGTTTTCTTTTCACACTAACTATTTAAATGAACACTTGACATTAATTAACCTTATTTATATCTTTAATGGGTTATTTTAACATGTTTTGTTCTCAGTCATATATTTTTTAGAAAATTCTTAGAAAACATCAGAATAAAATTGTTCTAACAATCTCGATTTGAGTTTAGAGAAAGGAACCGAGCTGTGGTATGGAGACAAGTTATGTAGATTAAACAAGCCTGTAAGTTGAGGTGTCTGTCCTTAGATCTAAACTAAACAAGTATAGATTGAGTGACGTGGTTTAGTAGTTGTCTGTGGGTAGAACGAGGCAAACCAGTCTAGTTTAGTTACTACAGCATAGTGCTAGTAACTAGCAGACCTCTTATTTATTCTTCTTTCGATATCGAGTCGTGTTTCGTTGTCAAGTTGTCAAATCGAGCCAAACACACTTAGTTTTGGAGTTCCAATGACTAAGCCACTGAAAAACAAAAGACACAACACCATTTTTTTCGTTTTCTATTTCCAATCTCTTATATTTTCTTCTTCTATAGGGTTTTCGTGTAATAATCCAAGCCCACAGCTGACATTGACTCGTATCACTGTCGACCTCTTGATTTTAAAACACATCTATACGGAGAAATTTTCACACTTTTACAAAGAATATTTCGTTTCTCTTTTCAATCGACATGGACTCAAAATGTTCGGCTCTGTTAAGTTTATGCAAAACTGTGCCTCACACTATTGAGGACATATTCTATTTATATTGGCAAAAGATTAACTAATAGATCCGATTTCATAGGAAACTAACGAAGTAAGCCTATTCTTATGGCATGACTAACTTCAAGCTATTCTAATGGATTGACCAATTCTAACAGTCCCCTTCAATCCCAACAAGTCTTGTACATGTTGAGATTGTTACAATGTGTAGTAAAAGGAGTTTTAGACAGTGGTTTTGTCAGGATATCAGCTACTTGATCACTTGATGAAATGAACCGAACTTCCATTGCTTTACGTGCTACTTGTTCTCGAACAAAATGAAAATCAACTTCAATATGTTTCGTTCTAGCATGAAATACTGGATTTGAAGTTAAATATGTAGCTCCGAGGTTGTCACACCAGAGGCGAGGAGCCTTTGATTGATACACGCCCAGTTCCTTCAGTAATGACTTGATCCAAATCATTTCTGCAGTAAGATTCGCAATGGCCTTGTATTCTGCTTCGGTGCTTGATCTTGACACTGTAGCCTGTTTTCTGGAACTCCATGAGATTAGATTTGCTCCAAGAAATACAGCAAAGCCGCTAGTTGAACGTCGATCATCGGGACAACCAGCCCAATCAGCATCAGAAAACCCCGACAACATCATGGTTGATTTCTGAATTTTCACTCCTAATGCTAGTGTGCCTTTAACATAACGAAGAATTCTCTTCACAGCACCCCAATGAGCATCAGTAGGTGTATGAAGATATTGACACACTTTATTGACAGCAAATGCCAAATCAGGCCTAGTCATTGTCAAATATTGTAGTGCTCCCACTGTACTTCTGTATTTGAATTGTTCTTCAGCTGATAAGGGTATTCCTTGTTCTCTGAATAATTTTTCAGCAGAACCCATTGGTGTAGACATAGGTTTGCATTTTTCCATGTTTACTCTTTTCAACAAATCTAAAGCATATCGTCTCTGTGACAGTATGATACCATCTCGTGTTTTCTTGACTTCAATACCCAGAAAATACTCAAGATCACCCAAATCTTTTACTGCAAAATCTATTTTCAATTTCTGAATCAACCTTTCGGTTGCTTGATCAGAGGAGCTCACAATAATTATATCATCAACATAGATGAGCATATAGATAGTTATCTCTCTGTTTTTGAGAATAAAAAGAGATGAATCAGCTACTGAAGCCTTGAAGCCTAACTCAATAAGTTTTCCAGTCAACCTTGAATGCCAAGCTTTTGGGGCTTGTTTCAGGCCATAAAGGGCTTTCTTGAGCTTGCATATGTAATTCTTTGGTTTGGCTGAGTCTTGAAATCCTGGTGGTTGTCGCATGTACACTTCCTCTTTCAGAATTCCATGCAAAAATGCATTTTGGATATCAACTTGTCTCATATTCCAGCCCTTGGTTACTGCTAGCGAAAGAATGACCCTGATTGTTGACGGTTTGATCACAGGGCTAAAAGTATCAGTGTAATCAACACCAAATCTTTGCTTGAATCCTTTGGCAACTAATCTTGCTTTTAATCTTTCAACTGACCCATCTGCTTTTCTTTTCACTTTATACACCCATTTACTATCAATGAGATTTATTCCAGGTTTGGGTGGAACTAGATCCCAAGTGGCATTTCGTTTTAGCGCTGAGAGCTCATCATTCATTGCTCCTCTCCATCTTGGATGTTGCATGGCTTCCTGCAGGTTTCGAGGTTCAGTAGCAGTCTCTATGATCGGAGTTGTGATAGTTACAGCGCTTGCGAATTTTCTTGAGGTTTCTGAATATCTGATAGTTCCATCAGTGAATTGTTTAGCTTGTACAATGTTATTTCTCAACCTTGTTCGCATTGGATGTTGACTAGCTGCTTCAGTTGGTTGATCAGACACATGTTCATGAGTTTGGTTTTGAGCATTGATCGAACTGCTCTCAGCTTCATATTCTGCAATTTCCTCTGAACTTCTTGTATTATCTGCAGAAGATAAGCTGACACCAGACAAGTTGTCACTAGCAATATTATCAGTTTGACCATCATTCATATGGGAATTACTAACAACTGGTTCAATATCTGTAAGAGCATTTTCAGTGTAAAAACTAGCAAGTTTGGCTAAGGCTGGAAGTAGAACAGGATGATGTGGATTTGTGGTTTTGTTTGGTGGCTTAGATTCTTCAAAAGGAAAAATATTTTCATCGAAAACCACGTCTCTAGAGATGTAAATACGTCCTGTACTTCTATTTAAGCATTTATATCCCTTATGAGAAGAACTATAACCCAAGAATATACATCTAGTAGTTCTGAAACTCAGTTTCTTGTTGTTGTAAGGCCTTAAATTAGGCCAGCAAGCACAGCCAAACACCCTAAGCATGGAGTAGTCTGGACTTTTACCAAACAATTTATGAAGTGGTGTGTCTTGTTGTATGGTTCGGCTGGGCATTCTATTTATAAGAAAGCAAGCTGTGTTGAAAGCTTCATCCCAGTAGGATAGAGGCATGTTGGCTTGAGCGAGTAAAGCAAGGCCAGTTTCTACAATGTGTCTGTGTTTTCTTTCGACTAACCCATTCTGCTGGTGTGTGTGAGGACAGGAGATATGATGTTTTTGAAATTGAAGGAATCTGATTTGCATAGTATAATGGATTGACCAATTCTAACAGGCTCAACCAAGGGTAATGGTCAAAGTTTGAAGACGAGGAATGGACGAAACACAACGAACTTAAAATTGTGGTGGTATTGATTCATCAATGAGATTTAAACCTTTAAAAAACTCGAACAATAACAATTCAACTATATTGTGAGGTATTGATATATATTAATACCAGGCTTCGTAACGTTTTCTCTCGATTAAAACGTGTATCATTGATAAAAATATCAAAGATTCGTTCTCCAAAGATACGTCCGTTGAACAAAAAGATTAAAAAAAAACATAAATGTGTTTAATAGTAATTAATGTTATTTAGTTAATCTTTAAAAAATAATATTAAAATAAGTACAACAGAGTGATTAAGATACTAATTATCATCCTGAGTTTGATTAAGTTTGTTTTCTCGCTAATTCTTTAAAAGGTTAAAAACATTTGAATTTTTGTTCAAAATAATTTTTTTATTTAATTAACTCTATTTCGTCATAGTGGGCCACTTATATAAATTTTATAAACATATAATTAATTAAAAATTATTTTTATAAATAATTTTATGTCGTATTAAAATATTATAATGTCTAACAACTCGAAAATATATTAAGATAAATTTAACGGTTTTATGTCACATCGATATGAATTGAATTATTAGAACGTGGAAGATGTCGAAAAGTGCAGTAAAACACGAGATTGATAAGACAACATTATTGTAACACATTTTTTAATATATTAATTATTGTTTATTTTATTATATGATTTGAAGATGTTGAAGGAAAATCGTAGGGATAGGTTCTTTTCTCATTCAAAATTCAAAAGAAAAGCCCAAAAAAGGGGAAACAACAATGTTTTCATTAATTAATTTAATATTAATAAATGGCCTTGATTAAATCAACCATGCTTTAAAAAAAATAATGTGGAATTATTTATGAGATGCGACAAGACATTATAATACAACTCATGTTTTTAAAATAATTAAACTATGTTTTTTTTAATGATGTTTGGTTTTTTTATTAGACACGCATGTTCCTATTTTATATTATATATACTAAATAATTATTTTGGAGACATTCTTTTCGGTTGGTAATTGATAATTCAATATAAGTAGGTAACGTGATCCTATCGTAGAAGATGTAGAGAAATGTTATGGTCATCCTGTGCAAAATCCATATTCCAAATTCTGGTATGAATTCTACGCATGGAGAATTATAGATAGGATCTATCGAGAATCGAGACTAACATATATTATCATATTTTGGATTTTCCTTTCGGGCTTCCCCTCAAAGCTTTACAATGCATTTGCCACCGGTTTCGTTCTCCTCCCCAACCAATGTGGGTTCTAACAAGATATCAAAACTATATTCCAAATCTTAGTTTGAACTCTAGACATGAAACGTTACATATGATATTAGAGCAAAACCTGTGAGATCCCACATGGATTGGAGAGAGAAACAAAACATTTCTTATAAGGGTGTGGAAAGCGAACAATAACTATGAACGGTGAGCTTGAGATGTTACAAAACCTGCCCAAAACATTATAAATAGTATATGAAGGAACCTTTCCCAGTAAAATGTAGTTCGAGGATAAACTAAAATAGAAGTTGATGGACATGTGATACCGAAGTAAATGGAATGAACCACGACTACAGCCGAACGAGATGGATTATGAATACATAAAACTGTAGTTAGACCGAGACAATGATCCAAATATTTGTATTATTAATATATATATATATATATATTTTATAAAAGTTACTATATTTTAATTTTTTTTAAAATGGTGAATTTGGGTAAGTTTAATGATATTTTTGAAATATTTTTAAAGTTATTTTTAAAAAATATATTAACGATAAAAACAATTTAAGGATATTATGAATTTTCTAAAGGTTACATAAGATATGACATAAATTTGAGGCCAAGTTCCTCTTGATGGGCTCTGGACTGGGCCGGGAATGTTGAGCTAAATTTCAGGTTGGATCCGGAACCGGGTCGAGTTCGCGCTCTCAATTTCTCCCAATAGCAAGAGCTTCGCTCGTGAGCTCTGCAACTGCGACTGGCGCGAGCCATCGTCTTGTTCCTTCGAAGCAACCCTCGCGGGAGAGTTAAATCCGTCGATATTCGTTGAAGTTTGCGACGATGCTATGGTTTGGTCATAGTAACTAGGATACGATGGCGTTCTTCTGTAGGATAAATCAATTCAAGAGGCATTATTTTCAAGTTTGTTATGCTTCTTCGATCGGTTCGGGTCGTACAACGAAGCATGTTTCTGAGTATATATCGCGTATAATTCCCCGTGGACCAGCTGATTTTGGCGGTAAAGTCAGGTTTTATGCTGCCCCGGTTCAGGTACTGATTCTGGTCCTTATGGATGGCAATGGTGCATTAGTTCTTGAATTTGGGATAAATTATATCAAAACTTGTGTAGTAATGTTTTTCAAAGGTTTCAAGTCCTGTTTTAGATGCTAAATTTTCATGCTTTGAACTTTCAAAAGTTGCGTATTGGGACAGGGAATAGAACAGATTTTAATTATTCTTTTTTTTTTTTTTTTAAACTTACATATATTTTTTTTGTATTATACTAAAGATTCTTTTAGTTAGCTTGTTAAGCCTGCATTCACCCTACTGATTATAAATTAGGCAGCTGATTTGAATTATAAGAGTGTTTAATTCATAAAAAAATGGCGAGACTGATCTTGTTCATTTTATGATATGTCATTAAAGTTTCAGGGAAAGGCGAAGAAGGAAGAGAATAATACGAGTGGACCACGACTTAATGATAAAATCAAGGCTGAGTTTGTGAGGCTTGTATCTGATGATGGTATGTGAGATGAATATTGAATTTTTGTTAATATCATAGTTTGAGATCTATAAGTTGTGATGCCTTTTCACGTTCTTGGGATTGATATATCACGTTCGTAGTGATGCATCTAGGCGGTTAGCGTAGCTCTCTCCCCTCTGACAAAATGGGAAAGGTTCATGGAACAATAAGTCCTCATATTTGGGTAAGAAGGGTGCGTGGTGGATGAGGAATTTGATTTTGATCATGTCTGATATTTCATGTGCCACTACCTACTACATGGATAAAATTTTCTAGAAAACTAGTATTGAATCGATCTATTGGAACGTGTTATAGGGTGCGCTATCTTGATTGTGAAGAAGTAGTAGCATGAAAATAATGGAAAAATGAGGAAGAAAATGAATGTTTTTTTTTAATAAAAAAGAAGGAAACATTATAATTTGGACAAAAGGAAGGGTTTCCTCTTAATGGGCCGAAGGAGTTGCACAACATTCTCCATTTGACTTGAATGTCAGAAGTATGATTAAGTACAAAAAATTCTTAGAAGAGATGCCATCGACAAATCCCAAAAAGCGATTTTCTTGTCTTGAAAATCTGAGGGTCTGACAATCTCTTTAAACCAAGTAGCCCAAGCAAGAACTAATGCACCCACCTTCACCATATTCCAAGCAAGAAACAATGCACCCCCAATCACCAGTCTCCAAAACTCTTTGAAAATGAATGTTATCGGGTATAGAAGTTGTGTAATTATGTATTGGGCTTGAATGAGGATTGTGTTTGTTTATTACTTGTTGATGTGTTGCATATGAATTTTTGTAGGACATGCAATTCTTTCACTTCGTGAAGCTCTTGGACGTGCTCGTGAGCTCAAGCTGGATTTGGTTGAGGTAAACTTCCATTTTTCATGTTGCCAGCATTTTCTGTCTTTTTATATGTATAATTCTACTTTCAATCTCAGTAATTAGTAGACTTTCATATTTGTTATCGGGTCATGCAATATTTCATTCATGTGTCATATTTTTTAGGTCCAACAAAAAGCCAACCCACCTGTCTGTAAAATCATGGACTTTCACAGAGAGAAGTACAAGCAGCAAATAAGGGAAAAGGATCGTGTTAAAAGCAAGGTGAGTTCCTGATACGAAATACAAAGTCTTAATCATGCCACAAAAATTGCATGGTGGATGACAAGATTCCCATACATGTTAGGATGTTAGGATTTAGGGAGGTTTTATTATACTTTTCTAGTTTAGAGTATTATTTTTAAGGTTTTAAGTTACGATTAGTTAGTGGTCATTATGGTATCGATGGACATGAGAGTTACAACCTCTCAATTGACCATAGGTTACTTTAAGATTTATTTTCAAGGGTATAAATAGTCAACTATGAGAATTTTGGATATTAAAATGAAAGTTGCATATTATGCTTCTTTTAAGCCATGAGGTTGTTCCTTTGCATTTCTTGTGTTAAGATTTGCATTCTAGAGTCATTCAAGTAGTCTTGATCAAGCTATCTTGTAGAATGATTTGAATCACGAGTTTTCTTTACTCTTGATCTTGATCATCAAGGTAATCCGTTCCAAAACCTTCCCTTGGACTGATTCTTTATCATTTTTGGATTTCTTTGATAATTTAATCTAAAAGGTCTTGTTGCTCAACAAGGTTATTAGATCAAATCCCAAGAGCTTCATAAAAGTTCCTTAAAAGTTCCAAGGCAATGTACATATGGGTTAGTGTCTTTTAGACAGTGATAATGCCTTTGGTCGGGATATTGTATTGAAATCAAGAATTTATTGTTTAACTGATAATGCCTTTGGTCGGGATATTGTATTGAAATGAAGAATTTATTGTTTAACTTTTGCTACTTGATCCCATGTCAGTGCTGAACCGTATTTTATCATAAAATTATGTCAAATTGGTTTTGTATTCCTCTTCATTTTGATAATGAATGAAGTGGGTATAATACAGCCACAAACTTGGATGATTGTAAACATCTAACATGTTTGTACTTCCTTCATGATTGCATAAATAAAACGAACAATCAAGTTGTTTGTCTGAGCTTCATTATGATTGGGCATTTTAATATTATTCCACGAATAACCGTTTTAAAATTGTGCCAGTTTTAGTTAATCTTTTTCCCAAAAGGAAAACCTGTTAGTATTTCAGGTCTTGAGAAATGACTCGTAAAATTTATATTAGGAAAAGTGTTGCATGTGTTGTGAAACAGATTCATATTCTTGCAGGCTGAAGTGGGTTTAAGAAAGGGAGATCACAAAGAAGTCCGCTTCACTGGGAAAACTGTGAGTAATTTATTTTTTAATGTTCAGACCTTTTGCTGCCATGAATATAACTTGAAGACTCTCTGATGGTGATATGATTGAATGCCTTGTGGATGGAACATAATTTTCTATTCTAGCCTCAACAGGAAAGTAAAATTGCGTACAAAAGTCCTACTATGACCATGAATACTGTGTTTTAAGCCATGGCTTATACTCTAGTACTGTACCATCCTTTCTTAAAAATGATTTCATTATAGTTTAAGATTAATGTTCTTCAAGTATTGTGAATTCATCTTCAGCAATTTGGTCCTCGCTTCTATAGGTCTATATGGAAATCAAATACCTAAAAACGTTAAACTACTTAATTAAGAAACCTCTATGGTGTTCGACCTAGTTCGTGGATGGAAACATTGAAAAGTCAAATGTGGATATCACCATTAACCTATTTGTTTATAAAAAAAATAGTTTCATTTTTTTCATTCAAAATATGAACTGCAGGCGAAGATTTTTCTGCATTTAATAATTTCCTTCAATTATTGTTACTACCTACAACATTGACATTAATTTTGGTATGTTGTCCATACCCAAAGAATTGTGAAGGATTCGGTTCCTATCACACTACGACACCATTTTGTTGTAGTATGTACGAGGTTAACACTAGAGTTGAGACAATTTCTTTTCCGCTAAAAGAATCCTTGAGCTCCGAACCGACTTTTGACCATTATGAGAGCTTAGAACAAAACTCTTAATATTTGATGCTAAAAATTATTTATTTATTTATTTGTATTGTCATCAGGAAGAGAAGGACCTAAGGATGAAAGCTGATATGGTAAAGCGATTGATGGAACAAGGTTACCGTGTGAAGGTATTATTTTTCCATTTTACAAAATGATTCATAATTTCTGTTCTTTTTAGTTTCTTATTTCTTTTCAGAGGTGTGTTTTTCAATACAAGATCTTCACAAATATGTTCTAAACACTAACTGTTCATTGTTCAATAATATCTTACTTTTTTGTTCACTGAACAGTGTAGTGCCAGGGGCGGTGAGGATCAGGACTTGGGTGGCTTGTTATCTCGTCTCTCTGCTTTGGTATTGCCTCATGAAACACTTCATTCTCTCTTGACAATACCAGTTCATCAATTTCTATTGTCTTATCCTTCCCACCGCATATAATGAACAATCTTTTTGCAGATAGAGGATGTGGCAATGGTGGAAAGTGGACCACGAGTGGAAAGAGGACAGGCATATGTTATAGTCAGGCATGTTAAATTTGGCCCCTCAAAGAAAGGGGGCGGTGGAAAAGCATCAAAAGTTGCTGTGAGTGCAAGACAGGAGGTTATAAATGGCACCACCCCTCTGGTTCCGGCGGCCCGCTCTTCAACCCCTGATGAAGAAGAAAAAGGTCCTGAAGAACCAGATTCTGAAGCAACGTGGTCAGTTGTTGATGGTAATAATGATTTTGATGAAGTTTTTGACTTGAAAGATGATGCCAATGGGATTCCCTTAGAAACCACTGCCAATAAAATGAATGTAGCTTCAGACAGGGATGCTAATGTCTCAGACCTTTCACCACCGACGCGGTTGCCTGATACGAGTAGAACCAGCTCCGTTCCACTCTCTCGACAAGATTCTTCCACCAAAGCCGATAACAGATACAAAAAGATCGAACCTGCAAACCGGTTCCAACCACCAAATGTAACGGATAACAAGGGCCGAGGTGCTAGAGACTCACTCCGATCAGATCCCCAGATTCGCAATCAGAGAAGGCAACCACTTATGAAAGAAACCAGGCTAGATGACAACAATTCTTCTGCATCAAGAAACATTAAGCATCCCTCAAATGAGACATCCAAGTCTGGTCCATCACATCATACCGATCCTGGTCCATCCAAAACTAGCTTTGGGATCTTCAGCTCTCTAAATGCCAATGCTCCAGGAAAGCAAGATGCAGCATCCACAAGTTATCGAGGCAATCGAGGGCTTCCATACCCTCCATCGACTAATCCGAACGTGCCTGGAGCTTCAGAAAGTTTGAAGTTTTCATTAACAAAATCTGACGACAATGTGAACAAGGGATCGAAAAGCTGGGGAATTTTCAGTGAGGGTCCTAATAATTCCCCAAACAGGATATCAAAACCTAACTGAGGTGAAGGTAGAACATGTTTACAGTGATTGTTTCAGTATTATATGGAAGGCTGAATTTTGATGAGGATATTTATTTGGACATGGAACATAGCAGAGATTCTTCTTCAAATAGTTACTACTCGCCGTGCTGTTGTGCACGTTGCAAGTTTTATAGTGATTTTGAGTAATAAGAATATTGTCCACTTGAACATTTTTAATGGTCAAAGATCAAAGAGCAACGTCTCGATATTTTAGGTAGATATCAACATTGTAATAAGCGAGCGCTTTCATTGGACAAAACTCAAAGTTCACAACATTGAGACGCTCGAGGCAAATGTGAAGATGCTCCACGCAGCATCACAACACTTGAGACAGAAATCAACATTATGAAACGCGATGCCATTTTCATTTGATGAAATCTAAAGTTTAAGGCATTGAAACGTTCCAGACAACTCATGCAGTTCATGAGGTTTGAAGGGCTCCTCTCGTAGACTCCAAGACGTTCTTGTGCTTGAAAGGTTATTCAAATCATTAGCTAAAGATGCCATTTAGACCTTTAGAGAACCAACCTCATCATTCCTACAAGTCTTTTGTATTATTGAGAATGGCTCTTACGAGCTCACCTGATTCTCATCCATGCTAATTTTTAGTATCATGCATGACATTACAACTCTTCATTAAAATTTGAGTACATTTCAAATCATTCTCCTTAGGAAAGCAACTATCGTCATGCATTTAAGACATGTTCTAAATTATATCTCGCACATGTGAATGTAGACCAACATAAACTATTGACATATGATCACAAACTTCAAGGCATTAAGAATTAAATACATTAATATAGGCAGTGTCTCGACGCCTCAAACAAAAATCCCCATTACGAGATGCATACATGCTTTTGTCTAATGGAACCCAAAATTCGTAGCGTTGAGACAACCAAAACAACGTCTCAGGTGAAATATGAGATAATAATTTTGTTCGTGAATTATATTTGAAAAGGTTTTGTTTGTGAACCAACCAAACTTTATCCTTTACAATTTTTAAAATATACCTCGGTTAACTTAACCTAGTTTAAAATAAAAATATTATTTTTTTTTATTAAATTCTTAGAAAAATGTTAACTTGCCTTGTAAATTATAAACTTCCTTTCAATATTAGAACTCCCCAAGAAAAGCACCTTTCATTCCCTTGCTTCAAATCCAAACTTACATATAACTATGTTTAAATTTATTTTTTTTAAAATTTATCTCTATTTACACTTTATATATTTTATTATTAAATACTAATAAATAAATAAAAATATGTTTTTATAATAAATTTTCTACTAATTACTTAGTTTAGAATTTAATTAAAATTTTTGTACGATGATTAATTTCAAACATACACAATACTTTTTTTTAAAAAAAATTCAATTTTACGCCAATTATATATATATTAATTAGTAAAAATTATTATTAAAAGTTTTGAAACTAAAATATTAATAGAAAAAAAGTTGGGTTTAAATATATATCCAAATAAATAAATAATAAAATTGGTATAATATAATAAATATATTTTTTAAGTTAAAAAATAATTATTTTTGCAACGGGGCTTGGTCCTAATTTTGAACGGCGGTAATGGATCACGATTACCATACCCATCAACGGACACAAATATATAAGAAGAAGGCCCCCAGGTTTTTATTTATTCCCATAACCAACCCCCATATTATAGGTATTTACAAACCCACCCCCACGGTAACTCTCTTACCAGCTCCTCCTTCTAATTCTTTCATAATATATTATATTCTCTGGTTCGAAAACGGAGTTCGCAGGAACCTCCGTTCAAAATCAAAGGCCTCCTTTTCTTCATCGCATCCTCTTCTTTCCCTCCAAGTGACGGCGATTTTCAGATTGCCTTTCTCTTTGCAGCTCATTTTTGTCTGCCTCCGAGCAGCCTCAGGTTCTCATTTCATTAGCTCGTTTGTTTTGGTTACTTGATTGGATTGAGCTTTTGGATGGAATATTTTTTCTTTATTGTTTGGATTACTGGTGGGATGTTTGAGTTTAGCTCGAGGGATTGATCTGCGAAGGTCTCGAATCGTGGTCTTCAGCTTCTTTAGTTAGTTCGTTAGTTTGTTTGTTCTTTTTTTCATTTCGATTAATGGTTTTGCTGGTAATTATGGCCTGCTCTGAGCATTTGAATGCGAGAACGGGAGAGGTGTAAATGGTTTTAGCCATTATTTCTTCTTCTTCTTGCGTTTGATTCAAGTAACTTGATGATTTTAACGAAGACGTCCATTGGATGCCTTCTTAATTCTGTCGTCTTGCTAAGCATATTAGCAAATGAACCCAGAATTTTTCATTTCTGTTTGTGTTGGTCAATCGTCTTTCCTGGGTTTTTGGGTTTTTTTTGAATTTTAGATCTGAAAATCTATAATGGAGATGGTTGAGATATACTACTGGAAACATATTTGATGACTGCTCTAAGTAGCAACAAAAAGCTTCTTGCAAAAATATGTCAACCTCCTGATTCTTTATTCAAATATGCTATAAATGTCCACTTCTTTCTGCTCTGTTCATTCTGCAACTTTTCCCTATTTGTTGAAAATATGAAGGAAAAAGGAGCAGTGAGCTTATTTGACTTTATTGTTGCTTAGAGTAAAATTACAGCGACTGGTTTGTTCATACTTACAGACTAATGGGCCATGGATTTTGTTTGTTCACTTTCTTGGCTGGCTAGATAGGCATCTAGGAAGCTTGAATTCTCTTATTACATGCAGAGTTGGGAATCCAACATGGACATCTTTGGTATATGATTTTGAAGTTTTAATTTATTTAAATGTTGCACGCGGTGAGGATGCCCAAAGGATTCATTGGGGACCCTGGGCGCGTTAGGGAGGTGCATCTGGTTTAGTACAATAATATATATAATAAAAGAAAAAAATGTTGTTCTGTTTTGGTTCTTATATTTGACCTTTGACAAATGTACTTTACAGGACTGAAATGAATATTATCCCAATGTACTTGAGTTACATATGTAAGTCATTTCTGTACTCATCCTTCTTCCTTCTTTCTTTCCAGATGGGGCAACAGGATTCTGTGGACAAGGAGTCTCTTACGGATACTTGCGATAGTTACATGAATAGGGATGGTGTTTCTACAAGTGGAAATATTCACATGCCAACTATAAATAATGATGAAGCTAGAAGAATGAATGAGAATAAAAGCGATAAACATAATGTTCCACATGTATATAGACGAGATATTGTAAAAAGCAAAGGCAGTGGTATGATAGGGATTGTGACTGAAGTTGCTGGTGATGCTGATTCAGATACTGACATTACTGATGATGAAGATGACTATGATGATGGTGAGGATGGTCTTGATGATGATGGTTGTGATGATTATGGGGAGAACGAAGGTCAAAACAAGGAAAACTATGACGATGACACTAATGCTAAAAATTCAAACAGAGATAGTTATAAGAATCAACCCCTTACTGCTGATGAAGTTCGAGTCCTCTGGATGGATGAAAGTGAGACTACTCAGAATGTTAATGATTTAACAGTTATAGATAGGGGTTTTTTACATGGTGATTTTGTTGCTGCTGTTTCCAATCCTACAGGGCAAGCAGGTGTTGTGGTAGATGTAAATATCTCTGTTGACTTGTTAGTTCCTGATGGATCAGTTGTGAAAAATATATCATCTAAGGACTTGATACGTGTGAGAGATTTCACGGTGGGGGATTATGTGGTCCTTGGTCCGTGGTTGGGTAGAATTGATGATATCTTGGATAATGTGACTGTGATGTTTGATGATGGCTCCAAGTGTAAAGTCACAAAGGCAGAGCCATCGCGGCTCAAACCAGTTTCTAAGAATATCCTTGAAGATGCAAGCTTTCCTTACTATCCTGGCCAGCGGGTGAGGGCGAGTTCTTCAACAGTTTTTAAGAATTCTAAATGGCTTTCTGGTTTATGGAAACCTAATCGATTGCAAGGTACTGTCACTAAAGTTACAGTTGGATCAGTGTTCATTTATTGGATAGCATCTGCTGGATATGGACCAGATTCTTCTACCACCCCAGCTGAAGAACAGAGTCCAAAGAACTTGAGACTATTAACTTGTTTTTCACATGTGAATTGGCAATTGGGTGACTGGTGTCTTCTTCCCTCCTCATTCTCCTCTGGCTCGACTAAGGACTCATCACAAACAGAACTTTCTGATTCAGTGACCAATACGTTAGATTACGCACAAACAGTGGGAGCATGCGATTCAGAGGATACTGTGCTAGATGAATTAAATGGGAGAACTGAATCCACTGATCTTGACTCCATTAGTGCATGTAATGGAAATTATAGGGATCCAGAATGTCATATTTTGCCGGAATCTAGTAGTTCTAGAGCAACAAAGGAGAATACCCATGAGACTTGGCCTCTACATCGCAAAAAAATTCGTAAAGTTGTCATCAGGAGAGATAAGAAGGCTAGAAAGAAAGATGACAATTTTGAGAGGGCCCTTTTAATCATCAATACTTCGACAAAAGTTGATGTTGTATGGCAGGATGGCCGGACAGAACTTGCGCTGGATTCAACTGGCTTGATTCCAATTAATCCAGGTGATCATGAATTTGTTCCAGAACAGTATGTGGTTGAGAAGGCCTCTGATAATGATGATGATGTTACAGAAAGCAGGCGAGTTGGAGTTGTGAAAAGTGTTCATGCAAATGAGCGAACAGCCTGTGTAAGGTGGTTAAAACCAGTCTCCAGGGCAGAGGATCCTCGAGAATTTGACATAGAAGAAGTTGTTAGTGTGTATGAGCTAGAAGGGCATCCAGATTATGACTACTGTTATGGTGATGTTGTTGTTCGTTTGTCACCTGTTTCTGATTCTATAGAAGCTCTGTCTTCTGAAAACAATACTGAAGAATTAAATCATCAAAGTTCAACCAATGGGGTGATGAGTTGTACAGAAAAGGTTTCAGGAAGCCTGAAAATAGAATATCCATCAAGTAGTGATGATTTCTTTGACTTCTCAGATCTCTCTTGGGTTGGAAATATAACGAATCTTAAGAATGGTGATATTGAAGTTTTTTGGGCCAATGGCATGGTTTCAACGGTATTTTTCATTTCCTAATTCTTTTGAAAATGATACTTGGTTGCAAACGTAAAAAACAAGACCAAATGGTTTATGATCTTCTTCTAACAGGAAGAGTGCATTATCATTGTAATTAAACAAATTTATTATAAGGGCAGGTTAGGGAGATGTTTTTCCTGTATTTTCGTAGGAATTGATTGTTATTTTTATGTTTGGTATCTGCTTATTTATTGGCTTTTAAATTAGTTGATCTTGAAATATTAAAAATGTTACTTTTTTTTTTTTTGTCTTGATAGTCTATAATCTAACATTCATATGTGGTAACTGATTTAATTTTTAATGGTTTTCACTTTTCTCACGAGTTTAGAAACTCAAATGCTGAAGTGTTTATTATTTCGCTAAGGTTGGCCCTCAAGCAATTTATGTTGTTGGTCGAGATGATGATGATGAATCAATTGGTGCTGGAAGTGAAATAAGTAACGGTGCTGCAAGTTGGGAAACAATTGATGATGATGATGATGATGATGAAATGGATGTTGAGAACGCCAAGGAGGTAATATTCTTTTGGTACACTAAAGTTAGCATATTCTTTTGAATGGTTCTGATGTTGAGGATTGTTGGGAGATGAGTCTCATATTGGCTAATTAATGGGAATATCTTGAGTTTCTAAGTAAGGAATACTATCTCCATTGGTATGAGGCCTTTTGGGGAAACCAAAAGCAAAACCATGAGAGCTTATGCTCAAAGTGGACAATATTATTACTGTTGTGGAGGGTCGTGGTTCCTAACATGGCATTAGAGCCGTGCCCTCAACTTAGCTATGTCAATAGAATCCTCAAGTGTTGAACAAAGAAGTTGTGAACCTCGAAGGTGTAGTCAAAAAGTGACTCAAGTGTCGAACAAAGGTTGTACTTTGTTCAAGAGCTCCAAAGAAGGAGTCAAGCCTCGATTAAGGAGAGGTTGTCTGAGGGCTCCATAGGTCTTAGGGGAGGCTCTATGGTGTACTTTTTTCGAGGGGAGAATTGTTGAGAATTGTTGGGCTGATTCTCATATTGGCTAATTAAGGGAAGATCATGAGTTTATAAGTAAGGAATGCTATCTCTATTGGTATGAAGCCTTTTGGGAAAACCAAAAGTAAAATCATGAGAGCTTATACTCGAAGTGGACAATATCATACCATTGTGGAGGGTTGTGGTTCCTAACATCTAATAATATAATCTCTAGATTTTCTGTCAAAGAAACTAAAGAATAAAACTAGAAGTAACATGTAATTATGAGGGCCGGTATGGACTTACCTTTGTTTTAATCATGCATATTAGATGTAAAAGGTCAGTCTGAATTCCTGTCTCTTTACTTGTAATCTTCTTTAAATTATGGGTTTCAAAATTTATTTTGATAGACTCTCAGTCTTTCACTCACTCTCAATAATATCATTTTTTTTTTTTCAGTTTCTGCTTGCAAGGTTTTGGCAAAAATTTCATATCATTTTTTATTAGTGACCCTCCATATGTTATGCCCTCTTGTGCTGATTTTTTGAAAGTTCGGCAGTTCTTATGAATTGAAATCTGATGTCATTTTGCCCTTCCATTGTTCATTTATTTGTCTTTGCTTGTAACGTTGTTATCTACAGTTTTAAGAATAATTACACCTGATATGTATTAAGGCATCGCGAATAATGACCCACGTCAATGTCTCTAGGATATTGAGCTGCAAGATACTGGAGTGGATTCTGAAGAGGAAGAGAGTGAACAGCATAATTCAGGAAGAAGTCTAGCTCTTTCTGTTCCACTTGCTGCGTTTCGATTTGTTACCAGATTGGCTACTGGAATATTCTCACGAGGACCAAGAAATCGAGAATCAATGGATTTGGATTCCCACAGTGAAAGTGACACTCAATCCTTGGAAATTCAAGCTTTGGAGGAAATAGATTCTGGGCTTCAGTCTAGCTCTCTTAAATCCAATTCTTTTACTGCTTCTGATATGAACTCTGACTGTGGAAGAGGAGAGGACGATGATGCCTCAGAGCCATCAAAAGTGTTAGTATCAGCAGAAGCTTCAAGCAACCTGAGGACTGCTCAATCAGATGGGTCAACATGCCATGAGGATGGCACCTGCAGCTTCAAGGGCTTTGATATCGCTAAAGATCCTTTGGACCATTATTTTCTTGGTACGAATGGTCAAGTAAGTAATTTACAAAATTCTCCAAACCTTGTTATATTTGTGAAGTTTCGATACCACTTTGATGCTCTAAGAATACTTCTGTGCACGGTTCTTGTTTTAGGGTTGCACGGCTCTTGTTTTAGGGTCTTGTTCTTCATGTTCATCAATACTTTTGGGTTTCGGGTTGTCCAGATTGGTTTACACGTTCTTACTTGAAAGATTCTCGCACAAGTCTGAATGGTTGAACTTGTTGAATGCAGACTATTAACGGAAGGAAATGGCTTAAGAAAATCCAGCAAGATTGGACTATCCTCCAGAATAATCTTCCAGGTAAACAATGCCCATCTTTGCTTCATTGTGTCGCGTCTCGTGAGATTGACATTCATGTATCTGTTAGCTGAGCCACGAATGAATTCTGTAACAGATGGGATATACGTTCAAGTCTATGAGGATCGAATGGACCTTTTAAGAGCCGTCATTGTTGGGGCCTATGGAACCCCTTACCAAGATGGCCTTTTCTTCTTCGATTTTCACCTCCCACCAGATTATCCCGACGTTCCTCCTGTGAGTCATAGCATTAAGTCACTTCTATAATCTGGTTTGTCTTATATGGTAACTTAATGATGGGATTTGTTATGATGCAGTCAGCATATTATCATTCAGGTGGGTGGCGGATAAATCCCAATCTTTATGAGGAAGGCAAAGTGTGCCTTAGCCTTTTAAATACTTGGACTGGCAGAGGAAATGAAGTGTGGGATCCAAAGTCCTCTAGCATCCTTCAAGTGTTGGTATCGCTCCAGGGGTTAGTGTTGAATTCTAAACCATATTTTAATGAAGCGGGATATGACAAACAAATTGGGACAGCAGAAGGAGAGAAGAATTCCTTGTCGTACAATGAAAACACCTTCTTGTTGAACTGCAAGACAATAATGTATCTTATGAGGAAGCCTCCCAAGGTGGGTATTACTGTTTATTTTCATTTGAATATCTTTGTTGAGAACTTTTTCTGCACCACACAATCTTCAAACGTCATATGCTGAAAGGAGGATGGTGAGATCCGACATCGATTGGAGGGAGGAACAAGTGTCAGCGAGGATGCTGGGCCCCGAAGGTGGGTGGATTATGAGATCACACATTAGTTGGAGAGGAGAATGAAACCTTCTTTATAAGGGTGTGGAAACCTTTCCCTAGCAGATGCGTTTGAAAAACTTTGAGGGAAAGGGTGTGGATACCTTTCCTTAGTAGATGCGTTTGAAAAACTTTGAGGGGAAGCCCAAAGAGGACAATATCTGTTAGCGGTGGGCTTGAGCTATTATAGATGATATCATAGCCAGACATTGGGCGGTGTGCCAGTGAGGACGCTGGGCTACGAAGGTGGGTGGATTGTGAGATCCCACGTCGGTTGGGGAGGAGAACGAAACATTCTTTATAAGGGTGTGGAAACTTTCCTCAAGCAGACTTGTTTTAAAAATCTTGAAGGGGAGCCCGAAAGGGAAATTCCAAAGAAAACAATATCGGCTAGCGGTGGGCGTAGGCTATTACGGTGTTTCTTTTTTCTTTTTCCTCTTTAATGGACAACCATGGGTTTGAAGAACTTGTGATTGGTCGGTGGATTTCATAACTTGAGTGAATTTATGTATGCTGTACACAGAAAGTTCATGATGCAATGACTGCTAGTGATATATTAGCTATAAATATTATGTTTGACCAATTGATTTTGTTCATGAATAGGACTTTGAAGAACTCGTTAAAGAACATTTCAGGAAGCGTGGATATTACATCCTGAAGGCCTGTGATGCATACATGAAAGGTCACTTAATTGGCTCTCTCACAGAAGATGCCTCTATAAGAGAAGAAAGCGATCCCAACTCCACGTCAGTCGGGTTTAAGCTTATGCTCGCTAAGATTGTTCCGAAGCTGTTCTCGTCGTTGAACGAAGTCAGAGCTGATTGTCGTGATTTTAAGCATTTTCAACAGTTGTAGCATTACGAAAAACTCCAGATGACAAGGTTGTCATCATTTACACATAGCTGACAAGGTAATCTTTTTCTTTTCTTTTCTTCTATTCATTCCCATTCATGTTAAAGCCTTCTTGTCTTTACCCATTATGATCAATGATGCACCTTGTTTATAAGTTTTGAACTGGGGGCCTCATGAACTTCAAAAGCTTCCTAGAATTCTAGGATCTGGGTTTTTTGTGACAATTCTTTGGTCTGTGATCCATTTTTTTCCTTAGAAAAAACGAAGGAAAGTCAAATTACATTGCAAGTTAGGAGTTCGTTGGTCTTGTTCTGTCGTAGGTTGTTTGTCCTAAAATGGACTTTTTTTTATCATGATTTTTATTTTGTTGTACTTGCATTTGAGTATTGCTCAAAGAAAGTAAAAGAAGTATAATATGTTGTATTGTCTTACTATTGTATTTTCTGTTTGTATAACTATTCGGTAAAATTATGTCTAAGCCTGTCAGACTTAAATTGTTTCAAAATGTACTATAGGGGATGATATCAGTCGTCAACTCCTCCCGCCTAAGATTTGTATGACCGTTTGGCAAAATCATGTCTAAGTCTGCTAGACTTAAATCGCTTTAAAATGTACTATGTACTATAAGGAGATGCTGACTAGTTGTCAATTTTTCATACTCGAGTTATATTTATATGATATTTAAGTTGTGGTATTTCTTTATATACTTAGCATTTAACAACTTTCAAACCTTCTTTCAACCTTCAAACTCTCTTTCAAAAATCTCTCTCATCGTTTTCTAAAACCTTCCTCTCGAAACAGGGCTAGAGGCTTGAGCATATGTTGCTTGGCCGCAGGTGACGTGAATCCAAATTGGCTTGATTCACTCGGTGTTGAGTGAATGACACACAATCGCAAAAGTCTTACCGTCAAGAATAGTGTAATTGTCAAGAATAGTGTGATTGTGACACTGAGCATTTCGAGTTATAAAAAAAGTTTGAAGTTTTGGGCTTTTAGCTTTCATTCGTCCTTTGTCGGGTGGTGTTTGTGTGTGGGGTGTGCTATCATATGACTCCGAAAAAAAGTCTAAGCTTAAAAACGGTGACAATAGTTCAGTAGCCGAAAAAAAGTCTAAATAGCCCCTATAATATGGACTATTTATAAAGGTTTTTACTCTTGGTGAGATTTTATCAAAACTATAAAAATAGGATTCTAATATTTTTCCAATTTAAGATTATAGGAAATGAATTTGTAATTTAATAAAAAAGAAAAGAAACAAAAGAAAAATATTTTAAATATATTCATAATAAATTTTATTTTAATAAACGTTTAAATGTGTTGTTTTACTTATAAATAATAAATTAATTAATGGGTATTTTTGTTTTCACTATTTTTAACTGTTTATTGGTAATGTATTAAAAAATAAAGAAAATTATCAATATATATATATATAAGTATATAAATTTTACATAATCAAATCTATTTCATATTTTTAATTGAAGCTGTTTCATTTTTCAACTTACCAAACAAGTTTTTTATAATTTCATATTATTTATTTCTAAAAACATAAAGATGGAAATTAGATAATTAAAAAAAGAAACAAATGAGCTTAAATATTTTTTAATTTTCATTTCATTGTTAATGCTTCTATTAATTATTTGGTAAGAAATAAAATTCATATATAAATATATTGTCTACTTTATTCTCTCATAGGCAGATCTACAGAATTCAGTCTCTAAAAAAGGCGATCGAATTTTTCAGAGTGGAAATCAGATGAAGAACGAAAGGGAAGAACTCAGAGTGGAATTTCATTTATTTTCTGTTTTGACTAATTTTTCTTGGAAAAAAAAATCTCAAAAGAACGTAGAAAATGGATTATTACACTCTGTAGATCGCGAGAAGAAGCTTAACTCTAATCGACCATCGCAGATCCAACTTACAAGAAAGATGATGAAGAAATGGGATGGATTCAGTTCCTTAACCACTTCTCATAATTCCTCGCCTCGCCAGCAGCCTCGCGATCGGCGGTGTGAGCGCAATCGTGATCGGGATCCGAATCGGCAACAATGCCTTGTTACAAAGCACGGCCAAAGCCAACGCGCCGCCAGTCGACGCTGCGAGCTCGGCTGTACGATTCCTTTTCCTCGGCTCTTCCACTACGGTTGATTGAATTCCCGATGTAGGTCTTTCTTCGATCACAAATCCATCATCTACAGACGGTGTGATTTCAGAGGGACTTGTCTGTGGCGTATCTTTGGAAGAGAATCCGTCCATGTGTAGCTTATCGAGTAGCGATTCTACATCGACATTGTTCTTGATGGCGACATAGAGGCCAGTGATTGAAGCCGCCGACACTGAGAAATGAACTCCGATTGCGACCTTCCCGTACTTCCTGAGAAGCTCGCGGAATCGGCCACCACCGGTGAAGAAAGCCATTGGTGAAAGAGAAGGGAAAAGGGCCGGGAAGAGAAACGGCGCGTCGGAGCTGAGCGGTGGAGTGTGGAAGCTAGGGTTTCAAAGTTTTCGGACGGGTTTGAAAATCCGTCTATTTTATTAGGAATTTATTTTTCAACGAGACGTTTTTCGGAGGGAATGTCAATACGACACCGTTTTGCGATAGTTAAAAAGTCAACCGAATCTGGTTGAATGGGCCAGTTGTCGTGGGTACAGCCCTTTTCGAGAGACCCTTCTAATGGGCCTAAAGCCCATTAATTTCAACCCGAATGTAATATTCAATTTTCTTTTATAAATTGTAAGCTAAATTAGTCATAGTTTTCAATTTGGTCCCTATAAATTTTAGAATTACAATTTGAACCAAATTGTTCTAATAATTCTAATTAATTGAGAGATAAATCAATAAATATACAGAGAAAACGGTTTTATTTTTATGTCAATAATAAAATAAAATTAATTTTATGGATCGTACTATTGTATCATACTATCTTTAAAGATCGAAATAACAGTTCATTTATTTATCTTAGATAATTAAACGTGAAATCTCGTTGATCATATAAGAGTTACGTTGACACTGGTGCTGGAGCTAGGGGAGGGGACGAGGAAGGAGGCGAAATAACAGTTTATTTATTTATCTTAGATAATTAAACGTGAAATCTCGTTGATCATATAAGAGTTACGTTGACATTGGTGCTGGAGCTAGGGGAGGGGACGAGGAAGGAGGTAGGGTCGGGGCGGGGCCATAGGTGGAAAGGAGGTGGATGAAGAGGGAACGAGAGAATTTTTTTTTTTCTTAAGAAAATTAAAACGAATTATTAATTTTAATTTTAAAACTAGTTTTTTTATATTTTAAAAATTGCACTTTAGCCCTCCATTAAATAACTATTTAATAAAGGGTTTGATTGCGTAATTATAAAACATAGAGACGAAATAAAGCAATTTTTTAATTTCAATAACCAAAAAATAATTTACGAAATAGTAAAAAATGACAATGATTAAATATATGTATTTAAATAATAATAATAATAATAATAAATAATTTTAAATTAATAAGAAACCAAAATTAATTTTGTATTTAAAATTTAGAGAATTTTAAAGGGATTTGTTGTTTCGGAAGAAATCTTGAGCAATTGTTCTTCGTTCTTCCCAAATCGGGAACGGAACCTCTTCTGCTTTCTTCTTCGAGTTCTTCCCGCACGGAAAACCTAGCTTTCAGGTATAGTTCTGCATCTCGCTTTTAGCGCCTCTAAATCTCTAATATTGCTTTTCTCGTTGTGATTCCGTATGAATTTCGGTTTTGATTCGCAAGTTTTGTCTGGAATCAGTGATAATGTTCATGCTGCTATTTGTTGTTGTGTGTTGTAGTAGACTTGATTTTGAGTTACCGTGGTTTCCTTTCCTCAGAAGTTGAATTGTTGTAGTTTGCTCGGGAATTGATTGTACTCCTTCGAATTCTTCTTGTGAAAAACAAAGACATATGCAAGGAAAATCAATTTTCCATTGAGTACACTTTGCGCATTGTATACATTCGGAGAAATTGAGGATTATTGTTGGCGTTGGTACGATAAATTAAGTTGGAAGTTTGAATGTTTTGATTTGTTTGATTGATCGTGTAACCTTCGTATCCATCCAATGATGCCTTTTATTGTCAAAATCTTCTTTTAAAGCTTTAAGTTTCCGGAATTTTTGTATATTTTCAAGCTCTGTTTAATTATGACTCTTTATTTGCAGCGAGTAAGAGACGTTGTTGCAGAGATGTCTGACGAAGGAAGAGTACACCCTGATTGTAGAAATGCTTCTAATCCTTATCATGAATGTAGCGAGTACTGCTTTAAAATAATAGCAGAAGTCAAAGCCCTGAATCAGAAAAATGAGCCAGGTTTTTTCACATGCTACAATTTCTTTGCAACTTCCTTGAACATAATGACTTCTCTTATTGTAGCTGACAATTTCATTATTTATCACTATCTATCCTTTTGTCTAATTTGTTAACGTTTTCTTGGAATTACGTAGCTTTTTTAACATTGCTAAAAATTGGCCCTATAAATTGCATAACCATTCCTCCTCCACCTTTCAAATTCAAGTGATATCATTGGTGGTCTTTTTCTCTTATCTCATGTTAATGTTTTTTTGTGAATTTTGATCACAGTTGCCACTTCATCAGAAGCTGTTCAAGCTGGTCGAAGTAGTGCTCCTTTCAATTTTGCGCCTCCTGACGAGTATGAAGATCTTCATGATGAAAAGCCTGAAGAAGAAGGGCATAGTGATGGTGATACTGACAAATTGAGTGGTGGGGAGAATGTGGAAGGAGACTTCACAAAACTTACAGGGAGGAAAAAGAAATTGTTTGAACTCAGGCTTAAGATGGTAATTTTCTACATTTTTCAAAAGTAGCTAACAATTCCTATCAAGTGTCAAGTAATGACTTATGGATCCATGGATGCAGAATGAGGCACGAAAAGCTAATCAGACAGCAATAGCTGCTGAAAAAAAGAAAATGGAACCTCCAACAGAATCAAGAGGCATTTCTAAACAAAAGTGGCTTGAGGATCGGAAGAAGAAAATCGGGAAGCTTTTGGATGCGAATGGCTTGGATATGACAAAAGCATACATGTTAGATACACAAGAGGCAGCAGAGTCCAAATATAAGAAATGGGAGAAGGATCCAGCTCCCTATGGATGGGATGGTGAGTCTCTATCTGTACTACAAATTTACACTATGGTGATCTTAGCTGCTTTTTTATGGAAAAATACATTTTTTAATAATTTGACTAGATTCCTTAATTTGCTAGTTGATGACGAACACATGATTTGATCTAGGATATAGATATTGTGAATCTGATTGTGAATTGAAAAAACTTCGTACTTAAAGTACTGGTGTTTCTCACTGTATAAAGCTATTTAAGTGTTTGTTTAATTATGAATCGCGTTATATCCCAAAGTAATCACATTTTTTGGGGGGAGGACTTGGATATAAAGTTTGCTTAATTGGTTGTATTTTATGTATTTGTTTTTAATATGTAAATACTTATCTAAAAGGGTTAAACTGCTTTGGTTTTAACAGTTTTTAACCAGAAAACGTTGTATGATGCATACAAAAAGCGGACGAAGAATGTCAATGTTGACATTGAGGAATATAATAAAATGAAAGAATCTGATCCTGAGTTCTACCGTGAGGCTTCAAGTCTTCAATATGGAAAGGTACTGTTAGTTCCACTGTATAGTTTCGATCATATGTGTAATTATCAGATTTCTGAGGATATAGATCTTGTGTCACTATCCTACAGGCACCTAAGATTTCAGAGGATAAGATTGACAATATGGTGAAAGAACTCAAGGACCGGGAGGAGAAGCGAAAGTCGTTTAGCCGTAGGAGGAAGTTCCACGAAGACAAGGATATCGATTCTATCAATGATCGTAATGAACATTTCAACAAAAAGATCGAGCGGGCCTTTGGTAGATATACTCTGGAGATCAAAAACAATCTTGAGCGAGGAACTGCATTGCCTGATTAAGGTATTTTGTTTAGATGAGGCTCTGGCTCAATCATTCATACATACATGCATACATTCTTTTTACTCTTGCCCTCCTTCCTCTGCTATGTGCTGAATATACTTGTCACGAGGAGAGACGAGATGTGAGATCCCACATCGGTTAGAGAGTAGAATAAAACATTCTTTATAAGGGTATGAAAACCTCTTTCTAGCAAGCGTGTTTTAAAAATTTCGAGGGGAAGCCCAAAAGGGAAAGCCTAAAGAGAACAATATTTGCTAACGGTGGGCTTGGGCCGTTACGTGTATTCTATGCTATGCTGAAGTTACATATTTCTTTCTAAGCATGGCTTGGTGCACTTGATTAAATTTTATTTCGTGTTTTCCATTGTTTTTTCGTGTAGGATTTTGGAATCCAAGTAGTTGGGAGTATTTTAAAGCCAGCAGATTTGTACGCAAAGCTATAGAAAGTGATTGTAAGTGATTTTGTTTTTAATATGACTATGAATTCATATTAGAAAAAAATTCTCTCCTATTTTATTTTGGTTTTATTTTGTCTTGCAATTAAAGAAAAGTTGTTTTCTTCCTTTATAGAAGTTTGTTCTATTTATCTCTGATTTTAACCGCTATCTTTAAAATTTCTCTTAAATATTTCTAAATTTTTATCTTTCAGTAACTTTTGTCTACCGTCTTCTAATTTTTTTTAATCTCAAATATAACTCTTTTTAAATGGGATGATTCTAAAACTACTTTTGTAAATAAACATGATTCATTTTAAAATGTTTTAAAATCGTTTTTACAAGTGCGGGACTAAATATCAATTAAAATGATTTATAACTAAACATTTTTACAAAATTAATTATTATTAAATCGCTTAATTGAAAACATTTAGGCTTATTCATTTACCAAGGAAAAAACATTTAAATATATTGTAACCCAACATTATAGCAATTCAACCCTTAAATATTAGTAATGTGTCACAATCGCTTTTTCTCAAGACTTTGTAAAGTATTTTTGTGACACTCACTCTCACCACCAATCGAGTTAGTGAACTCAAATTTATGTCACAATTGGTATGGATGATATTTGCTCAAATCTTAGTTGTTAGTTCGGTTAACAACAATGACATTAATAGCATGTAATCTCTTAATATAAAGAATTGACAAACACATTTTGAATTAGATATTATAATAAAACATAATATAAAATGAAAACGATAAAATAATATTAACTTAGAAGTAGACAAAATCATTTGACATGGGGTATGCAACTATGACATGTTCTGAATAGGCATAACCATGACACCGTGCAAGAACGAAGATCAGGTGTGGAAGAACTATGAACGGACTACAGAGTGCTGCTTGTGCGTTGTTTCTAATAAAGGTGGCGATGGGGATGTACAAGAAAATGAGAGTGGCCATGTACCTCTGCAAAAGGAACCAAACCTTAATCTCATAAAACCCCATGAACGGAGCTGGTGGCAGATCCAGTCTTTCTTAGAAGACATGATTAATTGCCTTTTCAAAGCTTTTCAAAGCTTCAAGCACATGCAGATGGATCTCTCTATATATATACATATATAGCTTCTCAAAGCGATGAATGCTTTAGTTTTCTAGAAGAAAGTGAAACAAGATATAAAGAGCTTGAAGGCGTTTAGTCATCCATGAAAATTTTCTTGAAAAGCTTACAAGGGTCTCTAATTTGGTGCCTTTTTCTTCTCTCTCAAAATTTTTCCTCCATTTCCTTGGGGTTGTGTGAGTTGCTTTCAGAATCAGAGTAGTAATCTTTTTTCTCATGCACACCGGACTCTAGAGATGAATACCAAAAGAGCTTTTACCAGATGCACCATCTACCTCGGACAACTCGCTCGACCGAGCCGGAGAAGAATTTGTTTCATGCACATAGGTTGGAATACAACGAGTTAGCACTAAAGAGAATTAAGAGATACTTTGTGGTAAATTCTAATCACATAACAAGTTAAAATGTTAGGAAAATAGAAAAGTTACTTTTGGGCTGAAGAAAGAAATCAAGAGGAAAAATAGTTAATGGGTTGTTCAATAGGAACTCTTAAAGTTAAAAACTTGAAGAAGAAGAAGAAGGAAAAAAAAAAAAAGGAAGAACAAATTTGGGATGTTTAGGATTGGAGGGAGCTTATAGCGGGTTTAGATGTTGAATGACCTTATAGGCCGAAACTGAGCCACGTTTTAGGGAAGAACAGTGTGTGAGGGAAAATAGAGACACTGTCATTTGGACAACAGCTAGCACTATCATGCTCAAGCATTCAAATGTCCTCACTGGCCATAAATTTACATTCATCCTTTTGAATAAATATCAAAATCTTGTAACCTAATTAACAGTCTGAAGAATGACACCAACAACATACCATAAGAAGTTTTAGATTCTATTCTGTGATTAAATCAAAAATCCAACTTTATGACTAGTATAAAATGAACTTTTCTCCTCACAAATACAGACAATTTCATTACACCTATCAAATGTTCAATCTCCAAAGTAAATGACTTGATGGCTAATAAAGGTTTGCCTTAAAATTTCTATTAGGAGTAACAGATTTCTCAGTCCCAGGAATTTCACACAGATAATACAACAATTACAATTTTGGTGTCAGGCAAATGTCTGGAATCTTAGACACATATCCATATGCTATACTAAAAACTTGGGAACATTGGGGTTATGCATATTAGTTTATGATCTTACTTGCAATAGCTCTGTTATCTTCTTGCCAGACTTTTTTTTGTTAATATTTGCAGGGTGATTTCGAGTATGATCCAAAATTAACCCCAGCAAGTTAGCAGCTCCACATACTAAATACTTTAAACAGGTGCTCGAATTATTTCAACTTTGAGCTTTGACACGACTTAGAATCCAGTGCACCTGTAAAAGTCCAACCACAGTAAGTTCGAAAATGAATCTCAAAATAACCGGGTTTATTTTAAGAAATAATGGACTTGCCAGTCCCCATAAAAAAAAATAGCTCCATTGTTTAGTGCTTACGATGTTATTTTTAGGAGATTTCCAGTAAAATCCTTGGATCCCAATGACGAGTATGTTAGAGATTACTAAAACATAAATACTCAAAGCATGCTTCCCCATCCACTCCAGAACACATGTCAAGCATCGATAGCCGTGGACATCCACCTATAGAAATTAAGAGATCTTCAAACCTTAGTTGTCCATTTAGTTTGGCTAAGAAAAATACATGGATAGAATTTAACAAGGAAAAAAAGGTGGTTAGTCGTTCTTTAAACGACACCGCACCCTGATATTTATATTATTATTATTATGATTATTATGATTCAGTTTGAAGAATAATTCCAAATGCTTGCTTCCACTACGATGGTTTCATCTTCAATCCAAAATCTCAAAATTTATGAACTCACCAATATATATAGAGCACAAAAGAGTATTCCTGCTGACGCTGAAGTAATCAACATATAGCTGACTGTGTAGAGGGACTTATTTACAGGGATACCTGAAAGACAGTTTCAAAACAGAAATCAATTTCAAAATCGGATATTGTAAAAGATTATATATATAACATAACTTTGCTGAAAACATTGGAGAAAGGAATGGACAATGATCGGTCAACATTATTAGCCTAGCTGACATGATAGATACGTGTTCAGCAATGCATCTTCCATCAAGTTTATACCTACGAAGACAAGGAATATTCCGAGCACGAAGATCTTAAGAGAGAGCGAGAACCAGCTATTGGTGCGACTTTTGTGATCCTGGAAAATATTGAAGCGATGCAATTAGTGACCAATGTTTGACTTCGCAAGCATTATTTATATCGGAAACAAAGTGTCCACTATACTACTTTTTTCATTGAGATAAGTAAATTATGTGAAATGAGAACTTCCTAATCAGAGTGATGAGTAATATGCTAAGTTCTTGCTTAAGCTCACCTGTACAATGGCAAGAATGTGACCATACTGAAGCCCTATTATGCATGCCACTGTAGCTGTTAAAGAGCTGCAAACATTTGCAACAGTGCAAAATGTACTCACGTGAAATAACGTATGAAAGGAATGAACATTCTTTCTACAAAAAGGAAAGAAAAACAAAAACAAAAAAAGAATCTAGATTTCAATGAAGCATAAGAAATGCATCATCTGAAGGCTTCAGAATTTAGATCAACAATTTGTAAAGGGTTAAATTTCAGCGCATGCATCTTAATATTATATTTCCCTGAAGGCCAAAATTTATGGCATTTCTCTCAAACCAAACGGTCTGATTTAAAACTGAAGTTGGCACATTAATTTTTCTCACCAACCTTTCCCCAAAATATCTCATCAAGACAGAGAGTGCACATCCCTTGAAAAAGTCCCGTACGCATCAAAATGAATGCATGTCTTTATAAATTCATTTTACTGAGAAGAAGAACAGATCTGCACCTTAAAAGACCCTCAGGTTCAAAAGGAGCATGGCACCATGAAGGTGAAGTCTCAGGAACTTGACCGCTGGAGGAAATGTTGCACTCCTTCAAACCACATTCTTCATTAGGGCTGATCAAAATGCACAACTATGGTGAACTTTACAAGATCAAAAAACCGATATAACTGATACCTTCAGATTTCTGTAGACAGGTTTAGTATACAAATGGTGAATACCAAGAACATAACGATCAATCATCCCAGCAGAATTACAAGCAGGTCCCATATCACCTCGAATAGAACAATTCACCTATAACAAGAATGATCTTGTTTTCAGTGTAATTTATGCCCAAAGCTCTTCCTTTCTTTCATCAGATAAAGGACTATCATAGTTTAGCATCCTAGATTTGAGGATGAAGCAACTGGTACATGGATGGAAGTAAAACTTTGCATGGGTATCATTCCAGATGTAAGTACATAAGCATTTCGATATTATCTCATTTTTTCCGCTCTAAACTATAAAGAATGGGTTCTCTCCTTTTTCTAAAAATAGAAAATAATAGACCATAAAAATGAAGCTATTAGAGAAATGGGCACAAACATGGTGCATAGTATTTACTTACCATGTAAACATAGCTTCCATTTGGTGGAAGTGAAGAGCTCGTGGTTGATATTTTAAATTCCCAATCTGGAACATATAAACCATACGATAGTCCCATATACAACGACAACAAGAGAAATATGATACACCTGCAAATTCAAAACGCTAAACATGAAGAAGCATAATAAAATAGAGAAGTTCAAGCATTCTTATAATGCCACTGTTAGGACTCACGACTCTCCACAATGGTATGATATTGTCCACTTTGAGCATAAGCTCTCATGGCTTTGCTTTGGGCTTCCCCAAAAGGCCTCATACCAATGGAGATAGTATTCCTCACTTATAAACCCATGATTTTCTACTAAATTAACCAATGTGGGACTTACTCCCAATAATCCTCAACAATCCTCACCTCAAACAAAGTACCCTATAAGCCTCCCCTGAGGCTTATGGAGCTCAAGAATAGCCTCCCCTTAATTGAGGCTCGACTCCTTTCTCTGGAGCCATCGAACAAAGTACACCCTTTGTTCGACACTTTAGTCACTTTTGACTACACCTTCGAGGCTCACAATTCTTTGTTCGATATTTGAGGATTCTATTGACATGGTTAAGTTTAGGGTATGGCTCTGATACCATGTTAGGAATCACGACTCTCCACAATGGTATGATATTGTCCACTTTGAGCATCAGCTCTCATGGCTTTGCTTTGGGCTTCCCCAAAAGGTCTCATACCAATGGAGATAGTATTCCTCACTCATAAACTCATGATCTTCCACTAAATTAACCAAATGTGGGACTCACTCCCAATAATCCTCAACAGCCACTGCTTATTGCTAATGGTTATTTCAATTTCAATGACTCTGATAAAGGGCTTAAAGACTTTAAAATAACATAGTGTGATGAACCACCAAGATCAAATTGAGTAACAACTCTCAATTTCACTCGATATCTAAGTCTGTAGTACTCTCTTAGCAAAATTTTGCAACCAAAATCATGTCGTTACAAATACATTAATAGGAGGTCTGATCATACCTAGTAAAAGAGTAGAAAAACATTATTCATACCACCAAAAAATGAAATTGAAACTTAAGCAATAGCCTCTAGATATTATGCATATGTAATATCAATCAGGTTAACAAATACTATATCCTTACCAATGCCAGCTGAAACTCTTAGTATTTTGAGCTTCTTCACGTATACAATGAGTAAGCCAGATCTCACATAGTGCAGCAATCAAGTATCCAACAGATATTCTCTACATTGAATCAAAATAGATACATAACCTGATGTTAGATGTAAGAGGAGGAAGAAAAGTTGGCCCAAATCCCTGTCTATAAATTTGACGTTAGGTCATTTTGTCAGCTTATAATCGCTTGGATGGCATTTGAGCCATCTCGAACATATAGGGAGCAACATCATATAGTTCAAAATCTGAACCAAATTCATTAATTTGGTTATGTAACAGAAACCCTATAATTGTGTGCTCTGGCCAGAACAAACTTGGACCATTGTAGTAATTACACGCAGAAAAGGAGAGACGAACGCAACACCTGCAAAATGCCAAGCCACCTTATCCTTTGCATATCAACACCATATGTCAATGATGTTATTCCGTGAAAGTAACCACCTGAAATAATCAGGAAAAATTATGATTGATCTTACAATTTAAAATGTATGCAATCAAAATCAATATAAAATTCTGAACCACAGAATGTAGACATCACTGACTGAGTACAACTTGACAATCTAAGTTCAACACAAAATTGACCATAAGTAACTTTACCTTGAAGAAGAACGCCGAGGAGAAAAAGGTATAGACCCCTGCATGCTGCATTCTTTGTAGCAGTCACTTTACAATTTACTTCCTATTTTAAGCAATTCTGTATGTTAAAACAAAATCCTGGAAAAAATTTACAAAAACAGGGGAAACCGTGATCCGTCTACACGGATTTTACTTCCACACAGAAGAGGACAGTAGCTAGTTGAACGAAAAAAGTCAACCAGAGGCCAAAAATTCTTGGTTGAATCCATTCACTTACTTTATAAACAAGTGCAAGCGAGACTCCCGCAATAAATAGAAACCAAGGCATCACAAAATCAGCCAAATGAAGCCCATTCCATGGAGAATGAGCGATAACTGGTAAAAAAGAGCCACCGTAGTCCACGAACATCATCATCTGGATATACACAGCAGACAGCATAGCATCAAATATCACAAATTTAGCAGGTAGTAGTCAATTTACTGGATTTGCTAAAGTGAGCTGCTACATAACACAAACTGTCCTCTTATGGAATTCATTAGAAAAGTAAAATCTCATTAAAGAAAAACTCAAAAGCCGAACTAACAGAAATAACAACAAGAATGAGAAATTCTTTAATTAGACATTGATCAATAACCAGTTCCGGAGAAAGAAAAACAGCGTGCTCCAAACAAACCAATTGCACTCGTTTCAACATAAGAGTAAGATTCAGCTTCAATTAGATCCTTTATCATCTCAACAGAAGGCACATTCTTTCCGATAACCAAACCCAGCCGAACCAAAAAGCACAAAACCAAACGATTATGCATGCACAATAATTCAAGAAGCATATGAAAACCAGGCCAAACAAAGAGATGTACGCAGCGTATATAGTGAATCGAGATCCAGAGGGCAAACAAAGAGCTTACAAAGACGCTGAGACCGCGAAAGACATCGAGTGAGATAACGCGCGGAGCTTTGCGACTGGAGTCCGGCAACTCCTGTCGATTCCTCAGCAGCGGTTGAGAATCGGCCATTGATTCCGGCAAGAAGCGCGGAGGCCGAAGTAACTGAAAGTAGGCCAAAGCGATCAAAATTCACAAGAATATGAACATCCGTAAGCCATGTTTGGTAAAGAATATGCACCGCGGTAAACGCCGTCGCTTCCCTCAATGTCTCATTATTATGCGGTGGCGCTTTTTCATTGGCTGCAAACAGAATCTGACATAAATCGAAGTCTCAAAAGTTATTTTTATTTTTCAGATATTTGAAAATAAGAAAAATAAAATTATATATATATATGTATATATATATATATATATATATATATATATATATGTATGTATGTATGTATGTATATATATGTATGTATGTATGTATGTATGTATGTAAATTTTTCAGTGTTATGAATTTTAATTTATAGTTCTGGATCATTTATTAATTAATTCTTTTTATAAAAAATGCATAAGAAAATACAATATTATATTATGGTTTAATTAGAGTATTAAATTATTGATTTGAAGAAAATAATATTGAATTATTGTATCATGAAAAGGAGAGTATTAAATTATAATATCATATGCATTGCATTTGTTTGATTATTTTTGTCATTTTAATTCATCCTACTTATTTAATTGACTTTTTTTTTAAATAAATATATTTTTTAATTCAAGAATGATTTTAAAAAAAAATTATAATGATGTTAAGATGAGTCCTACTACTCATTAAGGGGAAAATCATGGGTATAAGACATATGAGCTTATGCTCGATCCCTTAACTTAGCCATATTAATAGAAGGCTTCAGATACAGTGACTCAATCAGTATGGTCGAAAAATGCAACCATATGCAACATGTTTCTTGACTAATGAGACCTACTATTCATGACTGATCCTTAAGCTCCTTTTTCTTTTTCATAGGGTTGGATGCATAGTACTTATGTACATTCAAATCTCACATACGCACATGAACTCACTAATTAGGCTCGTTAATGTACCCTTAGGCCTGACTATGGGTTAGCGCGCTTGTTGCCAAAAATCAATGAAAAAGAAAGAAGTGTGTATAATAGCATGATGCACGTGTCCACACACAACATACTAAAGAAGTAATCTATGCTCGTGTGTCATGCAATATGCATGAAGTCCCTTTACGTCAATGACAAGAACAAAAACGAACTTGAAAGTTCAATAACATCTAACCCTCTTTGCCACTCTTCCATAAGCATTGTCAGCCTCTTTGATAAACAAAACGAGTCTTGATAAGTCCATCGAGCCAATATCTTCATCCCTTGTCAAACAAATAACTTCCAACCGACTCGATCCCCTTTATATTTTTGGAATCAATCCAAGCTAGTCATGTATAATTAAAACCAATGTCCAAGTGTGAGGAGTGGTTGGGCTTGTTCCATGAGAGGCTGCGTGTGGCGCGCGCAGACATGCGCACGGTTGGAGTGTGGCGGAGTGAGGGCAAGCGCGCGCGGGGGCGTGGAGGGCGGCTCCACCACTGTGGACTAAACTAAACCCATTCCATTTAAATACATAACAAAATGATGCTCACTATTGCCCCAATTTAATGCTAATATTCCTATGGAATTTGTGTAATTATTTATTTTTATTTCTTAAAATAGCTCTCAAAGGGTATAAACTTATCTTTATACTTTAAATTTGTAATTATTTTTTTTGGCGTTTAACAGGTGAAAAAGTAAATTTAAGGGAATACTATCCATATCAATTTTGTCTTTAAATTTTAATTTTCTCGAGTTAGATTAAATACTTTTAGATAAGTATAGTAATTTTCCCTTTTTATAAAAAAATATATTTTTTCCACGTGACCACTATTTTTTTTTAAATAATAGAAAAATCAAGTCTAACGTCATTTTTCTTTAAATTCCATCCCTTTAATATCAAACTCATGTTATATAATCCATTTAGCGAGAATTTTTTAAATTTTTTTTCAAACAAAGAATACTTATTTGGAAAATAAAAATGATGATAATTATTAACTTTAGGTAAAAAATCTAAATACTTACTGGTTTAAAATTAATATTATAATGTTTTAAAATGTAATTTGGTGAAATAAAAATATTTATCACGAAAAAATTAATTCCCCCTAGGTAATTAATTTAATATAATTACCGGAAAATGTAAATATATATATTGTATTGAAAAATAAGGATAAAAAATAAGGAGTTTATTTATAATACATATTACATTAATAACTAACATTTCATAAACTCAAAGATTAAATGTAAAATATTTTTAATTTTTATAATAATCCAAAACCTAATTTCGAGTGGGTGGGTTGACCGGACCAAAAAAATATAAACTTGCTCAGTTCAAATTTTTGGTTTTTCAAAAATTCAATCCAACCCAGACCTAAAAAATCTAACCCAACAATGATTTGAGTTGAGTGAGTAATCAGTTGCTCGGTTCACTAGTAATATGAACACCTTTAAATTTAAATTTAAATGAGGTAGTTTAGATTTCAACCGTTTTTTTTTAATGCCATAAATGGAATTTGGAATTCAAAATCTCAAAATAATCATTTTCTTTTATTTTAGGGTAAAGGATTTTAAAGAAAGTTCATAGCTATTGACGGTGACTTCCAAAACCAAAGCAACGAATGAGATTAGATAATGATTAACAGCAAACAATGGCTGAATTAATCGGATCATCGTCTCCCAGTTCTAAGCTTTAACAATCCCAGCAACAGCAACAACTTTATCTTCTCAAATCCTCTTCTCTTTGCTAAATCTTTACCCATACCCACAAAGCCAAACTCTCTTAGAAGCCATGGAGAAGCTTTTGTATTCTTCTTCTCCGACCCGCTTGAAACCCCATCTTCTTAACCGCGCTCCTTTTCTTCCTCCACTCCGTCGCATTGACCCATCAAAGCTCCATTTCCCCTCATCAATCCGTTCCGAGTTTACTGGACTTAATTCGTTCTCTTCCATAATTGAGAACTCATTTCTTCCTTCTTCTCTTCCTCGTCACCCTGTTTCTTCGCTGTTTCTGGCTGATTCTCGTGATGGGTCGGCGCCGAAACCTCATGTTCTACAGCGGATCGGAACTTTGCCCTCTGGAGAACAAAAGGTATCTTGAAAAATTTAGTCGAGGGGTGTTGTTTTTGTGACATTGTTGTATTTCATTTCTGTGTTGTTGGATGAACTCTCTGTGTTTGAGCTGCTGGTTAGCGCACTGATCAACGAGTAGCGTAATTCCTGTTCATGATAAAGAGGAAGGGAAAGGGGAATCGAATGATTTTGCTAGTTTGGTTAGTGAATGGATAGGTTGGACTTATGAATCCAATTTCCCTTTACTTTTTAGCTTTTGTTTATATGATTTGTATGAACAAGGGCTGAAGATTTAGCATAAGAGTAGAATTGGGGTAGGATTGTGCTGTTGTTGGTCAAGATTGTTGTCATTCTGAATGTTCATATTGAACTAGGAATTTTAAGTTTTGTTGGTAACAAAACTGAGCTTGAAGAATTAGTGGAAGGAGCCCCGTTACTTGGGATATCTTTGAATCAGAATATGGGAGGCTACTTGGTTTGGGGACCAAACTACTTTTTGCACCTTCTTGTTTCCAGCCACAAGGAAAACATTTGCTATGGAATGATTCGACTGGCCATTGATTAGGGGAGCTGAAACTTAGATCTAACTTGGATTCCGCACTATGGAAACTAGATGTGAGAGCTCACATCTGTTGGAGAGGGGAATGAAACATTCCTTATATAGTGTGGAAATACGAAACATTCCTTATATAGGTGTGGAAATCTCTCCATAATAGCCGCATTTTAAAACCTTAAGACCCTAAGGGGAAGCTCAGAAAGGAAAGCCCAAAGAGATAATATCTTCTAGCGGCGGGCTTGGGCTATTAGACTGGAAGGGGTTGAAGTCTTTCTTCTTCTACTACTTGATCCTACATCTACCTCATAGGTAAAGCAAACAATTGGTCTGGACATCTTGAAAATAAATACCTACAAAACAAATCCAAATGTTTGCATATCAAAAAGCTCATCTAGAATCCAAGGTGCCCAAGAAATCGAATTCTCGACTTGGTGCACGATCTTCAAGGAAATAAACGTTTGCCAAAGAGGTCTGCGAGTAGGCATCTCAACTTTAAAATGTGAATATAATCCGAAGGAGTAGGAAAAGTCTGGACTAGCTATTTCTTCGATCATATTTCGGTCTAAAGACTGGGGCAAACATTTCGAAACTTCTTGCCTGGATTGGTTTGTCCCTTTGTAGATAGAAGAGTTCTTAAGCATAGTGCAGTCCATCTTGTCCAATTGAAGGGAAAAGAAAGGGGAAAATTTGATTAATGGAACAATAGACTGAGTGTGGAACTTCCCAGACTCTTTAACTTCACTTTTAGGGGTAGCCCGAAAAGAAAAGCCCAAAGAGGACAATATTTGCTAGCAGTGGGCTTGGGTTGTTACAGATCTATTCCACTCATTCATTTGAACATTTCTAATATGATAGTAGCCCTTCTTCAAGTGGAAACAATTCGGTTTCTATAAGAAACCATTCCTAAATGCAATTTGGGTGAGGTAAAAGTTAAAAGTAAGATTCGAACGGATGGGGATAGATTATGGTTACCATGGAATGTGGAATGGTTGTCGATAAGCTAGCTTGGCAGTCGACGTTCTTCACTTTGCGTGCACCTTTAAGGTAAGAATTCTGCTCCAATTACCAGTAATGATCTTTTACCAACTTTGCACTCCCTGTCAAGTGCATTATGCACAATGTGGGGACTAACCTTCATGTTAATTGCTATATCCTTTAGCAAGCCACAATATTTGGGCAAGTTTCATTTTAGCTTCTTTATCTCTTGGGAAATATTTCCTGAACTTCGATATGATTTTATTTTATGATAAATTTTAATACGAACGCGCTAGGATCATCAGGAGTTTAGGCATATGGCCTTTTGGTTCAGTCTCTTGTAATCTTGCTGTTTAACTTAGAATATTCTTTATCAATTTATGGTAGGCTGCTTATTAAGCTCAGCATTGTAATGAAACTAAACTTTTCCTTGTCAACTTCACAGTCCAAGGATACTGAAATATTGGATTTGCTGATGATTCATGTATAGGTTGAACGGTTGCTTGCGATATCGCAAATTTTGTCTCAGCAGTTGTACGTGCTGTATTTGCATGTCACGTGTCAATATTATTGCTAATTTGCTTTGAAAGCTTACAGAGTTTTCGTGTTCCAAAATTTATAGGCAAAAACTACAAGGACATTTATGGCGCTCTGTGTTGCTGTTCTGTTCTTGCTCCAACCAGTTTTTGCACCTTCAGCTTTTGCATCCTTCCACCCTGCAGCTACGACAGGGGGTCCTGCTGCTGCCACTTTTGGGGGAAGATTTTTCCGATCTGAACTATTGATCAGTGCTTGGACTGGTTTCTTTGCTGGATGTTTACACACATTATCAGGGCCCGACCATCTTGCTGCTTTAGCTCCCCTCTCCATCGGGCGTACGCGCATGGAAAGTGCCGCTGTTGGAGCCCTGTGGGGCTGTGGTCACGATGCAGGTCAGGTTATCTTTGGCCTCATATTCCTCCTATTGAAAGACCGACTTCATATCGAAATCATCCGTACTTGGGGCACAAGAGTCGTCGGTATTACTCTGCTTGTAATCGGTGCATTAGGCATTAGGGAGGCTTCGGAGGTTCCTACTCCTTGCGTTGCATTAGACAACGGCGAGTGTGACGTTAGCATGTATGAACCGTTAGATAATCCAACAGGAGGCAAGAAGAAGATAGGTTTTGCAACTTTTGCAACAGGTATTGTGCATGGGCTGCAACCAGATGCATTGATGATGATATTGCCTGCACTTGCACTGCCCTCTAGATTGGCCGGAGCTGCATTTCTTGTGATGTTTTTGGTAGGTACTGTAGTGGCGATGGGAAGTTATACAGTGTTCATAGGTTCATGTACTCAGGCCTTAAAGGAGAGGGTGCCTAGGATTACAGAGAAGCTCACATGGGCTGCTTCCTTTATAGCCATTGCTCTTGGATTGGCCATTCTCATCAGTCAGTACTTTGGGTTTAGCCTTTACTAAACTGCAACGTTCCACACTTTTCTTGCTTTGTTATTGTTAGAAGAATATGCTAGTAGTAATAAAAGGTTTGTTTATTATGTTTAGAGCAAATTTTTCTCAAAAGTGCCACTTCTATTAGCAATTCTCTGCCATCTTCGTTTATGAATTTTGTTTCATAGGCCTTTCCAATACAAATATGGGCGGAGAGATTTGGATCTTGAATGAATTCTAGGCCTACTTGAACCATCTTTTGATTTGGAATCACAGATTTTCAACCTTTGAATAAATTTCCATGAACATGGCAGTACAGGGATAAGAAAGGATTACTAAAAAGCAGAAATTCTCAATTTCTATATGGTAGCAACCAAGAGTGCACAAATTCTGAACAGCAAAAGGCAAATGGTTTATAGATTCACATACAAAGAGAAACAGCTGCATCAGTTATTTTCAAAATAAATATTAAACTACAAAATATTTGACATGAGTGCAAGAGAGGAGTGCTTTACTGAAACAAATTTTACAAAGGTCTCATCATGGCTTCTGTTTTTTGTTGGTATCGTGAAGGACACAAACATCCGCCGCCGTCTTCATCTGAAACGAACAGAACAGTTGATATTAGAAATAGCTGCTGTTTTTGTGTTTATTCAGGCTTTCAGCTTGAAATTGAATAAACTTTTGAGATCTTATGTAAGACAGAATAATGTCACCTTCAACTCCCATACTATCCAATCGAAAAGTCCACGTAACAAAAGGGAAAAAAAACGATGAGGTATCGATTAAGGGAAATGGCAGGAGTGAAGAGCAACTGAGGTGGACAGAGACGGAGGCAAGAGAGGCACGAGTGAATTGGAACGTGGGGATTGAACGGTATGCAATATGACAATGGTTTGGAGTATAAGATTCATAAATATGGTGAGTTAAGCGAGTTGAAAGAGGACAACTCCAATAGGCATAGTCCATTAAAAAGGAAGGGATGGCGAGTTAGTACTAACCGAAACCTTACACGCACAATTTTCATAGGCATAAAAAAGTACAGAATTTTGGTGCTTAAAGACACCCACCACAGGGAAAATGAACACACCAACATATTAATTTCAAGAATTTCTACTATGATTACAAGGTACCATGGATCGCATGCTAAAACTAGGAAGTATAAATCAGGAAAATTCATCCTAAAGTTATTAATTTATAATACTCCATGAGTGTCCAGACCCGAACATTCTCATGAGACAACCATCTTACTCTACTGCATTTAGTTGATATGGTAACTCATATGATATTAAATCCTAGACAGATGACCAATATAGCTTGAACCAATTACCTTTAAATCTTTTAATATTTACATGACCTTTATTGACCACTGGACCAACCCGCGATGATTTCATATACGGCCCCTACTTCAAGTTGGGCATTCATGTCTAAAAGGAATCATTCATGCAGCTACTGAATCTATCCATTTACAAAGATATAAAGGTCTGATAGCATGCATTACCTGTATGACATTAACAGCTTGCTTCACTGCCCATCCGAACAAGCTAATTACGACCAAAAGTGATAGGAGTGTCTTTTGTTGTATCGAGTGTAATATAACCTGAAAAAAGGTATCGAGTTCAAACAACTGGGATATTGTCCTACTCCTACCAGCAACCCGAAATTAACACTAATGACAAACTATACTTACATCCATCAATTTCTCATTTTGCTTCTCCGCCAGCAGAAATAGAGTAATGTAAAGAACCTATAGACGGAAAATGAGGATTGAGAACAGGTGGTGCTCACCAATGAGTGTTTGAGTAATTAAAGAACAGAATTTCAAATTACCTCGCATGACACACAACAGTAAGCCATAAATGTCCTATTTCCATAATATGCCTTAAACAGCCAATTGGTGCTGTCTTTGACATCTTTATGACTGGCTTTGCCTAGCAAAAAGGTACTGAGGTAATAGTAAACCAAAAAAATCAGAGATGCATAAGGAAAAAAAATGTACACATGATCAAGCAGAATTAAAAGCAATATAATACCTGTACATTTGAAGCCAGTGGCTAGCAATATCCAAGGCAAGAAGTGATAAGAAAGTCAAACCAGGCCTGCATTACAACCCTCTATAATATTTACAACTAGTTTCGTTTTAGTCTTTACAAAATCCCTTGAAACTAGCAAAAATATTATGTATATATAAATGAAATCCTTACCTGTATACTTGGGATAGAATTACTAGTAGACAAGCAGTGCTAATCCTGTGATACAGCAGATTCTGATCAAAATTGTCAATCAAGGGCAAGGTTGTATGCCCTGAGGGACTTGATATCAATATAAAGTTACGAGTATAACAAATCCAGTACTATATCAAATTTCCATATCTTAGATGCAAAATATATATAAATACAAAGATTAACGAAGATTGTACCGGTCTGTTACCATGTCCAGCACAGCCCCAAAGGTGGAAACTGAATCATTCAAGAAAAAAGCATTACATTTTACAGATAATGGTTCAACTTTAGAGACTAACAAAGTTCAAGTGATTGAAAGCACTTGAGGCATCCTATCAATAACATTGTACACAGGCAACTAGGTTAAGGCTCTCCAATATAATTTTCTTCCACATATATATATATATATATAAATACCAGAATAAGTCAAACTGAGAAGTCCTTAATCACAGGTTATACATTTACTTAGTTCAATTAAAGCACTCAACACTGGGTATCATAGAACTATAAACATTTACTTCCGTTCGAAAATAAAGAGAACAGCAAAAACCATAACAGTCAAGATGAATATTGGCTTATAATATTTACAATAAAAACCAGAGAATTGCATCTAATATATATTTTTCCACAAGTACTCATAGCAGATAAACACACAAACATGGTAAGTATGTACCTTGATTGAATTTGCGAGCACACCAACCGTCTATACCATCGCATACAAAGCTGAAAACATGAGTTTAATAAAAAATGTGTCCAGTTTCCCCCAATTTTGCATAAAGATATTGATGGAAAAGAGAAGGTGATATGGGAAATTAAGCACTAACCTGACAAAATAGAGGACTGAGAAAATTATTTTATTTGAGAAGCATAGGGCAAAGGCAACAATGTTCATGAGAACCCTTATATAACCTGCATTTCAGTCAAGAAAATATTTTAGAAATCATGAATGCATCATAACTTCAGCAATTAAGTAGAGTTCTTAAGTAGAAGCAGGGCATTCAATATAAAGATGACACGAGCTGATTGAATGATTAGAAGACAACATGCAATAAGAGAAACTTAATACCCACCAATGATATTGGGAACGTAAAGGTACACGGACATTTTACTTTGTTTCCGCTTCAACTTATCAGCCATGGAAGCTTCTCAAAGAGTTCAAAACTGAGTCAGATAAACTACACAAGCAATCAATCAATCAATCTATACCTCCTGCATCCATAGCATATTTTCATGATTAAGTATTACCCCAAATCCGCACCAACAAGGACAAAAAACTTAATCACATTAATCAAGAAAAGATTCACTGATTCTAACAAGAAAAATGAAGTAGCCAAGCAAAACAAAGTCGGAAGAGAAGACGGAACAGAATAGAAGGGTTGACGGAAGAAAAAACCTTAAGGGGAAAAGCTGGTCCGGCTGCAGATCAAAAACCCTTGGTTGACAACCCTTTTGTCGATTTATTTCTGATTCTTTGCTTAACAGTGGAGCAAAACAACGGAATAACTGCAAGCAAACATCAAACAAAGACAAAGCATTAAATTAAATGAAGTTTGACGAAGGACCGTGGGCCAAATGGGGCCCATCCATATATAGAATCTGGGCCCCGAGGCTGAGAACTACTGGAATTCGGAGGAGGAAGAGTGTTTCGTCGTCAATGGCGGCGTAAATCGAAGGAATTAGAGAGGAAAGCTTGCATCGTACCAGTGCGAAGAGGAGGAAGGAAAGAATCAATGGCAAGCGAGGAGAGAGATCCTGCGGAACTGAGTATCGAGAGTTGGTAATGGTCGTTGAAAAGTGGAGACCAACTTGATGAGAATGTGTGAAGTAGTGCTCCAATGGCGGTATAATGCATATGAAAAGCTTGAATCTCGACAGCCAGAGAGAGAAGGGGAGGGAGATGAGTACAGAGAATGGGGTTGAAATCAAACCAAAATTAGGGCTGTTCTTGATCATGTTTTTTTTTTTCCTTTTTTTTCTTTTTTTGAGAAAAAAATTTAACCTTTTTATCTTTTAACTTGTTAATTTCCATTCACTCCCAAATTTTTTATTATTTTTTTTTGTTTGTTATAGATCTTAATTAAATGTTTAAAAATAAATAATTAAATATTTTACCAAATAATATCTTTTCTTCTATTTTCCTTTCATGAATTTTTTGAAATGAGAAGTTTGTTTTTATCTTTCAGTCGCTAAAAAGAGAATGATGTATTGTAAGAAGCTTCAATAACATCCTTGATCGTATCGAATGCGTTCAAAGGTGTTGAGCCAAACGTGAGTGCTCCCATAGGTGATTTCTCGAGAGAGCGTTTAAAGACATAGTGTTTGAAAGAAAAAGGAAGGGAGAGTTTAATTTTAATAAAATTTTATTAGACATTAAATTTTAATTTTGGCCTAACCATTGTTAAATTTTAAAAAATGTTGTTTAATATTAAATTTGTTTATTTATTATTATTGGTCTAATATGCCTCTTGACAATTTTAATATATACAATTTTGTTATTCGATAATTAAAAAAAAAAAAAAAAAAAATTATATACAATTACGAGTGAAAAATGGAATGATGAACTATAGCATACTTGAAACAATCACACCTTATGCGAAATCTAAAGCCACCAAGCTAGAAAAAGGAAGAAGATGCAAATTAATGGCTGTACTATACTCTTTTCTCCAATCTCGACCTCTAATTTGATGTTTCTTAAGACATTTGTATACCTTTGACTCGATTACACGTTAAGAGTTTTAACGAAAATCATTCATAAGAACAAAGGGGAAGATTACATATGTTCCGCTGGTTTTAAGCAAGATGTGTGAGACACAAGTTCTCAGAATGGCGTACCCGACTTGGTCAACACGGATCACTTGGAAGATAAGGAACAATAGTCCTCCGCTTCGATAGAGTCCTGTCATGTTTCTGGATATCCCACCATTTCCTAATTCTGTAATTCCAGTAATCCATCAAATTTCTTGGCTTAGAAAGAGGGAAAGTTTTGCTAAAACCACCTAAAATACCTCACAAACTTGGCTAAGGACTCGGATTCTACATAGTCGTTCGCTAGCTTTTTAGAAGTATCTTTATGCCTTACTTTATCATTCAAACATAATTGACCATCTCAGACAACCTAACATGTTTTAGAAAATAGGGTGAATGGGTTGTGGAAGAGAAAACCTGAAAGAGGATGTTGATGCTGCACTCTGGACAGAGCAGGAACCAACGTAGCTGGTTATGTACACGAAAGGATGCAGATACCATCCACGATCAGCTCTTCCCTTTTCTGGACTTCTTACGGACCCCTCCTCCTAATCGAACCGCGAGCATCATATAAAGAGTTGTTAGTAGCTGAAGACAGAAAGAGGCAAGTCCTCGTGCTGTATCGAACTCTTTAAAATCTTGAATAAGGAAGGAAATATGATAGAAACCAATATTCATACTGTTTCACTGATGCTTATGGAACATATATGAAAAAAATTGCATATAATTTTACACCCCAAAAGGAAAATGAGCGTTAATAAATCTCACATATCAGATGATGAGAAGATGAATGGCAGCTGAAAATGATTACATTTAATTTGAACACTCAACAAATGAAAGCTGCGCCAACTAACAAGAGTCTAGCAAGCAAAATATGAAAAGAACCTAAGATGGTAGTAGAGAGATCTTCATGAGCCAGCCGGGTTTTGCTTCAACAGGGAACATCGAGTTCAAACTTTTATAACACATAACTTGGACAGATTCTTTCATAGACACCTGAGGTTAAGACGTGGTTACATACACATGTAATACATTGAGTGAAAACAAACTAAACTGTGGATACTTCATTCATATATTGTCAAGAACTAATGTAACAGCTCAAGTCCATTGCTAGCAGATAATGTCCTCTTTAGGCTTTCCCTTTCGGACTTCCCCTCAAGATTTTTAAAATGTGTTTGCTAGGGAGAGGTTTCCACACCCTTATAAAGAATGTTTCGTTCTCCTCCCCAACCGATGTGGGATCTCACAACTAAGATCTCCAATGGCTTTTATCGCAACATAGATGAATTTTGCACATAAAACAGAACCATGCACCAATCAACTCAACAAGAAAATCTCTAGAACATCTGGATGATACTAATTTGCTACACACATCAACTATCGAGACGGCCCTTTTCTCAAAATGCAATGCTTATTCTTGCAAGTTCTCAGAAAATGAAGGAGATAATCCTAAGAAACATTGATAGTAATCAACTGAGCTGCCTACACTGCGCCAATCATAAAAGATTAGAACTAAAAACATTAAGAGTTAAGTGCTCAGGATTCACCTTTCTTCTGATTAAATTCGGCGCAATTGATGTTAGAAACTGTGTCCCCTAATCCACAATCAGGAAGTTCCTTTGTTCCTCCGGTGTTTTGATTAGCCGAGCACTGAAGATTTTCAAAGTCACAGCCACTGAAGCTTTGCCCATTCAACAAAACGCTCTCTCCACTTTTTCCATCGGCCCCTGGATGAAGGCAATACGGCAGATCATTGCACTGCACGTTACAGGGATTTATCATGTAACTACCAGACATATTTTGATTGGGAAGATCTGAATTGGCTGGTTTCTGATAAGGAAATGTTCCAATCTCCCCTTCAATTCTTCCTCTAATATCCACAAGCAAACATTTGAGCCTCGAAATCTCAGCCTCCAATGCAGCCTGACCTTGCAATCTCTTCAAAAGTTGCTGATTCAGGCTCCTCAATCTCACAACTTCATCTTCCAATGATGCAGCTCTTGCCTTCTTCTTCTCACGGTATTTACGAACCGCTTCGCGATTACCAAGCGGGCGTTTCTTAGTCTTCTTATCCACAGATTCCGCCGTGTCATCTGTGGAAACCTTTTCTTCGGTGGGGGAGGAAACAATTTTAGTATGAACATGAAAACATGTGTGCGTATGTGAATAATCAGGACCAGGAGGGTTGCAAGTATGAGCATGCGTGCAAGCATGAGTATCCTTAAGAATCTCATCGAAGAAGCTATCCATCGAGCAGCTACTCAGAAACTCAACGGCATTCGAACTCGAAAACACTTCAGGATTCGAGGATTCAAGCTCGCCGTCTTCCATTATAGATATCAGCCAACGCAGCTAGAAAAGCTCTAGAGAAATTTAATGGGAGGGGATAATAATGAGAATCGACTTTAAGTGATTATGAACCGAATCGAGATCCTAAACAATCAGGACAAATAGGGTTTCCGCACAATTCAATTGGCAGACAGAACCAAAAAAGGAAAAAAAAAAAGATCAAAAAATCAAACAAGCATCACAAACGAAATTCTCTGCAAAGATATGAGGAATTTCATCCACCAACGTTCAAGAAGAACACTAAATTTACCTCTACAGCAAGAAGAAAAGGCTGAGACCTCATAAAATGAATCAAAAACCTAGTGGCGAACTGCAAATCATGTTGATCGGGGGAATAATCAGATACCATCAAAAGAAGAAAATTTAATAATCGAAACCTAAACCCCAATCAAAAAATGACAACTGAACGGAAAATGATGGAAGAAATGATTCGACAATCGTAAAGAAAGCGACAGAGAATAGGATTCGAACCCTTTTGGAGAGGATGCTGGAACTTCAAACTTCGATCATGAAAAAGAAAAAAAAATAATAATAATATTTACAAAAGTTTTATCAAAGAGTAAAAAATCCCGACTTTCAAGACCACAAAATTATAACTTTTGGGGGGGCGGGAGAAAGAACATTGGCTTTCAGATTCTTTATTTTTCATTTTTTTTATTTTCCTAATAAAAAAAAATTATTAAATTGAACGACGACTTATCGTTTTGATTTTTTTTTTTTTTAATTACAGTCTAAACTGAACTTTTAAAAATTGTTTAATAATTAAAAAAATAATTGACTTATTTAGATATATAATTAAATTTTATGTTAAATATCAATTTTGTACATAAAATTGAAAATTCCATAATTTATTTGACATAAATTAAAATTTTAAAAATTTATTAGACATTTGGACTTATTCCTAATTTTTTTATTAAACAAACAAAAACATGTTTTTTTTTTTGTAATTATTTATTAATTTTATTGAACAAGATCTTAAATATATATAAAAAAAAAATAATACTATTATTAGCATTTGTTCATTTTTGTCGGCTTTTATTCATTTTAATCATCATATTTTCAAAAACGTTAATTTTGGTATTTGTATTTTTTTAAAACTAACAATTTTTTTTTGTTGATTTATTGTCTTTCCATTGTATTTCCTAAATTTCATCATTTATAATAAAAAGTGTGCGCTTATTTATTATTATTATTATTTTTTGTCTTCAATTTCAGTTGATTTTTTAAAATTTTCAATTAAAATCTAAAAAAAAAGAAAGACTATTTGATATGATTTATTTTATTGGTTTGACCATAATATATGAGAGTTGACTTTTAAGTTTTTAATAGATTTTTCCACCTCTCCCCGTTATAAAACTACGACAATACGTAATAGACAGAATATAAATATTTGTTAGTGTAAGCTTGAACTGTTAAAAATGATATTAGAGTCATACACTATGAGTGTGTTAGAGAGGATTATGAGATCTCATTGTGGAAACCTCTCCTAGTTTACGCATTTTAATATTATTATGGAAATTTAATGGTAAGGTAAAGCAAATATAAAAATTAATTAATTTTATATTTATATATTTAAAAAATGGGGGCGGAGTAGGAAATTGGATAGGTTCGGAGATGAGAAATACAATTCCTATCCTTGGCCCCATTTTTCGAACATGAGAAATTTCGACTCATATACTCTCAGCACCATAAATAGTGATCGTTAATTATTAATATAAAATGAGAGATTCTAACACAGTAGCATGCATGCCAAATATATTTTGTAAATATGGTTCATATATGGTAGTTTAACTAGTAAAGAAATATATAAATATAACTCATCATTGACTTAATTGCCCTTCAAACCAAAAATGAAAAGAAAAATAAAAAAGGAAAAATATTTACAAGCCATTTAAGAAATCACCTCAGCAAAGGGTGCAAAAGTTTTTATACTCATTGTACAGTTTTATTCTCTAAATTTTAGCTAATTTACAGTGTATGGTGAACGGAATGACGTATTAGAAGCTCGTTAAAGCTTGAGGATCTTCTCACGACAGTCTCATGTCGCACGCCCAAAGTCCGCTCCATCGTGCCGCCTTCACCATAGGGCTTGCCCAAAGGCACCCAATTCTGCTCCATCGTCGTAGTCGTCGTCACCAAGCAATGCAAGGTTCATCAAATGCAGATCAGAGCTCGAGTTTGGATAAACTTCATCGTCTCCATTCTCGACACTTTGTGATTCCTCCATACTTACATTCATGGAATTGATTTCCCCTCTTAGAATCTTCAGTATCTGGAGCGAAGGGCGTTCGTAAACATATTTGACCGATTGATACAAGTATCGTGTGACATGTTTGTGAGAACTGAGAAGATATTGTTGAGAGCAATACCTGACTAATTCTAGGACGGAGTCGAGACGCCCTCGTGATGCACAGATTTGCTGCAAGAGCCATTCTTTGCAACTGATCGACGTCGAATTTTCGCACCAAATTTGGATCGACTAGTTCATTTATGCTGCCACTCTCTATGATTGGCTTGGCCTGACATATCATATACATATACACTCTCTTCATTCTTGTTCGTTATGAGTATCATGAAGTTAAAATTGTGAGCTATGATGAGATAGAGGTCTTACCCACATAACCAAGCTCTTTTGCTCTTTCCAAGTCTCTGCACTGATTGCTCTTCGTCCCGATAACAGTTCGAGTAGAACTATACCGAAAGCGTACACATCAATCTTATTACTCATCTTTCCATACATGAAATATTCAGGAGCAAGATATCCAAACGTTCCGACGACGTTGGCTTCGATCTGAAACGATGATTCTGTTGGTCCCCAGATTGCAAGGCCAAAATCCGATAGCTGTGGCACAGAACATCAGTTAGGATTACGAATAGACGAGAAAGAATCAACGTCGATCCGATGAAGACTTTCTAACACTACCTGTGGTTCAAGTTCATCAGTGAGCAGAATGTTTGATGATTTGACATCTCTGTGTACAACAGGCCGAGGATATTCGTCGTGTAGGTAGCTTAGCGCCTCGGCAATACCGATAGCCAGCTTAAATCTCACCTCCCATGAAAGAATGCCTTTTTCTTGCTTTGTATCTACATATCATACAACTTTCTGGTCAGCATACTACTCCTGGCTGATAGTATTTCAGATTGTTGAAGAAAATATAATGTATCTAAGCCTTACCAGATAGATTTTCCTCTAAACTTCCTTGAGAAAAGAAACCATAAACAGATATCAACATATCGTCATCTACGCAGATACCGAGAAACGGAGTTATGTTCTTGTGATGTAATGAGGAAATAATATCAATTTCTTGAGAAAATTCATTCCATGCCTGTTTGGAAGAGTTCATTACTTTAACTGCAATTGGCTTTCCATCTGGGAGAATTCCTTTGTATACATGATTGCAACCGCCTTTCCCAATCAGGTTTTCTGTAAAGAAAACACAAATTTATGAGTCGAACGACAAGAGAACGGATTCAAACATCAATTTAAAGCGAGAATTAACTCGAAAACCTGAAGAGAAATGAGAAGTTGACGCTTTCAACACATCAGGACTAAACCATTTATAAGAAGATGACTTAGTTTTCAGGATATCCTCCAAGTCTTCTGGTGGTTCAGAAAAGTCGGATAAAATTCCAAGCCCTGGCTCACTTCTTGATGGATCATTTTTTTCTTTTGTGCTTAAATGACTCGGTGAGCGATCGGGTAAGTTCATCACCCATTGCACTACAGACATGTTATGTACACATGAGTTTTGTGAAATCTTTGGCATCGTTCGAAGCAGTGGCCAACCGAGCCCTAGCTCGGGATGGTCAATCTTCATTGATGTGTCTTTTTTGTTACTATTTCTTTTACTTTCAAGGATGCCTCCATGATGTTCATCCTTCAAGTCTTCACTACCAATACTATAAGAAGCAGAAGTCTCAGTCTCAGAGGCATCAAAATCAGATTGACTAGCTTGACTAAAACTTGGTTTTGGGTCATGATTCAAGCCTGTCATGTTGCAGTCAAATCCATTGACTTTAGTTTTGGTTTTCAACCAAAAAACAAAAAAACGATGAAGAAAGAAAGTCAAGCTCAAGCCCACCGCTAACAAATATTGTCCTCTTTGAACTCTTCCTTTCAAGATTTCCCTCAAGGTTTTTAAAACACATCTTAAAAACCTTGAGAGAAAGTCCAAAACGGACAATATCTGCTAGCGGTGGACTTGGGCGGTTACATAAATGGTCTTTTAAACCAAGTGCACCAAACCTGGTAGTTGATCATTGGTGGATCTTCTGAAGACAATTTTTCCATTGTTGAGAGCCAAAACATCGGTGGTTCGAGGCAGTCGCTTGACTAAGTATCTAGTTGTTGAAGACCATACCCTGCAAATGGTTTTTGTTAAGCCCAAACCAGAAAACAAACAAAAAACTACTGCCACCAATTCAAAAAAACAGCCCCAGCACCATAGCCTCTTGCCTACCCAAGATTAAATGGCTTGCTTGTTCCCAAAACTACAGCCTCAGCAGCATAGCCTTTTGCCTGTCTGACCAGAGTCTTCCTAACCGAACTTCCGGTCGATATCTGAGCAATAAGAGCTACCTATTATCGAATTTGAAGATAATAATCAGTAACAAAAACTTCATTTCATCCTTAGAATCATCCATAAAGGGCAATGAAATCCAAACCAAACCTTGTTTACATCACAAAGGCTTTTGTATCCTTCTAAGAATTCATCAAATATGGGCTTATCTTTTGATACACGATCTGTTTGGCAAGAGGGAAAAATCATATTTCAAAACTAAGCATTTTTAATAGTACAAGCCCACCGCTATCCTATATTGTCTTCTTTGGGCTTTCCCTTTCAAGCTTCCCCTCAAAGTTTTTAAAACGTGTTTGGTAGGGAGAGGATTCCACACGCTTATAAGCAATGCTTCGTTTTTCTCTCCAACTGATGTGGGATCTCACAATCCATCCCCTTGGGGGCCCAGTGTCCTCGTTGGCATACTACTCGATGTCTGGCTCTGATACCAATTGTAACTAAACAACCCAAGCTCACTGCTAACAAATATTGTCCTCTTTAGTTATAATTGGTATCAGAGCCAGACATCGGGTAGTATGCCAATGAGGACACTAGGCCCCCAAGGGGATAGATTGTGAGATCCCACGTCAGTTGGAGAGAAGAACGAAGCATTGCTTATAAGCGTGTGGAATCCTCTCCCTACCAAACGCGTTTTAAAAACCTGGAGGGGAAGCTCAAAAGGAAAAGCTCAAAGAGGACAATATCTACTAGTGGTGGGCACGGGCGGTTACACCATGTATAAAAGAGTGGTAAAGAGTGAAACCAGAGATTGGAAAGAAAATACACCAGAAGTTTGACAAACATGGATTACAATGACACAATCCCCAGGATCAGCAACTTTAACAATCGCCCAATTGAGTACGTCTCTACTATCGCCATTAATTCTAATCCCCACTAACACATTCTTCCTCTCCTTCTTCTTCCTCTTCTTCTTTTCAATAACCTCATAATCCTCCTGGTCAATTGTCATTTCGTTTCCTCCAGATTAATCTCCTATAATCTCCCAAACCCCACAGATTTTGAATCTTCAATTTCCAGGGCTTCAGCAGACAACCTCTGATTGAGAGATTCCCCACTTCTCAACCCCCCCACCATTACACACACTGCAACCAAAACCCACCAGAATCGACCAACAAAACAATCAGAAATCTTAAAACACCCACAGAAAAGAAAGAAAGCGCAGCCAGAACTTGTAGCTATGAGTATTTGCAAACAAACAGCAACCCATTAACGCATCCAAAAAGCTACCATTATTTCATTTCCAACAATAAATTAGAACAATAATTTCAATCAGAACCCTAAAACAAAGCAGAAGATATATAGAAGCCGACAAATGGGTTGTACCTAAAACTTGTACCGATTCGTCGTCCAAGCTCAGCATGATTTCAAACACCGATTTCGCCGATTAATCAGCCCGTACCCTCTAACCTACTGCGACCAACTAATACAGGGAGACGATAAAGAAATTTGAAATCCAAGGAGAAGTAGGGCACAAAACTGTCGTACACGACAATAATTTCAGGTAGGACGACGCCAAGCATGAATGAAAGAAAATAGGGTTCGAGGGTTTTTATATATTTGTTCGAATCAGTTGAGGAAACAAAAATGTCCGCAAGAGAGAGAGAGAGAGAGAGAAAAATCGCAGAGAATTTCGAAGGAATTGAAAGAGACGATTAGGTTTAACGATGAATGATTTCTTTTGATTCCTTCAAATCTTTTCCTTTTCTTTTTCTTTTTCATTTTAATGACAGTTAAAAGGGAAACCGGAAGTTTTCGCGGGAAACCTATGGTAGCCGGTCGGTTTGCGTGGTCCGCCATGAGCGGACTCCATGTTCTCACCGGCTATTGCGGGTTGTCATACTTGACCGTTGTCCGACGTGTCAACAAGATCATGTTTTTATTTATTTATTTATTAAAAATAAATTCCTATAATTTTAAATATTAAATTTGATTCTTATAGTATGATAAATAAAAAAAATAAAATTTTTTAAATGACCAAATTTATAATTTAATTATTTCTAATAATTTTTTGGGATATAATAAATAAAGACGAAAAAAGATGGTCAAAAGTGTTAAGTACAGCTAAAAAATGAAATAAATCTTTATTATTATTGGGACGTGTTTTCTTTAGTTGGACCTAACACTTTCGTTAGAATATCTGTTATCGGAAAATTTTGTAATTACCATATTTTCAAAAGGTTCTCGTATTTATTTTCATTAATAAAAGCACGACCTTTTCATTGAAAATATTATTGAAATTAATAATATTAATAACGATGATTCTACGATGTACGGACGTTTCGACTTATATTTAGATTGTGCACGCTTTAAATTAGCTAAAAAGCTTAAGTTTTACTCAACTCCTCATCATTGAGGTAGGAAATTTAATGAATAAATGTCGACTTTATTCAAATAATTGACTAAAAAAATTTAATTTTTTTCGTCAAATAATAACTAAATATTTCTATCAAAAAAAAATATAAATCAAAAAATAAGAACGTGAAATTACATCATTGCCCTTAAAGAAAAGAATAGATCCCCTAATTTATGTTTGATCTTAAAAATAAATTAAAAAATAATGCATAAATTCATACAAAAAGAAATAAATATTGGAATTGTTTTATTATTTTTCATTTAAGAAATTTCTTTTAATGGAAATATCTCAAAATTGAAGGCTTTATGTTTGGAAAATCTTTGTGGGGGAAGCAAATTTGTGTTGGGTCAATTTTGTGACCTACATATTTAAAAATAAATCCTTTTTTCTAGACAAGAAATAATAATAATAATAATAATAATAAATAAATAAATAAATAAAGAAAGAGGGAGGCTACCCACTCTTTAATTATTAAATTATGGGTCCCACTAGAGTAATGAAAATATAAGATCCCATATCCCACAAATTCTTCTAAATAATTTCAACATTAATTACATGAGGAAAAATAAATCATATCATATACTAATTATGTAACAATATGAAAGTCCAATGAAATAATTACATTAATATATTGATTTTTCAACTATCCTCGTTAAATTTCCGTTTCGAGGAGGGACGGTTTAGTCATTCCAAAAAATGTTAATTAAATTTTTGGTTTACTCGACCGATGGTATCTGAACCGACTAAAAAAATTAGACCACAGTAAAAATTTTAGTCAAAAAAATTTAGTGACAAATGATAAGCCCAAACTAGAGGTCCTTCTAGTTTCTTTGCAAACTTTCACCTAATTTAACAATAATTCCAACCAAAAGCGGGTTAGAAGGGTGAATAATTCTTAGATCAAACCTAGAATATATGATGATCACTCTTAAATACCAAAATGACTTTCTCCAGAATTAGCTTGATCATGATTAATCCAATGAATCGATTTTAGAATCAAATCTAAAGAAAAGTTTGAAAGAAACCTAACACCCGAAGGGTTCCAAAAAGATGGAAGCAATAGACGAATTCTAAGTTAAATTACAATTTAGTCCCTATAAGCTAGAATTTCGAAATTTAAAATGTGATTGATCTCGTATATTTTGAAATTGGGTTAGTGTTTTCAAAAAGAAAAAAGAAAAAAGAAATATATGGAAGCAATAGACGGGTTCTAGGTTAAATTACATTATAGTCCCTAGAAAGTTCAAATTAAGGGACTCATTCTAACATGTTAGACCTGGGACTAAATTTTAACTTTATCGAAACTATAGGGACCAATTCGTAAACGGGATTATATCATATGATATAAATACGAAGTGCTCGAAAATCAGTTCATATTACAAGCCTATAATATATTGTTCAGTCAACATTAATCCAAAGCCAGAAAAACCAAAGTTGCTAAATGTCAATCAATGGAAAGCTTTCTAACCAGCTCAGCTGGTTGACAGAAAAGCGTCCAAGAACATTACAATATATCGAAGCAGGACGACATACAGTGTCGAGCTACACGATACTAACTCGAGAATCAGTTTCATAGACGATATCTAAACTCGAACATATACTATCAGCACGCATATTACAAACAGATGAATTCATAACACTTTTTACAAATCATAGCACAGACGATGAGATTTGCTGCTCGCTCAATCGCGGGATTGCGTCAAGGACGATGTGAAAATATAACTCATATATAGTAATAGTTAGGGGGCTAAATGATGAGTAGTAGCTTACTAATACGTCTTCGAGTTCTAACCAGTTGTGATACGAACGACTAATTTTGCATCATAATATAGAACACGACTTCTGTGCCTTTCGCTTCTTTCGCTTCTTCCGCTTTGGAGGCTGGAGAACCACTTTGATCGCTGCATCGAACACGGCTTTCACATTCTGCATTTGGATCAAAGACTTGTTAAAAAGTGAGGAACTGGAGGAAGTATAGCAAGAAAAAGGTGGTTTTTTCTTACTTGCTGTGTTTTCGAACTGCATTCGATGTAAACTGGGGCACCGATTAGTTTTCTGAGTTCCTCCCCCTGCAAGAAGAGTTCAAATCGAACCGATGATGAACAAAACTACGATAATATCGAACTCGTAAATACAGGGCAACGTAGAAGGATACCTGGGACGTGGTAATGGGGACTACCCCGGGGTGTTCGATCAGGTACTGTTTATCTTCTCGAAGGTCTACAGGAAGCAAGTTGATACCCATGATTAACGATAATCCCGCATCGAGAGCACACGATAATATAATATTTATCAAAAGCACTCATTTTCAAGGAGAGGTAACGTAACAGCCTAAGCCTACCGCTACCAGATATTATTGTTCGTTTCGGCCCGTTACGTATCGCCGTCAACCTCACAATTTTTAAAATGCGTCTACTAGGAAGAGGTTTTCACACCCTTATAAAGAATGTTTCGTTCTCCTCTCCAACCGCTGTGGAACCTCACAATCCACCCCTCCCCCCCTTTGGGGACCCGGCGTCCTTGCTGCCATACCGCTAGGTACCTGGCTCTAATACTAGTTTTAACAGCCCAAGCCCACCGCTAACCGATATTATGCACTTTTACTCGTTACGTATCGTCGTTAGCCTCACGGTTCTAAAATCGTCCGCTAGGGAGAGGTTTCCACTCCCTTATAAGGAATGTTTCGTTCTCCTCTCCAACCGATGTAGGATCTCATAATCTACCCCCTATGGAGGCCCAACGTCCTTGCTGGCACACCGCTCAATGTCTAGCTCTAATACCATTCGTAACAATCCAAACCCACCGCTAGCAGATAATGTCCGCTTTGGCCTATTACGTATCGCCGTCAGCCTCAGTTTCAAAATGCGTCTGCTAGGGAGAGGTTTCCACACCCTTATAAGGGATGTTTCGTTCACCTCTCCAACGTGGGATCTCACAGTTTCTTGGATTATTTAACTGACTTCTACCCATTATACTGTCTTTTATGGGACAAGCTAGTTTATCAATACCCAAGAAGCCAAATACAGAACAATCATCACATTTTTGTTACAATACGAGTTGCTCGAGTAAAAGAAACGGTATCGACTATAACACGAGATCTTTGTTTCATGTAGTTCATCATGGTAAGTTACTTGTATTCAGAAACAATCATCAGCAAATGAACGAGAAAATTGTTTCAGATCGAACACTAAAGGAGAAAACTAGAAAGATAGTGAAGAATATAACCAAGCTTAGTCCCAACAAGAATAACTGGTACGCCAGGAGCATAGTGCCTCAGTTCAGGAATCCACTGTCATTGGAAAGAAGAGTATTAGCTAAAAGACGTTTAAACGAAAAGAATGAGACGAAGATAACGCATCGTAGAGCCTTACTTTCTTGGCCACATTTTCATAGCTAGCCTTGCTTATGAGCGAGAACGCTAAGAGAAATACATCGGCTCCACGGTAGCTCAACGGTCTCAACCTATTGTAATCTTCCTGGCCTGGTTCATGACTCATACACATTAGACTTTGAGCAAGAAAACATGTTATGTAAAGACTAGTTTTGAACACACCAGCAGTATCCCACAAGCCCAGGTTGACTGTACTGCCATCCACAACTACATTTGCACTAAAATTGTCGAAAACGGTCGGCACGTAATCCTGTTTCAGATTATACACCGTCATTGTAGATAGATAACGATTTCACAGAACTTAAGAATCAATCTTTGTTACAGTCTACCAATCAAGACACCATATTGAACAAATTATGAAATGGAAAACAGATAAATCGTTAAGATTTCTAGATAGCGAAAGTTTTCCCCAAATCACGCACGCACGCGCGGATGGAGATCTGATACCATGCTAGAATAGAGTTTCATGGAGGCTATGCTTACAGCTGAAAAGTACACTAAGAACACCAAAATGTTTGGATGGTCTCACTCAAAGAGGCAAACAATTGGTCATAAAGAGCATGAAATTGATAAACATACGAAAACAAAACCACATTCCATTCCATTTTTTGATGAATTTAGAAGTCTCCTCATGTGGGAATCTTCCTGCAAGAACTAATGAACTGAAAAGAGCCTGAAATTGCTTGAAAAACCCTTAAAACTCCAAGAGATTCATGTTCCACCAAACATGTAGATGGGAAGTTTCTTTGCTTAAGACACGAAAAACAACAACAGAATTACATTAGATTTGTTCATCAAATGAAAATTCACTTAAAAAAAACCAAGAATCCTAACATGGAGAAGACTAGAAAAGGGTTCACTGAAACAAAAAGCAAAAAGCACAAAAACCCAGAAAAGAAACACGCATTCTCAGCACAAAAAGTGCAGAAATGGAGTCCATAAGTCACAAACTTCTCAGAAACCAAACAAGAACAAGAACAAGAACAAGAACAAGAACAAGAACAAGAACAAGAACAAGAACAAGAACAAGAACAACGACAAGAACAACGACAAGGACAAGAACAAGAACAGAAGGGTTAAATTAAAGATGAAGTAGCTCACGGTGGGGAAAGTGTTGCTGGTGTAGGAGATAAGCATACAAGTCTTCCCAACAGCACCATCGCCAACAGTAACACACTTAATAAACCTGGAAACACTCATTTCCTCCTTGGGAGCTGAGAATCAGCAACACCCAGAGAAAAAGAGATAACAATGGAGTTGACCCACAAATCCAGGGAGAATTAGAAGGGGCCACACAGAAAGGGGAAATTGTATGAGGCCGTGGAAGAGAGAAGGAGAGTCACAAAGACAAGGCAACTGGGTCTATAAAGAGGGGGAGGCCAGCTCTTGGCCAGCTATGGCAGACTAAAAATCACGGCCTCAAAATTGAAATTGAAAGCACCCTTTCATCTCTACCGTNTTGGGTTTGGAAGGGAATTGGGAAATTGGGAAATTTTTACCGATCAATCGATGTTGATGTCAAACTTGTCGCTCTCACTCGTCTCTTCTTCACCGCTCTCTCTCTCTGCCTCACACCCACTTTTGGGTAACTTTTTTTATTCACAATTCTCAATCTCATCTTTAAAGAAAGGTACTCTCTCTTTGGTTGTTATTTTCTTCTTTTTGAAGGAAAACACGGGCCGCAACCAAACATTTTGTTTTTGTATGAAAATGTGGAGCTTTTGCTTTCAATTTGTGAAATTATTTTAGAATTGAAACAAAAAAAAAAAAAAAAAAAAAAAAAAAAAAAAAAAAAAAAAAAAAAAAAAAAGCATCTACGCAATACATGTAAAGTATGGTCTACTTTCATTTAATTTAAACCAACAATAGGATGATCAATAGAAAAGCTATGTAAAGAAGACAATGTGCAATCCATTGTTTACCAAACAAAGATAGGAAAGTTTTTAATGAGTTTTTAAAGTAGAGTGGATTTTGTATTCGAAGTGAACTTTTTTACGAGTTAATCTACTTAAATCTCAAAACTTACCTCTTCTCGAGCATAATAAATAAGACTAACCCAAGTTCAATTTAGACTTGTTATCTTTGATTATCTCCTACTTGTATAGATTGACTATATGGGTCATGAAAACTCCCGATGCAATTGAGCCTTAGTCAACCCATGGGTCAACCAATCAAAGCCAACCATGGGTCACCAAATGGTCTTCAACCTACTATTCCTCGTTTTGAAATTTCAAATCTCAACCATTTATGGAATTGACTCAATTAGCTAGATTCATCAATTATCATAAGATGAGTTTTAACGATAAAACAACTTATTTATTATATTACTAGATATTGTTCTTGATGTTCAATTAATCCATGGAAGAAAACCATTTTATTAAAGAAAAAAAAGACAATGAATGGTTAAATGAGTGAGATGAGAAAGGTAATATATATATATATTGCACACCATTCTCTGTCATTAAGTAGCAGCATTAAGAACCATACAAGACCCATGAAATAAGTTAATATACCATTTAATGCCATCAAATTCTTTACTCCCATGTTTTAAATAATGAAGGAAAGTGGATGGTTGAATAACACTCCCTCTTTTTGAAGCAACATGTTAGATCTTTTTAACTCTATTATGTCACTTTACTTTTATCCTTGCCCAATCACCCATTCGATGTACGATTAAAAAGTTTGGACCTGTATAATCAAGAAATAAAGAGGTTCTAGAAAGCCCCGAAAAAAAAAAAAGAAAAAATTGCTAAGGGTAACCCATCCATAATCTTACATAAACAAAGCCACATAGAATATGAATATTATAAAGTTCAAAATTATAATCCAAAGCCTAACCCATGAATGAAACAGCAGTTTAAGTTTGGTGAACTAGACTCGTATCACCCATCGCATTCTAAGAGGTGTCATAGTACCCACCAAATCCTTAAACAAAATGGTGGTGGTTGTCTCTTTAGTGGTTAACGGTGGTTGTAGCTTTACTCTTTATCATTCCTGCTCTCCTCTCTCTCACACATTTCTCAAGTCAATTTGTTGACACCAACGGTTTCTTGGCTAACAATCATAACCTAACATTGTCCGAACCAAATAATGTGCCAACAACTGACACTACCAGAGCTAGAAACCTAATCACCAAATTTCAAGATTCCTCTCTACCTTTACACTAAACTATGCTTAAAATCTCATACCAGTAAATATATCAATTAAACTCTAAACTTTTCTAAGAAAATCAATTCAATCCACTGACACTATACAAACGGTTTGAGAGTTCGTTTTAAATCTGTTAGATCTCACGTCGATTGGGAAGGAGAACGAAACATTCTTTATAAGAGGTGGAAATCTCTTTCTAACATAAGCGTTTTAAAAATTTTGAGGAGAAGCTTGAAAGAGAAATCACAAAAAAAACAATATCTATTAGCAACTTGAACGGTTACAAAATCATTTTGACATGAGTGAATCAGATAGTAATTCCACCCAAAAGAGTTATGATATATTTTCAAGGGAGATTTCAGATCCTTTTGAGAAAATCTACAAAACAGTTTCAAGAACTGTCGTGTTGGATTTCCTAACCGGGCCACTGCTATTTAACATTGTAAAACATGGGAGGAACGAATATTAAAAAGAGATGGGTAGCACATCACCTAACCCCATGTGCATGGATGACCATTTATCCCCCATATCTCACTGCCCTCTCGTGTCACTTGACAATTGGCTTTGTGCTCAGCCGTCTGCACGAAGCTCTGTAAAACCATAAGCTTATTAATTAATGGAAACAAAAAGAAGCTATAGAGTTTCTTCCACATTTCAAAATAAGTAGAACTTCTATTGTTTCTCCAGTAGTCCAGGAATCAATTCCACGTCTGTTCTCGCTTCTCTTGCTTTGATTTCTGAAACCACAGTGAACCATGAGTATTAATTAGTCTCCATACTTCTAGAGCCTTGCTTGTATTCTTCTTTTAAACCAATTCTTTCATCTTGTATCATAGGGTTGTGGGCATAAGCATCTATAATTGATGGGAATTTGCACTTGTAAGAATCAAAGCTCAAACGTTGAATTATCGGGTGGGTATAATGTCGATATCATCATCTGAACTAACATAACCCAGCTTGGTCATTTTTCCTGGTCAGTTTTTTCTTCGGGGATCTGGTTGTTGATTTTCACCTTCTGGATCCAGTTTCATGGTAGCTGATCCTGAAATATAACTTACAGATCTGTAATGGCGTAGAAAGATGGCAACAGAAAACAACAAAGTGCTGGATAGAATCTTACAAAATTGTCGTCTTCCCTGAACTGATACTCCCGACTTGGTTTGGCTGATTTATTATTTACTCTTTTATTACTCAATTTCCCTGTAATTGGAAAAAGTGTCGAGATAAGTTTCATGAATTTTCCAGCGCATGCACGTAGAGATTGTGATCTCTAACCTAAGATCTCAGCAAGGAATCTTTTCCCCTGTGAGCGTGCATTGGTGGTCACTTTATCAGTATTGCTGTTCACAGGGACAGAGTAAGTCAGCCGAAAGCAAGAACACAACAAAAATAACTGATACTCCTTATGCAGACAAGAATCCGTCTTAGTTTGTCCATTTGCAGAAGAAAAATATTTTGAATATGAAAAACTCACACTAAAATGGAGTAAAATGGCTTGTGACTTAATACCAAGTGAACCCACGAGAAGATAGTCAACAGATGAATGACCACACTCATTTTCGTTTCATTCATAAATGGCTTGTTTCAATTGGATCAAAAGAAAGATGAAAATGCAGTACACTTCTTTTTTAGAATACTACATTACAAATAATAAAAAGGAAATTCGAATTGACCACCAATTAAAATTCACAATAATGACTAAGTTTCTAAAATAAAATAAACTTGAAGCACATGATTCTTTCCCCCTATTCACAATAATGACTAAGTTTCAATTCGCCTGTAGTAATACAATACTCATCAGAATACTTCCAAAGTATGAATTTAAAAAACAAAATATATGAAAACCAGCTACTTTGGAGAAAAATAATATATATTAATTCAGGGAAGAAAAATACAATAAAAAAAAACTAAACTAACAAAACTATGCTTGCGTGTTTGGATTTGTAAACAAGAATGCCTACATAAGATGATTGGCTCCATACATAGTGAAAAAAGGAGAACTTTCAAAATGAACTATTAGAAGAATATTCACTTTATGGAGTGAGAATTTTTTTATAAGAAACATCAAGGGAGTATATTCCACTAAAGAAACAGGGACAACCTTAGGACAAAAGAAACAGGGACAACCTTAGGACAAAAGAAACAGGAACAACCTAAGGGACAGGGTAGAGAGCATCCCCCAAAAAAAACTACACCAAAAGAATCTGCCAGTCCCTAATAATACACCACCTTGCGAATCATATTTTAACACCAGCGATGAATAATGAAACTGAAGAAATAGGCAGTCCACATCGACTTAGGCAAGTTGGACCAGGTATTTAGCAATGAGTCCATAGTCTTATTTATCCAGCAGAAAGCAGTTTATATTACTAGTATCTATGATATTGGGTTTAATAAATTTATCATAAAAATAACGATGGTCATGTCAAAAGAAAATCTAGGAAGTAAACCACATTCAACATATGCACTATAAGGTTTGTATTATTAAATTAATATCTTTAGGCGTACCAGAATAGCTCCTTGATTATAAGATTTGGCTAATAAGTTTTCTTAAAATATAATGATGAGTATTCCAGCCAAAGGATTTATCCAACAATGAATTGATTGTCCCATTTATCAAGAAACGGAAAAGAGCATACCCGATAGGCTTGTTGAATGTATATAGTTGTTGACACCTTAGTTAAATTATACAATTAATAGTAGAAAAGCTCAGTCAAACGAACCCCAACATTGTCATGAAATTTCTTTGGCCTACGGCTCATGTCCACACATGTAACTCTTTTTGCAACTGAATTCGTACGCAAGAGGAGCTACTATAATATAAGGTAAGTTCAAATTTCTCATGACAAACCTATTTATTACATTATAGGGTATTGTTTATAATGTAGCCATAAAAACTATTTAAATCAATAATTAAGTTGTTTGTCCTTCCAAACTAAGTCATAAATCTTGTTACTGGTATTTATATTTTTATTAGAGTTAGTTGATGTGTATATATTTATAAAAGATACCTGAGGTATCGATGGATATTTCATCTTTCACTCTACAGAGTTTTATGAGTTTAGTTTTATAAAAGGCACATGCCACCATTGAAGAGTGATGAAAAAGCAAAATACATCTTGATAATGTTGCAAAAATGCAAAGTATTTAGTGATAAAGTTTAACGCTTTGAAAAAATCAGTCAACTAATTTGCTTTGAAAAATGTATAACATGTTCACATTGTTATATTAACCAGTTGATCTCTTCAAGGTTGATGGTGTTCAAGTTAAGATTAACCAGAATTATATCGCATCAATCTTCCTAACAGAAATCATAGTGCATTCCTTTATCTCACATGAGGAAAAATACAATAGCTTATCTAAAATAGAGCATGTGTATCATTCTCCTAGATGCAAAGCAATTAACGCCTACAAGTATAAAGGATGTGAAGTGAAATTATATGGTAGACAAACTAACAAAGCGAATGCTAGAAAAACGATGGCGAAGCTCTACAGGTTTTGCCAGTTAAAGAAGGAAAAAAACGTCTAGAAAATTACTCTATCAGTCCATGCTAGACAGATTTCTAGATGTTATCTCCACTAGTTCTATCCTCGGTAAGGTTATCCATGATGCTAAAAAGGAAAAATCTTTCTGGTATACTTCTACCATAAGTAATTGCATATTTTTCCTAACAATCGTGTTATAAGTTTCCTGAAACTTGTATATTATACAGAAACTGATCTGGACTATAATTCCAAATATGATTTGAGGTCGCTCCTCTAAAATTTTTCCAGTAAGAAATCAGGAACACAGTAACGAAATAGCATGAAAAATCAGAGTACATGAAATTTTAGAATGCAAATCACCACACTGTATACCTCTCGCAGACCAGAGAACTTCTCGTCTGTAACATCATTAAAGACCTTTGATCGGTTAGTTTTTCCACTTCTTTAAGTTGGTGATGACAATATGAAAACTGAAGTGCGACTAATCGGCATAGTCGATAAAGTTACCATCGTACCTGAGGAAGGAAGCAGATGTTCGAGGAGGAGTTTCAACAACTTTATCTTGAAGAGTAAAGGAGAAGATCGAGATCGCCATCGTCGTTGGCCATAGCTTGCGGCTCTTGCTCGTCTGTTTGGAAATTGGAATGCAGAATCGTTCGGAATGCCATGGACGGGAAATTAAAGTTTTGGAGGGAACGGCGAATATAGGTCCGCAACGTCTCGTCTCTTTAAATATAAGAAGAAGAAGAAAGGCTTAAACCAACCAACATTTTAGCTTCATTTCATTGATTTTTTTTTTTTTTTTTTTCTAAATGAATTAATATTCTTCCAATTAAGAAAAATATTTGAACTATAAAAACTGATTACAAAAATATTTATAACATTCTTAAAAATCTTGTTCAATTATCAGAAACAGAATTTCCACAAAATTAATATTGGTACCCTCAAATAAAGATTTTATTTCCTTTTTGTGTGAAAACTTAGGTTCCTTAATAAAAAAAAATTCTTTTTTTGTTTTAAAAGATAAAAAGGTAAGCAATGAAGTTGAGATATTACACATATATTAGAGTTAATCATTGAATGGTGTGGCAGTGAAGATATTACACATATATTAGAGCTAATCACTGAATGGTGTAGCTGAGAGGCCCTAAGGATAGTGGAACTTAAGATATTACAACTAATACCAGAGCCAGGCCGTCACTGGGTGTGTGGCAGTGAGAGGCCCTAAAGAGGGTGGAACTTGAGCTATTACGATATCAGAATGAGGACGGAGCTAGATTAATTATGAGTTTGATTTTTGAACTACCAACCCTCCTCCTTGGGCGAGCCTTAGAAAGACTAGAAAGGAAGGAAAAAACAGAGGTGCATAAAACAAGAAGCATGCCTGTAAAGATAAGGCGGCTCAGGCCATGTGATACAACAAATGGGAGTATGTTGTAGGCTACTGCTTTGAAGTGAGAAGCAAAAAGAATGCAATGAATATTGAATTTTGATTATTTCCCCTTCAAATCATATTTTATGAGATGCATGTTTACAGCCAATATAACCAACCACCACCACCACCACCACCACCACCACCACCCAGGTGAAGAGGGAATCCAACAGTTCCTACTTATTTACATAATATCCTAAAACTTGGAACTGACACAAAAAGTAGTTCAAAAACTCCCTCTACCTTGTTTTCCCCACCACTCTCATCATACCATTGCTCCTCCCCCTATGAAAGACAGCAAAATAAACAACACAATGGTCAAAATATGAATGTACAACTCCAAAAGGAAAGGAAAAGAAGATCTGCTCTCACGCCGGCTGCCAAAACTATTGCAGATAAACACGATACGTTGGCCCGAGTATTGCATGTTAATAGTATACACAAGTTGTGGTTAGTCCCAAGAACTCATGACAAATCGAAAGATCCCTGCCCCTCGTTGATCGCATAGATTAGTTTCTTGTACATTATTTCCTGTTCGCGTACAACAACACTGATCATTCATTCACATACCACGTCGGAGTAAACTATACTTTAAAACGTTCTCATTGTCAATCAAAGTTTGAATAAGTAGTACCTTGGTTGAGTACGGAGGAAGCTTAAGGTAATTGGCGCATGTCATGACACTAGGCAAATCATCATCTGCCGATTCGGAAGCCCCTACCCCGCTGGTGGCTGCATTAGTTGTTGTTGACGAGTGCTGCAAAGATAAAAGTGAATAAAAGCTAAGACTCGTTGATTCAACGTTGAACAAATAAAGCAAATTCATCATTACGAGCTTCTAAAACACACACAAGCCACAACCAAGCCAACAGTGTTTAGAAACTTAGAAGACATTTCTGTGTATAAACTATTCCTTCATACAAACCTTTCTCACAATAGTCAATTTTGGGTTCAACACTGCAAGGCCTCCTGGTGGAAGCCTAGGTGCACCTGTTACAAACTGGCAGAAAGCTCGCTGCTGCTCTGGTGTGAATTCGCCCATAATCTCGAGAAACTAAGAACGCCATAAGAGAACATATGAGGATCATGTATACCGTAACAGAATATATGAGCACCACGCATCAATAAATCATGCAATTCTGAAGTTATGGAGAAAAGAACTCACATTGACTATTGCAGGACTCTTGGCGGTGTATCCATGATCGAATTTAATATGATCGGCAAGAGTGTCAGCCTAAAAAACATGACGTAATATTACTATATTACTATTGTTTTGACAAGGCAATTTAAAACAAAATAAAATAAGAACTCCAAAACCAGTTTTTTAGTAGTAGGTTGGTCTAACATGAAAATTCCGCAGTTTACCTTCCACAATTCTCTACGACCACATAGCAAATGGTCCAACTCGTGGGGAATAAATATGCGTAATGCCGATATGTCAAAAACCTGTATTTCAAACATCAAGAATCAAAAATAGGGAAAGGACGAAGACAACACATGCACATTTAAAGATGGGGGAAAAGAAAAAATATGCAGAAGTTGTAGTTTATATATTAATATGCAAGTTCAGAACTCCCAATCCCCGTTGATCAATGATTAATGAAAAACATTGAGTAATAGTCCCATGGGGTAGCTTAATTGGCAAAAAAGAATAACAGTCCATCATTGGTTTTGAGTCCCGCACCCAAGTTGCTTTGTCAAAAACATAATAAAGAACCAATAATAAAATATATCGAGACCAATAATAAAGCATATCGAAACCAATGTCACAAATTACAAATGATAAACAATGACAATATATTTCCCAGTGAATACAGTACCATAGGCAACAAAAGAGCGCTCGAAGCCTATATTCAGAAAGCTAAAAATTAGAATTAGTACATGAACATAGATCAATAAATCATAAGGGGAGACACAATTGATTAATCAGTGTAAGGTAGGAAGAGCAATAAAAATTGAAGCCAAGAAAGTTATAATGTCATACTATAGTCCACAAATGCACAAAGCATGCAATTCATCATCTATTTACTGTGGAATCCCCCAATTCAGTAGGTTTGTTGAGACCAATACGAGGCTTCACAACATCGTAGTTTGAAGACTAGAGAGATATTTCTACCTCGCTAAGTGTCTCAAAGGTCGTTTAATAGCCCATCTTAATGGAAATTTACAATACCACATTAAAGAAAAAAAATATCATTGGTAGAGTTACCTGATTGAATCCTGCGGTAAATGCTTCCATTTGTCGCATTATGCCAGTCTTAACAGTGGCATCTAGTACAAGGGATATGTACTCCTCCAAGTTGTGAATATTAACCTGAAAATGTATCTAATGTTAAAAAGTTTATTTAACCATGACAATGGGAGATGGATAACTTAAGTTTTTATAATATACAGTTTCGTCTCCTGGCTTCAAAACATAGTCCGGATAACCAGGTAGTGTAAAATCCAAGGAGAGATCTTCTACTGCAACCCCGCGGAAAGACAAGTTGGAAATTGTATTTTCATTATCACCGTTGGTCGATTCTAAAAGATGTTTCCGATGAACAAGAGCCTGCAATTCTTGTAAATTCTTCCCTAGCTCAGCGTCAAATGAGAGGACATCATGTAAATCAAGATCCTGAAAGTTAAAATTCGCTTAAAATTAATTGATTAAAAAAAAACAGAAATTCCAGAAATTTTTTAATCATTTAAGAAAGAAAAAAGAAAGGCATATCATGCAACTGACTTACTTGACCAAGAACAAGCTTATAAAATGCTGTTGATAGTGGTAGATCCAATAGTCTTCCATCTTGCAGACCTTTGGCCATGGCACGACCAACAAGTCGGAAATATTCAATAACCTTCGAAAATTGGCTGCCCTCGGAAGAATTGGCATTTGGTGGCCAAGGTCGTGGGAATAACCCAAGAGGAGATTGGATGATATCAGTATTGGCATCTTTAGCCTTTCCAAGCTGTTCATCTTCACTACTTTCGATCGACTCTTGTAAAGAATTAGACCTCCACATCCCAAGTCCAGCCCTCTGCAACTCATGACTTAAAAGTGTGTAGAATTCAAGGGTAGGACCTAATCCAGTTCCCACTTCGCCAAAATATTCTACTTCAAGGACGGCCTTTTGGCTAGAATACATCTCCATAACTTTTGCAGCAGAATCCAATATTCGATTACGTGAGACACGAACTTTTTGGCGCTGCAATCTTCCAACCCTTACCTCTCGCTCATTTGCTGTTCCTTGACCATCAGCTCCTTGTTGCTGATGTAGCCGATATAATGCACGTGACAGCCCAAATGCAGTTGAATAGAAATACTGTCGCCGGGTCTCAAAAGGAAACAAGAATGGACATGCTTTAGTCAATTGGTAACACCACGAAGGGAGGCTCCCACTGCATAATGCAAGAGCATCCTGAATTTGTCGAGCCAATTTAGGAGTAAGCTTACTATTGATGAATTCCTCATGAGGAACCTTTCCACCAATTCCACTCAACTCATTAAGTGTAGAGATCTTTCCCTCTGCAAAATAATCAGAGACTATTTGTGCTCTTAAGCGTGGAGCAAGCTGATTCAATCCCTCAAGTACACGCAGTAAAGATAATATATCATATGTAGGATTAGATTTGTCCAAATCACATGGAAGTTTTCCTTGTAAAATACTGTCTAGAAGTGACATTTGATGGAACTGAGACTCTGAATTTGAACTGGAAGTTGATACACATTTGGTAGATTTAGATTTAGAGGAGCTTGATTCCCCAGCTAAAGCCCTCTCGCATTGATTATCTGACCTCTGATATGTGATGGTATATATATCACCCCATAAACCGCTCCCATCATTAGATACAAAGTCACTGCCAGTACCAGCAAACCTCTCATCATCATCCTCGTTCAATACAAGCTGCCGTTGAACAGCTTGGTATATTGTCAAATGTCTATCAAGCTGCTTCTCACCAGAAGAAAAGACTAATTTAGGGTCATCATTGGAGCCACCAAAGAGAGGACATCCCTGTTGATCCCGACTTCCATGGAAAGCCCTGCCATTAGCTGATCCAAGCCCAGCCATAGCAGCAGCAGCAAATGACATACCTCCCCTTGAACCCCTGACTGCAGCCGCTCTACTGCCAGAGCCAAAAGCTGAATGAATCTGGCTATCACTTGTAGCTGGACCAGCATCACCATCTTCAACTGCGTCACCCAATTTGACATCATGCACCTTTTCAGGCATACAAACAGGAAGAGAGTCTTCCTGCAGCACCTGAATTGAAAGAACCAAGAAGCATGAAGAAAAATCAGTCGAGTAGATTAACATGCAGAGCTCACCTCTCTGTGAAAAGCAATAAGATTATATGAAAGAAACTTTTAAAAAAAGTGGAACATATAAAGTGATTTCTTTGCAATGTCAATGAGAAGAAGACTTATATAAACGCATCAAGTTGTGGTAAAAAAGAAAAAGAATAAAATTGTATACATCATCTTGGTCATCATCTTCATCATCAGAAATATCATCATCCTCAATCACTAAAGAATCATCAATCTGGATGGAGGACAGGTCCAATTCTTCATCCTACGAAGTATAAGAAACATACCATCAAAATCAGATTATCAAATTGACATGTACTAAATCTTTGTAAACGGTCCTTTTTTTTTTCACTTTAAGTGTGGAGGAGGAAACGAAAAGGGGATACTCCTACACGCTAAAGCTAGAGTAGTGGCGATGGATCTACGTACCCATGATCTAAAGCATATCACTTCTTATGCAAATCATAACGTATGAAGGTGTTTGCAGCAATAGAATGTAATCGTAAACTAAATCTTGGCCGTAATTCCAAAATAGTATACTTTTTAATAGAAAAACGAATCAACAGAAAGAAGACTGTTTCAGAACCCCATTTAAATTTGTCATCTACTCCTAGACTTACTATAGTATTGTGTCATCTTTGGATTATTGATTTATATTATCCCCCGGTTGAGAAAAAAAAAATACCTCAGAAGTGGTCTCTCCATTTGCAGGCTTCATTTGGGCATCCTTGTTCACAGCTGATCTTCTACGGGTAGAATTTCTAGTTTGTAGGCCTCTCTTCTCCTCCCAAGCAGGCTTTAGAATAGCTTTCCCCTTCCCCTTTGAAGTGCTTTTCTCCTGTGAAGATTCCTTCCCTGCTCTTTCTCCAATAGTCATCGACCATCTATGCCTAGTAGGGTAACGGCGAGTGGTTGAACTAGGAGTTGAAGCAACAGTTCCTGTAGGGGTTGTTCCTGAATCTGAGTTTGCAGCAGATGATGCTGAAGGTTTTTGACCAGATTCACTTCTCTGAACTCTAGGCCACAGAAACTCTTCGACAGCTGCTAAACTTGCCAATGGATCAATCAGAACAATATTTGATGAATAATCACGAAGTGATTTTTCTCCTTGGGCTCGACAAAGTCGTAACTTAAATGGCTGAGATAATACACTTAGCCCAGAGGAAAGACGTGCACTACCATTGGATGATCTAGAAGAATGGCTCAAGACAACGGGAAAACGCTCCAAAGAGGACAAAGCACTCTGTAGCTTTTGAACTAAGACTGTCATAGGAGCTACTGTCCCCACATTAAAGCTTGTAGGAAGGGCAACAGAAATAAATGATTTAAATCTTTTAAGTACTTGTCGCCGAAGCTTGGGCAACTCAGCTTCCGAAATTCTTCCTTTAGAGAAGTATCCACAAGAAAAGTAGTTAAGCAGAACTCCAACAACGCCACTACCAATAAATTCAAAAGTGGAAACACCATCATCTTTTCCCAATTCAATTAGCATTTCAGATATTACACCAGTTAAACACTCTTCCTTATTAGTAATAATATCATCTTGGCGAGACCCTGAAGCTTTTGACTTCCCTTTTGATTTAGTCTCCTGATCATCAATACCAGTACTCAACTTGACACACAGATTTTTCAGACGTAAGAGATCATCCGTAACTCCAACTTCAACATCTCCCGGATCTAAAGGGAAGTACTTGGTTTTAAAAGCATTGGCATAGGCACTCACAGCAGTTCGGAGATTAGAATTAACTGATGGAGCCTCCACTGAACCCTGTGGAACACCACTACCAGAAACAGGATTCTTGTTTTCATCCAGTGAACTTCCATCTGGATTCATATTTCCACTGCGTCTTCTATAACGTCGAGTGCGTGATGAAGTTCCAGATGCAGAGTTATTATTCTTCTCAACAGAAGCAGCTTGGGAAGCAGAATTTTGGTTATCGGCTAAGATAAGCTGGTCAACAGCATAAACAACACCCTCTCGGAGAAACATCTTGGAAAATGTTTCAGGAAGCTTTTCCATAAGAATCTCAGCAATTTGGAGAGCAGGAATCAATATGTGTGGATCTTTCCACGCCAAAACACCAGCTAGAAAACTAAATCAAGAAATGAAAAGTTCAGTGCCACAACAAAAGCAAGCATAGAAATCTTATGCAGACTTTAGTTTACCTTGCTATATTAGTCACATTCAATAGCGATTGTATCATCTCTGGAGTGCTGAAATACATCAATTTTCCAATTCCTGAGAGGCATTTATGACGTACTGGACCATTCACACTGGACCCATAGATCTACTTGACCAAAGAGCACAATTTCAGTACTAACTGAACCAGAAAAGATCTCTAAGCCTCTAAAAAAAGTACAATACTCTATACAGACCTGTATTAAAATAGGAAGGAGATCCATTCCAAACTGATGTAGGAGCTCGGGCTGATCCTTTAAGAGTTTCTCACGAGCTGAAACCTCAGGGGCACCATCAGTTGGATCTTCATCTTTCACAGAACCACTAGTAGAAGGGTTCTTGACGACAGGTCCTTTCACAAACGAATTAAAGTTGGGCGGAAAAGTAATGGTTCCTTGAGGCAGAGGGGGTAGAAGCTCATTTGCCAAGTTGACTATCTCAAAAATCTGAACATTGAATAGTAATCAAACTGTTAGAGGACAGGAAAAGACGTTAAACTCTCGAAAATTTCCTAAATAAGAAACATAATGACCTCCAATATAAGGTATTAGAGTACAACAGATAACTGTAGACGAAAAACAGAAGATTATGGCAATTTAGATTTTTTTAGTCACCAAACTATTTCAAGGAAATAGAAAGAGATTTACATTCAACCACATTTATCAAGATCCTGGACTCTTATCTGGCAACCCTTACCATACAACTAGTTTTATTGCTTGAACCAAATTAGTTTTCCAATACTTGCTAACAATGATTTATCATTAGATTCAAAATATTTCCAGCATGCTTCTGATTCAGTTATTAAAAAATAAGGAGTAATCATATCCCTAAAAGCATTAACAACAACAACCATTGCTGTAGATCAAGTATCTTCAAAAGAAAAAAAAAAAAATGATAATGGCCACCTCAACAGTACCAACTTTAAAAACACAATCATGTGAACAAAAAATACAAAATAAGAATCTAACAATTTATATATTCATATAATGCTTTGAAGATACATATTTTAATTTAGTTTTACATTCCACCTTTCAATTCTATTGATATTTCAAAAATGTTCTTCCCACTACCAAGACCATAAGACTCAGTTTCATGAATTGATTTGGTACTCCTAAATGCATTTCCATTATATCTCATTTTCCTTCTTTTCTTTTTGAAAATGAACACCTTTTATCAAATAAAAAGAAGAGATACAATAGAGGACAAGAAAGCACTCCAGTTGGCACAAATAATATTGATGTGGTAATTACAATTTCTTTTTTTAAAATATAACTGAGTCTCCATGTTAACATGCATGCCTTCGACTCCTCTTACAAGGTTTGGTATTTCATCCAAAAAAAAAGTGGTTGAAGAAAATTCCTTATCCAGGATGGGAATATAATCTCTTTCTAGGAAGACGGATGGGCTACTCGTATTCACTTAAATTGACTTCCCCAAGAAACCAAACTATTTTCAAGGGGAAAAAAAAATAGTAACTGAGGCTTGGAACTGAGAAAAAACTTAAAAGATAAAAAGATAGAAGAATATGAGGTAAAGGGATGTGCTAGTCACATCTCAAATGAGTATTGAACTTTTACGGTTAGCGTACAAATGAGACGGAAAACCCAAAGGAACGACAAGAGTTGTTGTCCCAAGGAAAATGATTACCAACTATCGAGTATGATGACCTAGAAAATTAGCAGAACCTACCTGCTCTTGTGGTCTATTTAATGCAGGCGAATTGGTAGACACACCAGAACCAGACAATATATCTTTAAGAATCCCACTGATCCCAAGAAGCAGCAAAGTTTTTGCACCTAAGGCAGACCCACTTGCACAAGTGGAAAGAAGTCGGATTAATCCCTGCATAATTGTGAAAATACAATCAGTACCCTCAATCAAATAACCGTCAGAAGATGAAACGGATATAGAACTTACAGTATAAGTAGCTGAGCTGAGACTTGACTGTCCACCTCCGGTACTACTAGTGGAAATAAGTGAGGCAGCTTGCGTAACAAGTCCATGATTACATAGTTCATCTAATTTATCAGGAGATGATGCAAAGGCCTCGGCAATACGAGTCAAACAAACAGAAGCATGCTCCAACACCTACCAACAAGAAATTCAGATAGATTCAGATCGATGAAGAAACAAGAAGACTATCTCACATTTGCTGACTGTTTTTCCCAAAAAAACAAGAACAAACAACCATGTCGTACAAAAAATAGGCCTAGCAACCAAAAATAACCTCCAAAATCTTCAAGGAGTGAAAGTCAATTGTCATAAATAGAAGAAAAATAAACAGTACAAGGAACATTACAAATAGGTTTGATGGCAGAAACTCACAAAATGTAACAGCTCAAGCCCACCGCTAGCAGATATTGTCCTCTTTGGGTTTTCCTTATCGGGCTTCCCCTCAAGGTTTTTAAAACACATCTGCTAGGGAGAGGTTTCCACACCCTAATAAAGGGTGTTCCGTTCTCCTCCCCAACCGATGTGGGATCACACAATCCACCCCCCTTCAAGGCCCAACATCCTCCCTGGTACTCGTTCCTTCTCCAATCAATGTGGGACCCCACCCAATCCACCCCCTTCGGGGCCCAACATCTTTACTGGCACACCGCCTCGTGTCTACCCCCCTTCGGAGAATAGCCTCCTCGCTGGCACATTGCCGGCGTCTGGCTCTGATACCATTTGTAACGGCCCAAGCCCACTGCTAGCAAATATTGTCCTCTTTGGGGTTCCCCTCAAGATTTTTAAAACGCGGCTGCTAGGGAGAGGTTTTCACACCCTTATCAAAGGTGTTTCATTCTCCTCCCCAACCAATGTGGGATCTAACACAAAGAGATGCAAAAATGATACCATTTGTAACGGCCCAAGCCCACCGCTAGCAAATATTGTCCTCTTTGGGGTTCCCCTCAAGGTTTTTAAAACGCGCCTGCTAGGGAGAGGTTTCCACACCCTTATAAAAGGTGTTCCATTCTCCTCCCCAACCGATGTGGGATCTCACACAAACAGATGCAAAGATGAGCCAGACTTCGAAGAAACCCTCCAGGGAAAACCTCTCTCATTCCACTATAACTAAATATACACCATAAAAAGCAACGATTCTATCTACCAAAGAAACCTCCAATCTCGTGTGTTAGCAGAAACTGAAGCAACTTACCTTTGCATCATGATACTGAAGAAGGTTGGTTAGCAAGGGAACAGATTCCATCACAAAGTCGGCCGCATCTGAAGGAAGCTTCTTGCACATGTTAGCAGCAGTTGACAATGCGACTCGCTATGATACAATTTCAACAAAATTATAATAGTTAACAAGTAATTACAATAACTCTGATGAAAATCAAGTCCAATCTTTGACAGTATCCAAAATCCGCAAAGCAGTAGAGTCTACTGCCATTAGTTACCTGAACTCCTGTGGAGAAGAAATCTAAATATGAAAGCACAGCCATAAGAGCACCAGCACGCAGGCAGGCAGTAGGGTGTTCCTGGGATATCTTCTTCAAAGCTTGCAGTGACTGTTGATAGAAACTTACTACTATTAGTACCATCATCTCAGACTAGAGAAAACATGAACTTACGGAATTTTGATGCATAACATACAAGGTGCATGAAACCATCATACAAGCAAAGAATACATATAAGTGATTAAAAAGAGGGGGACAGGGAGACGAGACAAGACAAGACAAGACAAAACTGTATAATCTACAAGTCAACATCCAATTACATTCCCTCATGATCACCAAACTGTACAAGACAAGTTCGACGGGGATTGCTACCAATTTCAATTTGTACTCCCATGTTTAACAAGGACTAAGACGAATGTGAAGAACGAACCTGTTCAGCTAAGTCCATGTATTCTATAGTTAGCAATCTCGCACAGAAGCAGGAAACAGCACCATAATGAACGACAGCAGCACATGATGAAGGCAGGACATCACACAGATGGGTTAGTGCCCTGGCCGCTAGAAGCATTATATCGGGATTGCTTTCGTGGTTAAGTAACCCAACAAGGACAGGGACAAAGGAATCTACAGAGAAAGTACTTAGAGATTCCTCGGTGCCGATTGAGAGCATCTCACAAAGTTGTGTCAATGCCTCAACTTGCCTCCCTTCTTCTCCATCCGCTCTCAACCCAGACAAGATCTTCTTAAGCCGTCCTCTCTGCTGCGAGAAAGAAGCCGATGCAATTGCAGAAGAAGGAAGTAAATCATCCAGTCCAGCACCGAGTTTCCTCAAAAGTCCTTGAAGGGCGCTACTTGCGGTGGATAAATTATGCTGCAAGACTCCCATCCCTCCTTCACTGTCGTTATCGTCATCCTCTCCACCGCCACTGCCTTCAATATTAAGCCCAAAGCTTTGCTCCGCATTTTTTTCTCTATCCCCAATTCTAACCTCATGTTCTTTCTCCTTCCCCTTATCCGAATTTTCTTTATCGGAGTTCTTCCCTCGACGGCGTGACCCCGATGATTCATTGGTGGAGTCCATTGGAGTACTGGTGGCAGATGGTTCTTGGGTTCGAGTAGAGCGAGAACGCTTTGAGATCGAAAGAGTCGATGCTGCAAGATTCAATGAGGAAGTACCAGAGAGACGAGCGCGCTTGCTAGAACGAGTAGTAGGACCAGAAGACGAAGAAGAAGGGGCTGCTGAGGAGGCCTCCGCCCGCTTTCTGCTCCGAGTTTCCATACAAAAACCCAAACCCTCAAATCGACGAGTCGCTCGCCACCGAGCGCCGATCACCCAGTTCTTGATTCGAATTTATTACGCATCTGACTAGCACCAAAGTAAAATTTCAAAAAATAAATTAACAGCGAACTAGCTGAAACCAGCTACCTCCTGACAGAAGCCCCCAATTCGAAAACCCTAGATTCCCCTTAACCCAATACAAATTAAGAATGTGGAATCCACACCCCCAGAAACAATAATTCACGAATTGCTCATAAACCCTTCAGAGCATAGAAAGTAAAGAAATCAAAAACCAAATTTCACCACCTAGAACATGGCGGCCATGGAAATGTCAAGGAGAAATCGGAGAAACGCCGGTGATTGGATTGACGCCTTTCCCAGCGTTTGAAATCTGAGTTCAAGATTGAGAATTACATAACAAAGATGTCCCCTGAAGGAATGGAGAAGGGGAAAATTAATGGGCAAGCCCTAGGGGGACGAAGAAAACGTAGAACAGGAAACGGGAACTAATCTTCCAATTATAGTACAGTGTGCTTGCTTTGGAAAGTAATTTTCTTTTTCTTTTTATTTTCATGAAAAATATAATTTTTATTTATTTAATTTCTTGTGTGATGGTGACAGAATGAGCTTAAACATTTTGTCTGCATGCCGGTGATGGTGACTTCCACAAGATTATACCACCTCCCACCGCCTTGTTCCGCCGCCGACGTCGGAAAACTCCTTCAAAACTGCCACCTGTATTTCCAAAATTATAAAAAAAAAAAAACAAATATATATCCTCTTATTAAACTTTAAAATATATATATATTAAAATTCATTATATTTAAAATTTATTGAAAAAAAAAATACGCTTATAACTACGAACGCAATGAAACATTATATTAAATTCATAAAAATTAACTTCTAGTACATTTTTTAACACGTCATGTACAACTATCCCACATGGTGTAGACAATGAAGAACTGGAGATAAGTGAACGATGAGTAAGTCTCTTGTTAGTTTTTTTTTTTTTTTTTTTTTTTTAGTCGTATGGGGACTCGTCCTTCGGCCGGTTTTGTGGAGTTTCAAGACAATTTTTTGGTATGTGAGTCATGCACAAAATTTGACGAAGATCAAATAATAGTTGGTAGTAAATCAACAAATTTGACAACTTATAGCTGATGTAAGATTGCGAGATTTGGCATTGTACGTTGAACATTGGCTTGAGACATGCGGAGGATGTGGGTGTAGGTGACCACGTCAAAAAAGCTTTGAGAGCAACGTTGCATTTACGATGTATATTTTTTGTTTCACAACGAGAGATAAACGTTGCACGATGGGCTATAGTGTAGTTATAGAAGTTATCAAGTCTCGAACATTGTTGTATTGTTTTTATTAATGTAATGGAAACTGACAAAATCAAGTACGTCGATAAACCAGTACAATGGGATTATTATATTATTATCTAAAATGATATCACGTTTGTACTTTGTGTTACAACGTCGATTTATATGCAACTCACTTATTGTTCTCGTGTCAATAACAACTTTGTGTTTCATCGAGTTAATCGTCGATAACTTTAATCATTTGTCAATTGAACTACTCGATCGTCAACAACTGTAACACTCATCAAAGACTCACTAAATGTCGTAGCAAGACAAAGACATCGTCATTAGATTTAGATTTACACGTACTTGTTGGAGTCATGTCACTATCGTTTGAATTCCATGAACTAAGATGACCACTCCTATCTAAGTCAAAATCATCTAGACATTGTCAAATTTAGAGGATTGAATTTGAGAAAAAGTAAACCTTATAATTTTACAAAATTAAAAACATTATTTATATAGATGGTTAATTAATCTTTGGGGATAAATATTTACATTTAAATTTTAAAAAATTAAATTTACAAATTTTTATTTAAAAATATTTTAAGGAAGAAATAAGCAAAAAAAAAAATATATTTTGAAATGGGAAAATGACACGTTTGCTAAGAGGCAATAACTTCCTTATTACCGTTATTTGACAGTTATCGAGCTGGACCCGCTCATAGTTATGGTCTTGTAACGGTCGCCAACGTGGAGTCCTTAAAATTCGCCACGTTTCTCACAATCTGACGTCATCTTGCGCTTTTCAGCCTTCAAATTAGAACAATCCATGTGCTAATTTTAATAATTAAATAAATAAATATTAAATAGAAAAGTGTAATATTTGGACAGTTGTTGAATAATCCTCCAAATTGTTTAATAAATAATTTTTTTAATTTTTTAAAATTTAAAAATTTAAAAATTATATTATTTTTTACACGTGTAGGCATTTCTTAAACTCAATCTCTCTGCTTTCTACACGTGTTTCGGTGGATTAGCAAATAAGAAAAACAATCCCCTTCGCAAGAAGCTTATAATTCCTCGCCGGCGAGAGGACGTCTGAAGCGGGCCGTTACCGAATATTCCGGTTCCGACACGGCAGTAAACGGCTGATTAGGCGGCGAAAGGGAGGTTCCTGATGGGTTTTCTGAACGCCATTTGGAGCATTTCCGGATTCTTTGTAGGAATTTCAGGTAAATATTCGAGGGTTTTTTGTTTGATGTCTGAAATTTCGGAAAAAATAAGGTAATTATAAGATTAATGTTATTGATTGATAATCTCATATGTTTTTGTGATTAAGGAATATAATTACTTTATTATCGTAAGTTTAATCCTGTGAAGTTCTTAGAATTAATGTCTGATAAATTAGATCATACAGCAGTTTATTGGGTATATTTCAAAATCTAAGAACTTAAACTATCAGAGCATTAGGCTTTTTTCTAGAATTGTAAGGAGAATTTCACTGGTTCGGTATCGTAGCACTAAGTTATAGATCATATGAATGGTTTCTAGATAGAGAGTCGTAGAGTTATGTGTAGCCCGACTCACTTATCGCCTCGTTGCAGCGAGGTAAGTAGTTAAAACACGAGTAGCTAGGGATCTTGTCGTTAAATTGGTGCTTGGGTTATACATCGTATCGTGATAGCAGTTGAATTGTACGTCTAGTCATTGTTTTGTTAGAGATGATCTCTGGGAGCATTTGTTCTGTTGGTGTGAGATCTCACTTCGGTTAGAGATAGGAACTAAACATTTCTGTTAAAGGTGTGGAAACCTCTCCCCTAGTAGACGCTTTTTAAAACTTTAAGGGAAAGCCCGAAAGAGAAAACCCAAAGAGAATAATATCTATTAGCAGTAGGTTTGGGCTATTACAAATGGTATCAGAGCTACATATCGGGCGGTGTGCCAGCGAGAACGCTGGGCACCCAAGGGGGTGGATTATGAGATCCCACATCGGGTGGAGAGGGGAACAAAACAGTCCTTATAAAGATGTGGAAACCTCTCCCTAGTGGACGAGTTTTTAAACCTTGAAGGGAAGCCCAAAGAGGACAATATTTGCTAGCGGTGGGCTTGAACTGTTACAGTTGATGTATCACATTAGTGGTAACTCATTGCGAAATATGTCTAGAAACTCATTTACGGTTGGAACGGAGGTAATATCGGTTGAAGATTGTTGGGAGAGGAGTCCCACATCTACTAGTTTATTAGCTTTCTCACCTTCAAGGCTAAAAGAACTCGGAGCAAGCTCTTTGACGTTGACCCCCTAAATTGAGTACTCTTTCTCGAGAGAGGTTGAAATATGGTTTATCTTTTGTGGCGATTAATGTTGGCATGATGCTCTGCCAACCGCTCCATTCCTAGAATGACATCGAAGTCACTCATAGCCTTGGGTCTGCGTTGCGCCACCCTTACTCTTCTTGTTTAACCCCGATGGTCGATTAGGATTTGTGGTTCTCTTGTACGAGTCGTTTGTTATACAATGGTCTAGCCACAACCATAAGCAGCTATCAATTCCAGCTCTGTACTGGCCTTTGTGGCTTCCTCCACATTGTTTGCAAGCATGCCTTTCCTCACATTGTGGCAGTTGTTGGTCTGATTGGTTCCGAGACGCTCGCTGCTGCGATCCCGAAGAACCACGATCAAACTTCCTCTTATTCCTCCATCTATCTTGACTACCAAATCTTCTAAAAGCACTATGGTTGTGCATATCTACGAGTATAGCCAATTCCTATGCTTAAAGATAGTCGATCGACTCTAGCCAAGACTTGACTGCTGTAGGATCCACAGCTTGCCGATCGAACTGCGGTGGTTCGTACTCCCTGAAGTTCCTTAGATATCTAAATTCTTCAAACATGCAAATTCTGGCCTACTTGTCTAGCCACAATAGTCTCTAGAGCTTTGCTAACTTGGTTAGCCATAATAGTCTTGACCATACAGCTTACCTAGCTAGCCGAGAATATTCGACCGCTTGCGTTCATATCCACTCCTAACTTTTCAACAACTAGCACTAACGAGACTTTTACAAAACCACTAATCCTTAAAACGCGTTAACAAGGTTGATGTTTTTGCTAAAAGTGATATTGAAATCGGATAAAAAAACTGGCAAACAGAGGTCAAACGAACGAAAACAACCTACTTCACGCACACTCTCACGTGCCTATCTTCGTCCTCCCCCACGTGTTTTTTGCATTTGTTTCCTCTTCTGTTTCAAACTCGGTTTTTCCATCTTGTCAACAATTCAACTTGGTTCCTTCATCAAAATTGAAGAGGACAATTCTAATGTCTCAGGAATCATAAGAACGATCGACTACACACAGAAATTCTACTTAACTTTGTTCTTAATATGTATGAAAGTCTATGAAATGCATGAGACGGAATCGACGTTGGTACCTGCAATTCTATGTTGAGTTCGTTTGCTCAAACAAGTCTCAGAGCTTTCACGAATTTGGGTACGTTGACAAGGTCTAATGGTAATATGATCAGTGTTGAGATGGACCGATATTTTATTGGTCGTACAAGTTCGGAACGTATAAAAGACTAGATTGTGAAAACATGTATCTATGGCCATAGACACAAAAAAATACAAATTCTGGGCTCAGCTAAGTATGTATAGCTCTAGAAGATTTCCTTCTTTAAGAAGCATGTGGGAATTCTCTACGTGAAAGTTGTAAAGGCAATGAACCTTAGAAAAAAGGACACGAGATATCTATTTAACCTATGGTACCTCCAAACAGGGTGGAGAATCTCCGTTTAAATGGCCAATAGAGGAGAGAGTGAAAGAGATATTTTCCTGTTAGCTAAATGGGGTCTGAGATTGAAATTATATACATTTTTCACCTCAGCCCTCTTCGATTCTCGTAAAAATAAATGAGGAATTTGTGAGAATGAAGATTAAAATAGGAGGCAAAGACGAAGATGGGAAAGACTTGTGGAGATCTTTGTTGACAATAATTTACCTTCAAAGAAGACGTCTGTGAAACACAACAACTTGAACCCTGAAACGAAACAGGGAGTTCGAATTAGCCAGCTGTTAAAGGTCTGGAATCTCAAGCCTTAGTCCAAAACCATTTACTACGTTGTTGAATCAAACTTCTTAGGATTTTGATATGTCCTAAAGGAATGTTTGGGCTATGTAGATATCAGCCTGTCGGATGTGATGGTCAACAAGAAGGATTAACGAGACAGTCTAGGTTGAGCTGCAATGAAGAACTTGTTCATACAACAACTTTTGGACAATGAAAAAGGCACGATTTTTATGTTCTTTTTTCTAGATTTGTTGAATTGGATGCAATTGTTTATGTTCTTTTTGAATCTATGGTTAAAATTAGATCACAAAAAATAGATTTCTCGTCATCTTGGCTTCTTCTCGAGCACAATATAACTCAACCCTTGAAACATACTATAGCTTTTGGTGGCCTATAAAAGTATAGGGTGTCGGACATGGCTTTCCCATCCTCGACCTCACTCTCCATTCTAATCTCCATGTTTCAAAATTTTCGATAAATGTTACCGAAAAAGTAAATCAGATAAAAAGTGGGATAGAGGAAAGGAGAATACATTTACTTCCCCAGCTCTCTTTAGCTCACGAACAATTTTTTTCTTTCCACTTTCTTCTTGTGTTCTGCTTAAACGGAGATTTCTCGCTTCCTTTAGGAATACTCCCAGTGGGCTCTCCATCCCCGGGAAAAAATGGACATTCCTATGAACAATAGTTTCTTCTCTCGTCGAAAGTATTCCGATAGTTTGTTCTGGCGTAGTAAAAGTTAGAGTTTAGATAGCACAGTGAGTTTCGGGTTGCTCTAGGATTTCTAAGTCAATCCTTACTAAATCAAATTGGTTGGCTTGACCAAGCCAGTTACCTCGAACCACCTATTGTTGACCGAGGGCTTAATTTTCCCATGGTTTGTCCTAGACCCTTCTTGCATGTTGAGCTCGTGTAAGTATTTTTATTCTTATAACACTAACAAAACCTATCGCTAACACGCAAATCACATTGCGTCGTGGAAGTAAGCCGAGTATTATGTATATTATTTTATGGAGGGGTCAAGGGCATTGGCATGTGGATGTTGTGAAATAAAGTGGGTCAAAAAATGTGGGCATCCCAATCTCTAAACATTGCACCTTTTGTCGCCGCGGTTGGTGCTGTGCTCAGAGCCTTTGTTGTTCCCCTCTTCATGTCTTCCACATTCTGCTTTTCTATGCCCTCCTCTTCAATATTTCACCAATTTTCCTTTGATTTTCTTTTTTGACTTTAACAACATTTTAATCTTAAACTTTTAGTTTTCTCGAGTCCAATTACGTTCTTATTCCTAAAGTCAAACTAGAAAGCTATCTTACTAGCTCGGTTGAACAAATACTAAGATCTATTAGGGAAGTGTTCGGTTGTTATCTGTGAGATTCTACATCGGTTGGAGAAAGGAACAAAACATTCCTTATAACAGTGTGAAAACATTTCCCTAGTAAATGCATTTGTTGAATGCGATACGTAACAGGTCAAAGTAGATGAGCTTAGATTGTTACAAATTGTATTAGAGCCCGACACCGAGTAGTGTGCCAACGAGGATTTTGGCTTTTAAGAGGATGGATTGTGAGATCCAACATTGGTTGTAGAGTGAAACGAAACACTCTTTATGAGGGTGTAGAAACTTCTCATTAGTAGACGCATTTTAAAACCGTGAGACGGATGGTGATACGTAATGGGTCAAAACGGACAATATCTACTAGTGGTGGGCTTAAGACGAAGAAAGTCGAGGTCTAGTACTTAAATGTCACATTAAGAATATCAACACGTTAAAGATCGTATTAAATTATTTTAACATCATTAATAATGTGATGGAGGTCCTTTGTTTTTAGGGTTGAGGGGAAGAACCAAAAAATTATATATATTTATTAAAAAAAAAAAAAATAAGTGAGATCTAAAATTAATTGTCTCACTCACAAATCAATCATATTGATATCACAAAATAATTAAAAAAAAAAAAAAAAAAAAAAAAAAAAAAAAAAAAAAAAAAAAAAAAAGCTAATAAAATTTAAAGGTTTATCTACCCTGGTGGGGCCAGCCCCTTATATTCTTGCTTTTGGAAGGGGTAGGTGCCCCACATGTGGAGGACAGCCAAAGAGGTAGGTAAGGGCTTTGAGGATCACCTTGATTGGTCTTTTTCAATACCCTTTTGCACATGACTTCCACGTGCTCATGTGCTGGCTTTACTCCTGTATTAATATTAATCAACCCACTTATTAAAATTTTGTTTTGACTTTTATATATATATATATATATATATATATAAATTTTATCCATTGATTTTGAGCTCGAGCTCGAGGTTTTGTTCTTATGATCCAATCAATTTATAAAATATATCGTAAGGTTCTGATATTGTCATTAAGATAAATGTCATAACTCTAAGCAGGTTTCGAAGCTATTGAATAGGAATTCATATATCAAATTGAACTTAGAGGAATTTATAGGCTCAAAAGACCAATATGACGTATTTGCGAGAGACAACTTTACCATGAACCCAAATGAACGGAGTAAAGACCAAGCATAAGACTTTTAGTCTTGTATCGGTAGTCTTATGATAGATAACCTATTTAGGTTATCACTACTGGAAGGTACAATCCCTGTTCGTAGATACTTAGGTTAGCTAGTTTATTGATTGGTATCTCTCTATTTAGTCATTGGCTCACATACGTCTACATTGCATAATACCTATTTTCGAACTAAATATCAAATTTTGTGTTCGCACTACCCTACATAGGGTATCCGTTAAAATAAAATATGACAAATTTAACCTCGAAAAACGAAAAAAACCCTAAAAAATAGGGTGGGGTAGTGTGTTGTCTCCTTGTGTAGCAAAAGGCATGTGGTGGTGAGGCAATGGAATTGTGCTAACAAGGTTTGGTTGGGGTAGAGAGACATGATGGTGTGGTGGTGAATATTAATTTATAATCAAACATTAGACCTAAATGATTAGGACAAACAACAAGGAAACAGCTTGCCCTCACAAGCTAATCACTTTTCCATGTCCTTTCAAACATTATCCTAAAATACGTTTACCTGATAACACATAATTGAAACTTAACGAATCAGATAGGTTTATATCCGTATGTGAAAGTTGAGGTACTAAAATTATAATTTACTTTTAGTATTATGGGGGTATTTTTGTAATTTAAGATGAGCGTAGATGAGGCTGGAAGTAAAAAAGGAGCAGATCAAGGGAATAAAGATGATAGCTCTTTTACATATGAATGTAAGGTTAATTTGTTTTGATGGGTTTTGCTTACGACAGGGAAAAGGCGTCCCGAGAATGGTAGGTGAAACCATATAAAGCTTTACACAAGTGGCCATCTTTCTTGTTCTCTCCCATACTGATTCTTTTATGTATTGTCGTCAGCCTTACAGTTTTAAAACGGGTCTACCAGGGAGAGGTTTTCACACCCTTATAAGAAATGCTTCGTTTCACTCTCCAACTGATGAGGGATCTCACAATCCACCCCCTTAGGGGGCTAGAATTCTCTCTGACACTATGATATCATTTGTAACAGCCCAAGCCTAGCGCTAGTAGATATTGTCTATTTTGGCTCGTTACGTATTGTCGTCAGCTTCACGATTTTAAAACGCATCTACTAGGGAGAGGTTTCCACACCCTTATAAGAAGTACTTCGTTCCACTCTTCAACTAATGTGGGACCTCACACCATTACTGTTCGTGAAGCCTAAAGTTTTTGTTCGTTTTCGCTCGTTTTTGCTCAATTTGAGTGTAGAAAGAAACAAAGAAGGAATCTCTCATACCCAACTCATTATACTCATTTTGCACAAACTTGCACCACAAGGGTTTAAAAAAGAAGGAGAAACCAAAGGCCACACAACCACAACCATAACCCACATTCATTATATATCTTTTTTTTTTTTTTTGCTCTTTCTTTCATCATCACACCAAACTCCAAACTCTTCTAGAAACCCTTTTCCCCAACACATTATTATTATTATTATTAATGTGCTCTCCCCCCTATTCTCTTGGTGAATCATAGTGTACCTAAAGAAAAAAGATCCACAACTACCATACCATCTTTAATATTTATTTGCACGAGCAAGCACAATTTTTTATCGTGTTCCGAGCATTTCTACCTACCTAATATTAACAAATATTACTCTACATCTCGATTTATCCATCACTGAATCGAGCATTCCAGCCCCATAATCTCTTAGTTCGTGATCATTCATCAAAACCCTATTTTGAAGAAATCCGTGTCAAAACAACTTGTGTCATTTCTGTTTCTCAAATCTAAATTCATCTTCATTTGTTAACCTCGTCGTGAAACCTTTCACTGTGCCACACGATTCTTTCATCATACTAGACATAATCACTCATTTAGTTGGTGGTTGTGCCGCCCCCCGATAGGTATGTAGTGGGAGATGGCATACCTATGCCTTTGCCCCTTTGAGCCAGAAACAAAAACCCATTTTGCAGTGACGATCTTTAATCGGACTGATCTGTCATTGGTCAAGGCGAGTGAGAGGATCGTTACCTTGGTCTGATACCCATAATCCCTATAGTTTGAGAACGAATCATCAAAACCCATTTTGATTAAAATAGTATTAGAACAAGTTGAATCGTTTCCACCCACGATCTAAATTCATCTTCACTTCTAATACATCTGATCTCGAGACTTTTTCCTATTAAAAAAACATAATAAATTACGAGAACCCACTTGAAAAAAAGTTGATATTTTCCCACTTTTGCTTGTCTAGGATGCAAAGGCCACTAAACAATGTGGGGGTGGGGGCATGTGTACCAAATAATTGATCAAAAATATAAATGGGTAGTTAGTTCCCTTATGTCATTTATAGAATATATAAGCTGTGAATGTGCATGATAGTACATGCTGTCTGGTGAGTGAAGCAACATTTAGAGACGCAATTAAAATTAATTAATTAGTTAATTAAATTAGTATACAATAATAGTTATTAAAATATTTAACACTTTAATATATACATATATTTTTTTTATTATATGATTTAAACTTTAATATATATGATGAAAGAGAGAGAAAATAAAGGCCACCACCAGCCATTCCTCTTATCTAACCTATCTCACCAACTCACATCTAGAAACAATTACCCCTTTTTAAAAATTAAATATATAGTTTAGTTGTAAACCTAAATCGTGCACACTAACCATGGTTAAGTTAGCTCGTCTTCTAGCTTATAAGTAACTTGTGAGATCCCATATCGATTGGAGAAGAGAACGAAACATTTTTTGTAAGGGGCTGATGGCGATACGCAATGAGTCAAAATGGATAATATCTACTAGCGGTGGAGTTAGTTGTTAGCCAGACATTGGGTGGTGTGCCAGTGAGGTTGCTAGGTCCCCAAGAGATGTGGATTGTGAGATCCCATATCTAGGTTGGAGAGGGGCGAAACATTTCTCGTAAGGGTGTGGAAACTTCTCCCTAATAGACGCGTTTGAAATTGTGAGGGATACGAAACGGGCCAAAGTGGACAATATCTACTAACAGTGAGCTTGAGCTATTACATAACTAAATAAATTGAGTCTCGTGCTTACAATTTAAGGTAAAGAGTGTGCTAGATGCACGAATTACCTGAGGTGACACAGTATGTGGAAGCAAAGCCTACTCAGTGGTGCCACGAAATTCATGTACACGATGAGTTTCATATGTGACTTGTGGATGTGGAACTATTGTACGACATACACGAGTTTGTGAACTTCAACAAAACCCTATTAGCTTCTCTTCCCCTCGTGCCCAATAACTCTACTCCTTTAAGCTATGGTGTTCCTTTATTTGCTTATAGTCATATAACGTTACTTTTTTCAATTCTTTCAAATCGTTTTTAAATGTATTTCTTCGCTCACGTTTTCTAAAATATTTCTAGCAAACGTGACTCGAGGCCTTAACATATACAAGCATTGTCTGTGACGATCAAATTTCTTAGAGCTAACTTGTTTGCTGAGTTAGAACAATTATAGAACAATCACGGTTCCACTAACACCCACTAACGCGGCGATTATTTAAATTTTTATGTTTAAAACTATTTAGATGCTTTTTTAAAAAAGAAAATTAATTTTGAAATTATCCCGTCAAAAGGCTATAAAGGTACGCCCAAATTTCAGAGAAGGGCTGGGCTGAGCGTTCCTGCAGCGACACGAAAAGGAAAACCGCCATTTTCAGCAACCACAAAGCAAAAGAAATTGTTTACTAAAACTCCGACCAACGGCGGCACAGACCCACAACCCCTACTGGGTTTCAATCGATTTTTCTGATTGTTCTTCCGCGAGCTCAAATGGGTAGGTCGCCCTGCTGCGAAAAAGCGCACACAAACAAAGGTGCGTGGACCAAAGAAGAAGACGAGCGCCTCATCGCTTATATTCGTGCTCACGGTGAAGGCTGTTGGCGTTCTCTTCCTAAAGCCGCCGGTCTCCTCCGCTGCGGGAAGAGCTGTCGATTGCGGTGGATTAACTACCTCCGCCCCGATCTTAAGCGCGGAAATTTCACCGAAGAAGAAGATGAACTGATAATCAAGCTTCATAGCCTACTGGGTAACAAGTAAGTTGGGGGAAATTTCGATGAGGAATGTTTTGTTTGAGCATTTTAATTCATGGGGTTTGATTTTGATTTAGGTGGTCTTTGATTGCTGGGAGATTGCCCGGAAGAACAGATAATGAAATTAAGAATTACTGGAACACTCATATTAGAAGAAAGCTCTTGAACAGAGGAATCGACCCTGTTTCTCATCGCCCCATCAACGAGCCTGCTCAGGAAACGGCTTCAACCACGATCTCTTTCAGTTCTAATGATGTGAAAATGGAAGAGAAATCATCCATGGCTGTTGAAGATGATATTAAAAACGTAGAAATCGAAACCCCAAATGAAGAACGGTGCCCAGATTTGAACTTAGAGCTCAGAATCAGCCCACCATATCAGCCACACCCTGAGAAAATGGTAGCCAAGAGCCTCTGTTTTGCTTGTAGTTTGGGATTACAGAACAGCAAAGACTGCCACTGCAAAATTGTGTATAATATTGGGACTTCCAGTGGGAATAACAGCAGCGTTGGGTATGATTTTCTTACCATAAACAACAGGATTCTTGATTATAGAAGCTTGGAGATGAAGTGAATTTCTGATTTTTCTTGAAATCTCTCCAAGTTCTTCACTTCCTCTGATTTGTAAGATTTACAGTTCATATTGGTATAGTATGATTATGAGTACAGTTGCAGAATTAGTTCATGATTTTCCCTCTTTTTGATACTCATTTTGGCTGACTGAGATGAACAAGAACGAAGTAGATATCATTTTCTGGGAAATGGGTACTCATTTTTGTGCCATAGATATCAATTTTCTGTCCATTGGAGGGTGTGGATAAGCTCTGTGAGGAGGAGAATGGAGGGTGACCCATCTCTTCCATAGTTAAAGCTCTGTTGTTTATGATGTTAAAAAGAGAGGTTGAAATTGATATAATATAAAAAGGGGGGTTGAAGGATCTAAGCACTGTTCGTAGTACCATTCTTTGTCTACCAAACTTGTTAGCATTTATATCAGCTCCATCATGACTCAACCTACCATATATATCCACTAGAATTTGGATATCTGTTTCCATTTATCTTCTTCCCCCTTTTCCCCTCTGCCTTATCATGTAACTCCCATTATACACCACACTTTTCGTCGCTATCAAATTTCTCTTACCCTTTCTACTTTTGATACCCGTCACGCTACCCATATAGATACCATAAATCAAGAATTCAAGGTTTCAAATCTTCATTCAAGAGAACATAAAGGGTTTAGGTCCGCCTAAAACTCCACCAATCGAGTGCAGCTTTACGTTCAATCCTCATTGCTTGAACCTATTGCCATTACCCCTACAAATCCACCGTAGTCCAAACCCTTTATCTAAAATCTTTTTGCCCATTAAAGTAGTACATGAATTGGGATCAGAAGGTTGTTCAGACAATGGTGAAGTAATAGGTTGATCCACGGATCAATAAAGGGTAAATGGTCGGTTAATAATAAATGATTGGGTATGCTCCCCGACCCTTTTGTCCATGTTCTCTTTAGGGCTCCTATGGTTGCCCAGTTGAAATTTTTGAATGATTGGGTATGTTTCCCGACCCACATCCTTATTAGTCGTCAGTAAACTTGGAAGGTCAATGAGAAATTTTAAAACTACAATTTTTAGATAAATTTTAGCTAAAAAAAGGTTTAATAATTTATTAATTTCCCCAAAATGGTAATCCTAATATTGAGATTGAGCACTAATATAAGGTTTTTGTGTGGATGTGACCAATGAAAATTACCCAAAATTCTTTATAAAGTAATTGTTTTTTTATAATAATTTGTCTAATTTTGACCAAATTAGATGAGTCATCCCCACCTCCCAAATCTTATCCATGATTTCACTAACTATATTTATGTTTTTTTTTTTATGGTCTCATCCTCTAATTTTGTGTGCTTTCTCTGTTCTTTTATATAATATATATATACCCGACGTCATATGTATTAGATTCAGGCAATCAAAAAATTCAACAAGATTCTACATCTTCAGGTTTATTTTATTTTACTCTTTTTAAAAAATAAATATAATTTTGAAAAAATTTAAAATTCAAAAACTAAAATGAAATATAAATTTGAGGAAAAAAGAAAAAGAATAAAATAATAATAATAATAATAATAATAATAATAATAATAAGATAAATAAAAAATTATTAGATAAATGAATGGGAAATTAAATAGGATGGGCCAAAAAGAGAACACTTTTTCAAGTCTTCACCCTTTTTGTGTCTCTTTTTCTAAAGGGGTTAGGTTGAGAGAATAGAAGCTTCCACCAGATATTTTTCTCCCTCCACTCTCCCATTCCTCACCTTTCATTTTATTCCAAAGTTTATATCACATATTTCATTATATTCCAAAGTTTTATTTCCACATTTTTTTCATTTCAAATTCACGCATTTTCATTAAGTTTGGATGGATTAGTTCACAGAATTCGAGACCTTGTGGTGGTTGTTCCATTCGTCACCCATAAAGTTTTACTTTCACATTATGATAAAAAAAAAATTAAACTTGTTTACCATGTTTGAAAAAATAAACGAGATAGTAAAATCCGAGTGAAAGAAGATAGCTTGCAAAGTAAGTAAAGGACCAAATTCATTCTTCTAATTTTATTTAAAAAAAATATGAATTAATTTAGGGTTTTGAATAGATATTTCGTTATTAATATTGTTTTCCTCCTTATTTATTTATTTTAAATATAAAATTACTTATATAAAAATAAAAACTGAAAATTGGATCACTTTTCCAAAATGAGAAATGCAAAACAAAAAAATTCAAAAAAATTCAAATAAGTATATGTAAAAAAAATATTTATTAAATTTTAATATATAATAATTTAGTTTTAAAATTCATAACAAGACCGATATAGAATGGATAACAACGTGTTTAGAACATAAACACTTTTTTTACCTAGTTTTGATACAAGTTATCTCGGACACGATTAATATGATACAAATTTTATATAAAAAACTATAAATTATAAATTTAGTCTATAATATAAATATTTTTAATCATTCATTAATCTTAAAAGTAGGGTTGAATTAGGCTGTAACCATTTTCGGATTGGGTTCAAATCGCAACCTCAATTTTTAAAATTAAAAAAATTCAATTATCTCAAAAAAAAACAGTAAAAAAACTATGATTGGGTTAAGTAGTGTAGATTAATCGAATTTTCGAGTCATTTAAACCTGTATAATAAAAATTCACAAACTACCCTTTAATACTTTATTAGATACAAAATTTAGTTAAATTATTTTTTTTGTATATAATTTTTAAAACGTAATGAAAAGGGAACGGAATGGGGGAGAGGGGTAAAGATGTAATAAAAAAGGAGTGATAGGGGCAAAAGAGGAAAAGTGACATCAAAACGTCAGCGTCGGGAGATGGTACCTAACCTAACCTAACCCCACCAAACCAAACCAAAACCAAACCAAGCCTCCCCTCTTCTTGGGGTATATTATTATATAATGTAATTAATTCTATTCATCATCATGTGCGTTAGTTCCCTCCGTGGGACCCACCTCCCTCACCACATCACATGCCATCCTTCCACCGACCTATTATTTTCTTTTGTCACGTCAACCTCCTCTTACGTGTCATCTTACGTGGAATCTATTAAAATTTAAAATTTATTTACATGCCCAAAACCTTAACAAAACAATAATAAAATTTAAAACAAGATTATATTATTAAATCTTTCAAAAATATAATATTGTTCATTTTACAGACTTATTTTAAAATTACTCTTGTATTTCATGGTAAGAATTTTTAATTTTATTTTTTAAACTAAGGTATTATTATAATTTTAAAATATTTAAGAATATATTTTTTTGGTAAGAGAACGATTTTTTTAAAAAAAAATTAGTATTTTTTAAATAGAGTATTAATAATTTTTATCTAAAATTAACTACAACCATATTTTTTTAAACAAATTTAAAATTTAAATATATTTTTTAAATAAAGTAGTAACCATGAAATTAATTATAAAAATATATATTTTTAATATTAGGATATTATGTTATTTTTTTAGTTGTATTTTTCTTAATTTAGTTTAAAAAAACATCTAAATTTAAATAAATAAATGGTAAATAATAAGATACTAATTAATTATTAAGTTTATTTTTAGAGTAACATTCAATTTTTTAATCTAGACATATATTAATTATTATTACACGTTAAAATAATACCATTTTAAACAAATGGTGTAGTTATTAATTAAATAACTAAAAAAAATACATTTTTTTATGTTACACGTGTGAATGAAATTAGATTAGAACAATTAATTTGACACGTCACCATACACCATGTAACCACACAATTAGTGAATGTCAACTCATAACCCTTATTTTAGATTAGGGTGGTTATCATTTTTTAATAAGAAAAGAAAAAAAAAACAGTAATAATAATATTTATGATGAAATAAATTTTAATGGAATTTAGGTTTGGTTACACAGTTATTAACAATATTTTTGTTAATTTTTTTATTAAGCCAAATTATTAAATAATTTAACCAATTTAATTTTCATTAACTAATACAAATTTTACCAAAATTATTTAATTGTTTTAAATTAACTTAACTAATTAATTATAAATATATTCAAAATAAAATTATATATAGAATTAAAAAATAAATAAAGAGATGATATCTAAAAATAAATAATGTTCGAGTAAAATATTGAAAATCGGTAAAAAAATATGAGTTTATAGCTTACTTTATTTATTATTTTTCAAGAAAACTTTTAACTCGACATTCCATCCATAGAAGAGCACGTATAATATTTTAAGGGAATAAATATAACACAAAGGTTTGAGTTAAAGGAAAAGAAAAAGGTAATTAATAAGGTTGGTAAGATCTATACTATTAGTCTATGATTTAGTGAGAGAAAAGTATGACTTAGAGAGAGAACAAAAAATAAAAAGAAAATTAGCCAGCATTTTCGAGCACGGTTCGAGTTCGGATGAGTTTGACTTCCAAATCCTAACTCGTGTTTGAGGCGAAGGATTGGGTACTTCGGGTTTCACCCATGCCAAAGATTTTCAACCGTCTCTTGTTGGAATGGAATATTTACAAAATCATCGTAAGATCAAACATTATTCCATAATATTTATTTGAGATTAGTCTTTTTCTTCCCAAGCAAGTTCTCTCGAGAAGGTTTTGAATTAGTTATTCATTTTTTTTTTTGTTTACTTTCAAAATCATATCAATCAATTTTGACTTTTTTCGATCTAATAAAGTAGAGAAAAATTTTCATCGGTATCGAAAAAGTGTAACCTACAAAATGAAAAAGAAATAGCGAACTCTCGAACTACGGTTGCCAATTTTTTGAAATTTTGATATAAAAAATAATTATCAAATCGTTTTCCAATTGAGATAAGGTGGAAAATAAATATTGAAGAAAATTGCAAAGAAGATATGTGATGTTTTCTCTACCACTTGAACTTCCCCTCACTTATTTCGTCTATGTTTTTTTCTAACATTATCCAATTATATATATATATATATATATATATATATATATATATATTATAATCTGAATTTTTTAGTGAATAGACTAAAATAAAAGGGTTGAATGAAAATTAAAAAGTTCTAAAAACTTATTTTCGATTTAAAAGAATTAGGTGAAGTTGAAATAATTCTAACTTTTTTTATTATTATGTAAAAAAAGAATAAACTAAGATGGACATTATCATACTATCGTGGAAGGTCATGATTTTTAACTCCATAAAAAAAAATTGGAGTAAAATCGAATTTTGATTAACATCAATGATCCATGATTCTAAGCACTCAACGAGTTCACAAACAATTATAAGAAACCCACAATGTTGGACAATAAATTACACACGAGGAGGAAAGAAAAGAATCCAAGTATGAACAGAGGTATTATTTAGAAGAATTGGAGTGGGCAGCTGCTTTTACAAGAGTGGTGGGCTTGAAAGCACTTTTTGGGTTTAGAGCCTTTCTGATCTTCAAAACAGCCCACGCTGTTCCAATCGCATGCCCTGCTGCGCCAAGCCCTTCATTCGTTGCTTGGGCTGCTTGATCTCCATATCTGCATTTTGTATTACAGTGGATCAGATTATGAAGAACATGACACACTAAATTCTCCTCCAAGATGGGAGTTCCCAGTGGCGTACCTGTCTGAAACAAGGCCTGTGGTCACAACGGCTGTGGTTGACATCACATTCTTCCCTGCTACTTCAACTGCATCGCATACCTTGTCTGTTCATCATCATACAAGATTCATAATCAGTAAACCACTTCTGGGTTCGTTCATTTTCAGATATGACATGATCTAATCAAATGCGTGTGTATTTAATGAAATCGGATAGCAGATGTTGGGGTTTAGGCACTCAAGGCCAAACCCATCACGACGGATTGAACTGGGTCGGTTTGCATCATTGAACGTAGTTTGACTCAGTTCAATATCTGTTGTTTGAGCCCATTTTCAACTTCTCCCAAACTGATAAGTTGATTGGAGCACAACATTTGCTTCATGAGCTTTACATCTCATACAGGTAGTTAAATGACATTTGTAGCTAGCATCTCAGACAAGTAGTTAAATGACATTTGTAGCTAAAAGAAAGGCCTACCCCATCCACGGTCATGCATGACCGGGACGTGCGCGCATACCTGTTCCAAACCCCTTTTACTTGCTTTCATCTTAGATAGGTCCTTAATACTTCATGTTGTATCAATGCGAGGTGCATAACCGGTTACCAAAACCATGTCTAAACACACTAGGGCTAAAATGCTTAGCCCTAAAATATATTACAGGGAAATGTGACTAGTTGTTAATTTTTCCTACCCAAGTTATATGATATATAAGCTATGGTGTTTCTTTCTTTACTTATAGCCATATAACGACTCTCGAACTTTTTGCAACCTTGCTTTCAAACTCCCTTTCAAATCTATTTCCTCCTCACATTTTTTAAAACATTTCTCGCAAATGTAAGTCGAGACTCGAGCATACGCCCCGGCATTATCCCGAAGTCCAAATTTCTCACAGCTGACTTATTCACTAAGTTAGAACAAGTGCCGCACAATCGCTATCCCACTACCACAAGAGTGGGATTGTGACACCCCACACACTAACATAGAAAGAGATTCTCCTATCGAACTATACCATGCCTAATCCCAGTTTCAATTAAAGAGCAAAGCAGGCTATAGATCTTACACCAACCCGTTATGCCATAATTCATTAAGGTTGATCCCGAAGATCAGACTCTTAAAAGCAACTAAAACTAACAACTTAAGCACTAATCCATACCAATCAAGTTCCTATATTAAGAGACTTCAGCTTGATGAAGATACAAATAACAGCAATCTCAAGCAATAATTCAAGACATAGGTTAAGAAAACAAGTAAAGGGATGAGAGTTGAAGAGCTTACTGAATCCATCCAATGAAGCAAGGACAATTTCTCCAGGTAGAAGGCTGAAGAATTTCTTCCCAACTTTAGAGTTCACTATTGAACTTGTGAAGAATCCAGACACCTTCACAACCCCAGAAAGTATTCCAGTCGCCACTTTCTCCGTCATCTTCGTTAGCTTCTTTACACTGAAACAGAACCACAAGAACACCATAATCCCATCAATTTCCAGTTCTTCATTACTTCAATCTCTAAACTACGATCATTTTCAGTGCGTAATTACAATGAAAAAGGGGTAAAACGATTGCAAACCTCTTGATACTTTTCATGGCGGCTGGACTGATCTCTGCATCAGAACGAGGCCCCATTCGTTTCTTCATGAACTCATTGCCCCAATTCAACCTATCCACAGTAACATCCCCACACCACAGAATTCCCTTAATCACCTGGCCAGAACCCGCCGCAATCAGCCTCGCAGCCTTTCCACTGTAGTCGTCAACGTTGGGAGCCAACGTCGTCCAATAAGCCGCCGATCTCTCTTCCAGTAACTCCTTCTTCTCCTCCGATGCGGCCATATCCTCCGGCGAAATTTCCCTAGCCACTGACCCATCCAGAACCTCCCATTTCCCCGATCCCTTCACCGTCTGCACCGAAAAACAACTGTACTGATCCAAAATCCGATCCAACTCCTTCAATAGCTCCTCCTGTCCCTTCGACGCGACGGTCAGACCGTAGTTCAACATTTCGGGCGCTGAATCGTGATTTTCCAACGATCCATTTGGGGGAACGCTGAGAGTAAAGAAGTAGTGAGAATCGTCAAGTTTCACGGAGGGTTCATCTTTGGCCAATGGCCACTGAAGCTCATCCCCAACACGAGCGAGTACGGCAACGACGTTATTCCCCTGGTTGAGACCGACGATCGAGAACTCACCAGAAGCGAGTTCGACGCTGTTTTGTTTTTCGATCAAGTGGACTATAACGCCTGGAATTTTGACGAGGACTTGCTCGAAGGAATCATGGTGTTTTTGATCGGAAACAGGGGCGTCTTCTTCGGGGAAGAGATTCTCGGCGAGGTCTTTCATGTCGACGGCGGGATAGAGGGAAGGTGCTGAAGAAGAAGAAGAAGAAGACATATATGGATTCAGAAGTGTTTAGAAATGATCGGAATGAAGATTGATTGATCGCCGGAGAAGAGAGTTGCAGATATTTATGAGAGGGAAATCGTAGGAAGGAAGGAAATACAGAGCGTGTCGGTTAGCATACAGAGCGCGTGGCATTCGTCGAGGTTGCCGCGTAGAACTCCCGGTCTTCTTCCACTTGCTTCTTCGTTCTTTCCTTTTTCAGTTTAAACCAAAAATTGTTTTTTTTTTTTTTTTTTTTTAACGGTAAAAATTAAGTTAAAATAATAGATTTTTATAATAAGTTTAGTCCTGTCTAAGTACCCATTTATTTTTTAATTTTACCACTTGTTTAAAAAATATATATATATATATATTTATATATTTTAGAAGATACAATAATGTATTCGATCATAATGTTGGACAAAAATCAACTTTATAGTGTCTAAAATAATTTCAAGGCAATATAGAATTTTGTTTGAATTAAATCCGCTTTGGCTTGTTACATATTGTCGTCAGTCTCACGGTTTTAAAACACGTATACTAGGGAGAGATTTCTACTCCATGATAAGGAATGTCTCATTTCTCACCCCAACTCATGTGAGATCTCACAATCCACCTTTTGGAAGCCAGCGTTTTTGTTGGCACACTCCCTGGCTCTGATACCACTTGTAATAGCTTTAAGTCCACTGCTAATAAATATTGTTTAGTACCATTTGTAATACCTCAAGTTTAATCTTGATAAATATTTTTAATTTCTATAATAATTTTAAAATTAGAATAGATTTGGATTGTAACCTTATTTTCGAGTTGGTTTGGGGATGACTAAACTAAAACATGATATGGAATCAACTCAAGTGAAATGTCTGATGCCAAATGATAAGGAAAAAAACTCTAATGATAAGGAATCAAACTATAAGAAAACCCTTACACCAAATAATAAAAAATCACTACAAGGGAAATAAGATTCAAATTAGCTTGTTGATCGAATATCTCAAGACAAGAATACTTGTTTGAGATTTGAATCACTCAAAAATTGATCCAGTCAAGCTTGAATGATTATACATGTAACCTAAACTACGTAGAATTGAAAAGAAACTTAGTCATTGGTAAAGAAAAGCAAGAGCATCTTCTACTATATTTGCACAAAAACATCTTCTACTATATTTTCAAGTCTACTTATAAATACAACGTACCTGGTATTATATAATCTCAAAATAAAACTATTAAACTCATCATAATTAACGTAAGTAAACTAAATAAAAAGTCTTAAAATATATTAATGAAATACATTACGTCTAAATTATAATCCACCCAAAATTTATAACAATGAAACTTTATTTTCTTTAACGTGGCATGAATTGAAATATCTTTTGATAATTTCAATAACATTTTCTTCACATATTCGTTGAAATATATTGTATGATTGATATCTCATAGTTCATATTTAATACAAAATTTTTCGTTTCCAAAAAATTCAACTCAATTCAAATAATAATAATAATAATAATAATAATAATAATAATAATAATAATCTAACCTAACCTTTACATTTATATTGGATTGCCGGAATTGGTTGAGTCAGACTATTTGAACACCCCTAATCATTTTCACTCTATTCACTATTAATATCTTTGTTAATTTTTTATTAGTTAATTTAATTATTAAGTTTTAAACTAATTTCCAAAGATAAAAGTGTAATATTTTGAAAAATAAAAATAAGATAAAAATTAAATTTTAAATTTATGAGTGACAACAAATATTTTTTTAATAAGTTAAAAGATGAAATAATATATTTTATTGCATTTTAACTGTCTAAATACAACTTTAATTTATTTATTAAATTTAATCTCAAAGGGAAATAATTCAGCTAAAAAACTCCTATTCAATGAGAAAATATTATCCGAAATACCAAATAATATATTTTATTGCATTTTAACGGTCTAATTTATTTATTAAATTTAATCTAAAAGGGAAATAATTGAGCTTAAAAAAAAATCCATATTCACATGATAAAAATATTATCGGAAATACCAACGATCCTATATTTTTTTTTGCTACAAATTCAAATCTACAAATTTTATCTTTTTCGCTCTCCGATCAAGATAAGGAAATTCGTAAACGAACATAATTATATTTCTGCTATAAATATTCTCTATTCGTCGCATATCGGAGAAGTTTGATTCAACGAATAACACACGCACAGCAAATTAAAAAACAAAAACAGACAGATTTTCGAACGCAATGGATAGAATTGTTCAAGGTCCGAGAGGAGATAACCCTTTGATTACAGAAGTTTGGGCTTACAATCTCGATGATGAAATCCTTCGGCTCGACCATTGTCTGCTATTGTACCCAGTTATGTCAATCGATACTGAATTTCCTGGGTGTATTAAGAGAACTCCTTGGGGCACGATTGATGAAGAACTCTACGCAGATTTTCGATTCAATGTCAACCAAACCAAAGTGATTCAACTAGGTGTGACAGTTTCTGATGAATCAGGGGACATCGGCGGTACATGGGAGTTTAATTTCTCTGACTTCGATCCTGAAATCGACGCTCATAACCCTGCGTCCATTTGTTTTCTGAAACAGAACGGCTTGGATTTTGGGAAACTGAAAAAAGATGGAATTAAGGTGAGAAAATTTGCAATAAGATTCTTATATACGATGCGAAAGCATGCGATACACCAGTGGATTACATTTCACGGATTATACGATATTGGATATCTGATATTGGCGTTGGGCGTGGTTAAAAGCTTGCCGGAAACATTGGGCGAATTCGAATGGATCGTGGCGAGGAGAGTGGGGACCGTGAGGGATTTAAAGCATATGGCGCGATTCTGCGAAGGGCTTGAAGGGGGGAATTTAGGACTCGAGAAGTTAGGGCAATTGCTGGACCAAAAACGCTTTGGATTGAAGCATCACGCTGGTTCTGATAGTTTAATGACTGCGCTGCTTCATGAGAAGATGTTGCAACTGTATGATTTCAATGCGGAAATTTGCGATGGGTTTTTGTATGGGCTGTCGAAGAAATTCGAGGAGTTCGTGGGCATGCAATCACATCGCATATATGTTCAAATTAAGTGTGCGGAAGTGAAAGCTATGGTGATTCGTAAGAAGATGTTAAAACTTTTTTATGCGAAAATTTGCGATGAATATGAGCTGTCGAAGAAATTCAAGGAGTTCAAGGTCTTGCAATCACACCTCAGATTTGTTCAACAGGAGTGTGAGATAGGGCAATTTTATTATTACAAGGCCTCCAACATTATGTATCAATGATTTCATCTTTGATATCCATTCTAGGTTTCTTGTTAGCAGTTTCAGTAGTTTACGTAGATTTTGATTTTGATTTTGTAATTTTGTATAAAGTAGTAATAAACTCTGCACCATTTGCAAATTTGGTTTTACTCAAGATACACCTCTAGCATATATTATCTTTTTTTTGTTTTCCTTCGAGGCTTTAAAACGCGTCTAGTAGGGACGGTTTCCATATTTTTACAAAGGTGTTTTGTTCTTCTCCCTTCCAATGTGAGACATCACAATCCATCTCCTTTGGGGCAAGCGTCCTTGCTGGCACTCGTTCCTTTCTTCAATCGATGTGGGACCGCCACCAAATCCACCCCCTTTGTGGCCAGCATTCTTACTGGCACACCGTCTCGTGTCAACCTCGCTTCCGGGAATTGTCGAGGATTATTGGGAGTGGGTCCCACCTTGACTAATTTAGGAAATAATCCAGATTTAATACAATTGTGGAGATATGTGATTTCTCAACATAAGTACCCATAAAAATTACAGATTTAAACATATGAAACTAAGTTGATGTAAGTTTACATCTTTCCCCAATTTTAGTTATCCAACCACTTGTAATTGAGTTGAAATTGCTAAATATTTTTAATGTTTATAATAATTTTAAAATTAGAATAGTTTTGAAGTGTAATCTGATTCAGTTGTGTCGGAATTATTAGACTAAATCATACTATAGAATCAATCCAAAAGGAAGTTCTAATGCCTAAGGAAATCACCACACGAGCTCTAATACTAAATAATAAGGAATCAAACTAACTCTTACACTAAATAATAAGGAATCAAGTATAGTAAGATTCAAATTAACAGATTTGAATCACTCCACAACTAACTAAATAATAAGGAATCACTACAAGTATAGTAAGATTCAAATCATTCCAATCCTGTAAAAGATTATAAATGCAACATAAGTTATATAGAATTGAAGAGAAACTTAGTCATGGGTTAGACAGCACAAAAACTTCTTTTACTGTATTTTTGAAGTCTACTTACAAATACAATATACATTGCTTTATATAACCTCAAAATAATACTATTAAATGTAACTAAACTAAATAAAAAGTCATAAAATATATTAATGAAATCAATAACTCTAAATTATAATCCACCCAAAATTTATAAAAATTAAACTTTATTGTTTTTCAACGTGTCATGAATTGAAATTATCTTCAATATTTTCTTCCCATTAAAATATATGATTGGATACAAATTTTCCAGTTTCCAAAAAATTCAACTCAATTCAAACAACAAATAATAAAAATAAAAAAAATAATAATAATCTAATCTGACCTGACCTGACTTGACCTTTACGATTTAGATTGGATTGCTTGAATTGGTCGAGTTATCAGACTCCTAATCTCGAGTTTTTACTATATTTACTACTTTTAATTATCTTTGTTAGTTTTCTATTAATTAATTTAATTACTAAGTTTTTAACTAATTTTCATGTAATATTTTCAAAACTAAAGATAAGATAAGAGATTAAATTTCAAATTTATGAGTGGAAATAAATATTTATATTTGGTTGTATTTTAACGATAAATATAAATACAGCTTTAATTTATTTATTAAATTTAATAGAAAATAATTCACCTAAAAAAAGCTCCATATTCACATGATAAAAATATTATTCGAAATACCAACGATCCTATATTTTTTTTTCATATAAATTCAAATCTACAGCTTTTATCTTTTTCGCTCTCCGATCAAGATAAGGAAATTTGTAAACAAACATAATTATATTTCTGCTATAAATATTCTTCATTCGTCGCATATCGGAGAAGTTTGATTCGACGAATAACACACGCACAGCAAATTAAAAAACAAAAACAGACAGATTTTCGAACGCAATGGATAGAATTGTTCAAGGTCCGAGAGGAGATAACCCTTTGATTACAGAAGTTTGGGCTTACAATCTCGATGATGAAATCCTTCGGCTCGACCATTGTCTGCTATTGTACCCAGTTATGTCAATCGATACTGAATTTCCTGGGTGTATTAAGAGAACTCCTTGGGGCACGATTGATGAAGAACTCTACGCAGATTTTCGATTCAATGTCAACCAAACCAAAGTGATTCAACTAGGTGTGACAGTTTCTGATGAATCAGGGAACATCGGCGGTACATGGGAGTTTAATTTCTCTGACTTCGATCCTGAAATCGACGCTCATAACCCTGCGTCCATTTGTTTTCTGAAACAGAACGGCTTGGATTTTGGGAAACTGAAAAAAGATGGAATTAAGGTGAGAAAATTTGCAATAAGATTCTTATATACGATGCGAAAGCATGCGATACACCAGTGGATTACATTTCACGGATTATACGATATTGGATATCTGATATTGGCGTTGGGCGTGGTTAAAAGCTTGCCGGAAACATTGGGCGAATTCGAATGGATCGTGGCGAGGAGAGTGGGGACCGTGAGGGATTTAAAGCATATGGCGCGATTCTGCGAAGGGCTTGAAGGGGGGAATTTAGGACTCGAGAAGTTAGGGCAATTGCTGGACCAAAAACGCTTTGGATTGAAGCATCACGCTGGTTCTGATAGTTTAATGACTGCGCTGCTTCATGAGAAGATGTTGCAACTGTATGATTTCAATGCGGAAATTTGCGATGGGTTTTTGTATGGGCTGTCGAAGAAATTCGAGGAGTTCGTGGGCATGCAATCACATCGCATATATGTTCAAATTAAGTGTGCGGAAGTGAAAGCTATGGTGATTCGTAAGAAGATGTTAAAACTTTTTTATGCGAAAATTTGCGATGAATATGAGCTGTCGAAGAAATTCAAGGAGTTCAAGGTCTTGCAATCACACCTCAGATTTGTTCAACAGGAGTGTGAGATAGGGCAATTTTATTATTACAAGGCCTCCAACATTATGTATCAATGATTTCATCTTTGATATCCATTCTAGGTTTCTTGTTAGCAGTTTCAGTAGTGATTTTGATTTTGTAATTTTGTATAAAGTAGTAATAAACTTTGCACCATTTGCAAATTTGGTTTTACTCGAGATACACAGCTACTATATATTGTCCTTTTTTTTATATTTCCACTCAAGGCTTTAAAACGTCGTATAGTATGGGAAAGGTTTCCATATTCTTACAAGGTGTTTCGTTCTTCTCCCAGCCAATGTGGGGCATCACAATCCACACTCCACAACTAAATAATAAGAATGACTATAAGTATGGTAAGATTCAAATTACCTTTTTAAGATTTGAATCACTCCAATCGTGTAAAAGATTATACATGTTATAGAATTGAAAAGAAACTTAGTCATTGGTTAGACATTCCTTTTACTGTATTTTTCAAGTCTACTTACCAATACAATATACATTGCTCTATATAACCTCAAAATAATACTATTAGATGTAACTAAACTAAATAAAAAGTCATAAAATATATTAATGAAATCAATAACTCTAAATTATAATCCACCCAAAATTTATAAAAATTAAATTTTATTGTTCGTGACATGAATTGAAATTATCTTCAACATTTTCTTCCCATTAAAATATATGATTGGATACAAATTTTCTTGACTCTAATACTGTTTGCAATAGCATCACCCTACGGTTAACAAATATTGTCTGTTTTGGCCCATTACTTATCACCGTCAGCCTCACGGTTTTAAAACGCGTCACTAGAAAGAAATTTTCACACTCTTGTAAGGAATGCTTCATTCCCCTCTAACTGACGAAGGATCTCACAATCACATTGAAATGGAAGAGACGAAAATAAGCTAGAGAAGAAAAGGGAAAAGAATCAATATGAGAAAACAAGCTCATGCTCATCCTTAACGGGGACACAAACTTATTACTTTGAGAGAGAAAAATCTACAAAAAAAAAAAAAAAAAAAAAAAAGAACGATGACGAGTGATGCTACAATGATAAAACTCGAGAGCGAGGAGAAGCAATCATTCAAAAATGAGAAATATGTTAATATAAGTTTATGATTTATGCAACTGTGCATAAACGAGATCACGATCGATGATACGACGAAGACTATGTGAGGGAGTAAGATGATACAACTTGTGAAGCACGCACAATCTATAACAAGGGAGGTGGGACGACAAGAGGGAAATACGAAGTCGAGAGATAGAAAAAACCGAAGGCTAGTCGAGTTCGATTCCTGGGGCTACACTGGACGCCACTTAAATAATCATTTTAATTTTATTTTATACTTTTAAACCATGAAATTATAAAAAGAAGAAAGAAAGTAAAATTACAAAATCTGAAATTAATGTTCATATAAGGAAATATTTTCCTTTACTGAAACCCCCAAAGGGTCTTCTTCTATAACAGCAAACCAAGAACAGAGAGATTTTACAGTGATTGAATCAAATGGGTAGAAGAAATAGAGCGCGTCCGAGAAGAAGAACACCTTCGATCCAAGAAGTTTGGGCTTCCAATTTCGATCATGAAATCCTCAGCCTCGAACGCTGCCTTCAAGCTAACCATATCCTATCCATCGACACCGAATTTCCTGGGTGCATAAGGAGCACACTGTTAGAATTGGTCAATCCATTAGAATAGCTTGAAGTTGGTCATGCCATAAGAATAGGCTTACTTCGTTAGTTTCCTATGAAATCGGATCTATTAGTTAATCTTTTGCCAATATAAATAGAATATGTCCTCAATAGTGTGAGGTACAGTTTTGCATAAACTTGATATGGTATCAGAGCTCAAATAAGATCCACGAGATCCATAGCCTCTGCTGTTAAACATGTCAATCCCAATCAACACAATGTCTTCTCCGTCGATCAGTCAGGTGATTAGTGTTAAGCTTACACAAGAAAATTATCTACTGTGGTCTACCCAAATCCTTCCCTACTTGCGTAGCCAAAACCTTGTTGGTTTTGTGGATGGTTCCATGCCTGCACCAAGCCAGACGATCGCCGTTGAACCAAGTGAAGAAACAGGGAATCGCAAAATTATCATCAACCCTGAGTTCACAGTCTGGTACCCCCAGGACCAGCTGGTACTCAGCCTCATCAACTCATCAGTCACTGAGGAGGTTCTCAGCACGATGGTTGGAATCACCACTGCACGAGAAGCCTGGATTACGCTGGAGCGACAATTTGCTTCCACATCTCGAGCAAGAGCAATGCAGATCCGTATGGAACTCTCTACTATCCAGAAAAAGGACATGACAATTGCTGACTACTTTCGTAAAGTAAAACATCTTGGTGATACACTTGCTGCCATTGGCAAGCGAATAGAGGATGAAGAACTCATCGCCTACATGCTGCAAGGACTTGGTCCAGATTATGATCCTCTAGTCACAAGCATTACAACCAGAACAGATGTATACACTGTCAGCGACGTGTATGCTCACATGCTGAGCTATGAGATGCGGCACTTGCGTAAGGGTACATTTGAGCAACTTTCATCTGCTAACAATGTCAATAGGATATCCATTCGTGGAGGTGCCAATGGAGGTCGAGGTAGTCGCGGTCGTAGTCGTCAGTTAAATAGTGGTCATGGACAATCAAGGCGTACTGTGAACAATCCTGGACGTCAACCATCAAAGACACAAAGCAGCTCAGGCATTGTCTGTCAGATTTGTGGTAAGCCCAATCACGATGCTTTGCAATGCTGGCACAGATTCGATCAGGCATATCAAGCCGAAAATAATCTCAAACAAGCAGCTTTGGCAACTAGTGGATACACTAGTGACACAAACTGCTATGTTGACACTGGAGCCACAGATCATATCACCAATGACCTAGAGAGGCTTACCACCAGAGAACGCTACACTGGCACCGACCAAATTCAGGTTGCAAATGGCGCAGGTTTGTCTATCTCTCATATTGGGAATTCATTAATTTCTGGTTCATCTCTTGTTCTGAAACATATCCTATATGCTCCTAAAATCAATAAGCACCTAATTTCAGTACAAAGACTAGCATCTGATAATAATGCTGTTGTAGAATTTCACCCAAACTATTTTTTGGTTAAGAACCGAGTCACGAAGAAACTCCTGCTCCACGGTAGATGTAAGAATGGCCTATACGTTCTACCGCATAATTTCAGTCAAGCCTTGCTGACAGCCAAACTTTCGAAAGAACAATGGCACAGAAGGCTAGGGCACCCTGCATCTCCAATTACCATTAGAATTCTACAAGATAATAATTTAGCTATAGATACTAATATTCCCTCTTCCTCAATTTGTAATGCTTGTCAATTAGGGAAAGCACATCAATTGCCATTTGGTTCTTCTCAGCATGTATCTACAGCACCCCTTCAATTAATTCACACTGATGTATGGGGTCCATCCATTGCGTCAGTAAATAATTCCAAATATTATGTTTCCTTTGTTGATGATTTTAGTCGTTATGTTTGGATTTACTTTCTGAGATGCAAATCTGATGTTGAGTCTGTGTTCCTTCAATTTCAAAAACATGTTGAAACTATGCTAAATACCAAAATTCGCTCCGTCCAATCAGATTGGGGGGGTGAATACCATCGGTTACACAATTATTTCAAATCCACAGGCATTGAACATCATATCTCCTGTCCTCACACACACCAGCAGAATGGGTTAGTCGAAAGAAAACACAGACACATTGTAGAAACTGGCCTTGCTTTACTCGCTCAAGCCAACATGCCTCTATCCTACTGGGATGAAGCTTTCAACACAGCTTGCTTTCTTATAAATAGAATGCCCAGCCGAACCATACAACAAGACACACCACTTCATAAATTGTTTGGTAAAAGTCCAGACTACTCCATGCTTAGGGTGTTTGGCTGTGCTTGCTGGCCTAATTTAAGGCCTTACAACAACAAGAAACTGAGTTTCAGAACTACTAGATGTATATTCTTGGGTTATAGTTCTTCTCATAAGGGATATAAATGCTTAAATAGAAGTACAGGACGTATTTACATCTCTAGAGACGTGGTTTTCGATGAAAATATTTTTCCTTTTGAAGAATCTAAGCCACCAAACAAAACCACAAATCCACATCATCCTGTTCTACTTCCAGCCTTAGCCAAACTTGCTAGTTTTTACACTGAAAATGCTCTTACAGATATTGAACCAGTTGTTAGTAATTCCCATATGAATGATGGTCAAACTGATAATATTGCTAGTGACAACTTGTCTGGTGTCAGCTTATCTTCTGCAGATAATACAAGAAGTTCAGAGGAAATTGCAGAATATGAAGCTGAGAGCAGTTCGATCAATGCTCAAAACCAAACTCATGAACATGTGTCTGATCAACCAACTGAAGCAGCTAGTCAACATCCAATGCGAACAAGGTTGAGAAATAACATTGTACAAGCTAAACAATTCACTGATGGAACTATCAGATATTCAGAAACCTCAAGAAAATTCGCAAGCGCTGTAACTATCACAACTCCGATCATAGAGACTGCTACTGAACCTCGAAACCTGCAGGAAGCCATGCAACATCCAGGATGGAGAGGAGCAATGAATGATGAGCTCTCAGCGCTAAAACGAAATGCCACTTGGGATCTAGTTCCACCCAAACCTGGAATAAATCTCATTGATAGTAAATGGGTGTATAAAGTGAAAAGAAAAGCAGATGGGTCAGTTGAAAGATTAAAAGCAAGATTAGTTGCCAAAGGATTCAAGCAAAGATTTGGTGTTGATTACACTGATACTTTTAGCCCTGTGATCAAACCGTCAACAATCAGGGTCATTCTTTCGCTAGCAGTAACCAAGGGCTGGAATATGAGACAAGTTGATATCCAAAATGCATTTTTGCATGGAATTCTGAAAGAGGAAGTGTACATGCGACAACCACCAGGATTTCAAGACTCAGCCAAACCAAAGAATTACATATGCAAGCTCAAGAAAGCCCTTTATGGCCTGAAACAAGCCCCAAAAGCTTGGCATTCAAGGTTGACTGGAAAGCTTATTGAGTTAGGCTTCAAGGCTTCAGTAGCTGATTCATCTCTTTTTATTCTCAAAAACAGAGAGATAACTATCTATATGCTCATCTATGTTGATGATATAATTATTGTGAGCTCCTCTGATCAAGCAACCGAAAGGTTGATTCAGAAATTGAAAATAGATTTTGCAGTAAAAGATTTGGGTGATCTTGAGTATTTTCTGGGTATTGAAGTCAAGAAAACACGAGATGGTATCATACTGTCACAGAGACGATATGCTTTAGATTTGTTGAAAAGAGTAAACATGGAAAAATGCAAACCTATGTCTACACCAATGGGTTCTGCTGAAAAATTATTCAGAGAACAAGGAATACCCTTATCAGCTGAAGAACAATTCAAATACAGAAGTACAGTGGGAGCACTACAATATTTGACAATGACTAGGCCTGATTTGGCATTTGCTGTCAATAAAGTGTGTCAATATCTTCATACACCTACTGATGCTCATTGGGGTGCTGTGAAGAGAATTCTTCGTTATGTTAAAGGCACACTAGCATTAGGAGTGAAAATTCAGAAATCAACCATGATGTTGTCGGGGTTTTCTGATGCTGATTGGGCTGGTTGTCCCGATGATCGACGTTCAACTAGCGGCTTTGCTGTATTTCTTGGAGCAAATCTAATCTCATGGAGTTCCAGAAAACAGGCTACAGTGTCAAGATCAAGCACCGAAGCAGAATACAAGGCCATTGCGAATCTTACTGCAGAAATGATTTGGATCAAGTCATTACTGAAGGAACTGGGCGTGTATCAATCAAAGGCTCCTCGCCTCTGGTGTGACAACCTCGGAGCTACATATTTAACTTCAAATCCAGTATTTCATGCTAGAACGAAACATATTGAAGTTGATTTTCATTTTGTTCGAGAACAAGTAGCACGTAAAGCAATGGAAGTTCGGTTCATTTCATCAAGTGATCAAGTAGCTGATATCCTGACAAAACCACTGTCTAAAACTCCTTTTACTACACATTGTAACAATCTCAACATGTACAAGACTTGTTGGGATTGAAGGGGACTGTTAGAATTGGTCAATCCATTAGAATAGCTTGAAGTTGGTCATGCCATAAGAATAGGCTTACTTCGTTAGTTTCCTATGAAATCGGATCTATTAGTTAATCTTTTGCCAATATAAATAGAATATGTCCTCAATAGTGTGAGGTACAGTTTTGCATAAACTTGATACACACCATGGGGCTCGATCGATGAACAAGTCTACGGAGATCTCCGATTCAACGTGAACCAAACGAAGTTAATTCAACTGGGTTTAACAGCTTCTGATGAATCTGGGAAAGTCACCGGCTCATGGGAGTTCAACTTCTCCGATTTCGACCATCAAATCGACACTCAAAATCCTTCATCGATTTCGTTTCTGGAACAGAACGGGCTCGATTTTGCGAAGCTCAAGAAACAGGGGATCCCCTTAAGCCTATTCACTCTAAACTTCTCGCGTATCATACGAAGAAGCCGTGTTCGTAAATGGGTCACATTCCATGGATTATACGATATTGGGTATCTTGTGAAGGCGATGGGGGTAGCGGAGGAGTTGCCGGAATCAATGGAGGAATTTGCAGAGATGGTGGCGCGTGGAGTGGGGGTTGTGAGGGATTTGAAGCAGGTGGCTCGGTGGTGCGAAGGGCTGGAACAGGGGAAGGTTGGGCTTGAGAGACTCGGGGAATTGTTGGGCGAGAAGCGGTTTGGGATGAAGCACCATGCTGGTTGGGACAGCTTGTTGACGGCTTTTGTGCATGCGAAGATGGGGCGGTGGTTCCGTTTGGAATCAGGGGTGTATGACGGCCATTTGTATGGGCTTCAGAACAAGCTCGGACATGAAGAGGTGAATTCATGTTTTGGCAGATTTATTGTTCGTTTGTGGGATTATGAATGATTTTTATGAGTTTTGTTTATCATTTTACACAAGTTTTGAGTCGATTTTTCATGTAAGATTTACATCTTTCCCAAATGTTAGTTATCCAAATTGTTTTAAAATTAGAATAGTTTTGAAGTGTAATTTGATTGAGTCGTAGTCGGAATTATTAGATTAAATCATAATATAGAATCAACCCGAAAGGAAGTTTGGATGCGTAACGAAATCAGCACAAGAGCTCTAATACTAAATATCAAACTAACTCTTACCCTACCTAAATAATAAGGAAAGTATAGTAAGATTCAAATTAACAGATTTGAATCACTCCACAACTAAATAATAAGGAATCACTACTATAGTAAGATTCAAATCATTCTGTAAAAGATTATAAATGCAACATAAATTATATAGAATTGAAAAGAAACTTAGTCATTGGTAATAATACTATTAAATGTAACTAAACTAAATAAAAAGTCATAAAATATATTAATGAAATCAATAACTCTAAATTATAATCCACCCAAAATTTATAAAAATTAAACTTTATTGTTCTTCAACGTGTCATGAATTGAAATTATTTTCAACATTTTCTTCCCGTTAAAATATATGGAAATTCAACTCAATTCAAACAACAAATAATAAAAATAAAAATAATAATAATAATCTAATCTGACCTGACCTGACCTTTACGATTTAGATTCGATTGCTTGAATTGGTCGAGTTATCAGACTCCTAATCTCGAGTTTTTACTATATTTACTACTTTTAATTATCTTGGTTAGTTTTCTATTAATTAATTTAATTATTAAGTTTTTAACTAATTTTCATGTAATATTTTCAAAACTAAAGATAAGATAAAAATTAAATTTCAAATTTATGAGTGTAAATAAATATTTATATTTTGTTGTATTTTAACGATAAATATAAATACAGCTTTAATTTATTTATTAAATTTAATCTAAAAGGGAAATGATTGAGCTAAAAAAAACTCATATTCACATGATAAAAATATTATCCGAAATACCAACGATCCTATATTTTTTTTTTGCTATAAATTCAAATCTACAGCTTTTATCTTTTTCGTTCTCCGATCAAGATAAGGAAATTCGTAAACGAACATAATTATATTTCTGCTATAAATATTCTCCATTCGTCGCATATCGGAGAAGTTTGATTAGACGAATAACACACGCACAACAAATTAAAAAACAAAAACAGACAGATTTTCGAACGCAATGGATAGAATTGTTCAAGGTCCGAGAGGAGATAACCCTTTGATTACAGAAGTTTGGGCTTACAATCTCGATGATGAAATCCTTCGGCTCGACCATTGTCTGCTATTGTACCCAGTTATGTCAATCGATACTGAATTTCCTGGGTGTATTAAGAGAACTCCTTGGGGCACGATTGATGAAGAACTCTACGCAGATTTTCGATTCAATGTCAACCAAACCAAAGTGATTCAACTAGGTGTGACAGTTTCTGATGAATCAGGGAACATCGGCGGTACATGGGAGTTTAATTTCTCTGACTTCGATCCTGAAATCGACGCTCATAACCCTGCGTCCATTTGTTTTCTGAAACAGAACGGCTTGGATTTTGGGAAACTGAAAAAAGATGGAATTAAGGTGAGAAAATTTGCAATAAGATTCTTATATACGATGCGAAAGCATGCGATACACCAGTGGATTACATTTCACGGATTATACGATATTGGATATCTGATATTGGCGTTGGGCGTGGTTAAAAGCTTGCCGGAAACATTGGGCGAATTCGAATGGATCGTGGCGAGGAGAGTGGGGACCGTGAGGGATTTAAAGCATATGGCGCGATTCTGCGAAGGGCTTGAAGGGGGGAATTTAGGACTCGAGAAGTTAGGGCAATTGCTGGACCAAAAACGCTTTGGATTGAAGCATCACGCTGGTTCTGATAGTTTAATGACTGTGCTGCTTCATGAGAAGATGTTGCAACTGTATGATTTCAATGCGGAAATTTGCGATGGGTTTTTGTATGGGCTGTCGAAGAAATTCGAGGAGTTCGTGGGCATGCAATCACATCGCATATATGTTCAAATTAAGTGTGCGGAAGTGAAAGCTATGGTGATTCGTAAGAAGATGTTAAAACTTTTTTATGCGAAAATTTGCGATGAATATGAGCTGTCGAAGAAATTCAAGGAGTTCAAGGTCTTGCAATCACACCTCAGATTTGTTCAACACGAGTGTGAGATAGGGCAATTTTATTATTACAAGGCCTCCAACGTTATGTATCAATGATTTCATCTTTGATATCCATTCTAGGTTTCTTGTTAGCAGTTTCAGTAGTTTACGTAGATTTTGATTTTGATTTTGTAATTTTGTATAAAGTAGTAATAAACTCTGCACCATTTGCAAATTTGGTTTTACTCAAGATACACCTCTAGCATATATTATCTTTTTTTTGTTTTCCTTCGAGGCTTTAAAACGCGTCTAGTAGGGACGGTTTCCATATTTTTACAAAGGTGTTTTGTTCTTCTCCCTTCCAATGTGAGACATCACAATCCATCTCCTTTGGGGCAAGCGTCCTTGCTGGCACTCGTTCCTTTCTTCAATCGATGTGGGACCGCCACCAAATCCACCCCCTTTGTGGCCAGCATTCTTACTGGCACACCGTCTCGTGTCAACCTCGCTTCCGGGAATTGTCGAGGATTATTGGGAGTGGGTCCCACCTTGACTAATTTAGGAAATAATCCAGATTTAATACAATTGTGGAGATATGTGATTTCTCAACATAAGTACCCATAAAAATTACAGATTTAAACATATGAAACTAAGTTGATGTAAGTTTACATCTTTCCCCAATTTTAGTTATCCAACCACTTGTAATTGAGTTGAAATTGCTAAATATTTTTAATGTTTATAATAATTTTAAAATTAGAATAGTTTTGAAGTGTAATCTGATTCAGTTGTGTCGGAATTATTAGACTAAATCATACTATAGAATCAATCCAAAAGGAAGTTCTAATGCCTAAGGAAATCACCACACGAGCTCTAATACTAAATAATAAGGAATCAAACTAACTCTTACACTAAATAATAAGGAATCAAGTATAGTAAGATTCAAATTAACAGATTTGAATCACTCCACAACTAACTAAATAATAAGGAATCACTACAAGTATAGTAAGATTCAAATCATTCCAATCCTGTAAAAGATTATAAATGCAACATAAGTTATATAGAATTGAAGAGAAACTTAGTCATGGGTTAGACAGCACAAAAACTTCTTTTACTGTATTTTTGAAGTCTACTTACAAATACAATATACATTGCTTTATATAACCTCAAAATAATACTATTAAATGTAACTAAACTAAATAAAAAGTCATAAAATATATTAATGAAATCAATAACTCTAAATTATAATCCACCCAAAATTTATAAAAATTAAACTTTATTGTTTTTCAACGTGTCATGAATTGAAATTATCTTCAATATTTTCTTCCCATTAAAATATATGATTGGATACAAATTTTCCAGTTTCCAAAAAATTCAACTCAATTCAAACAACAAATAATAAAAATAAAAAAAATAATAATAATCTAATCTGACCTGACCTGACTTGACCTTTACGATTTAGATTGGATTGCTTGAATTGGTCGAGTTATCAGACTCCTAATCTCGAGTTTTTACTATATTTACTACTTTTAATTATCTTTGTTAGTTTTCTATTAATTAATTTAATTACTAAGTTTTTAACTAATTTTCATGTAATATTTTCAAAACTAAAGATAAGATAAGAGATTAAATTTCAAATTTATGAGTGGAAATAAATATTTATATTTGGTTGTATTTTAACGATAAATATAAATACAGCTTTAATTTATTTATTAAATTTAATAGAAAATAATTCACCTAAAAAAAGCTCCATATTCACATGATAAAAATATTATTCGAAATACCAACGATCCTATATTTTTTTTTCATATAAATTCAAATCTACAGCTTTTATCTTTTTCGCTCTCCGATCAAGATAAGGAAATTTGTAAACAAACATAATTATATTTCTGCTATAAATATTCTTCATTCGTCACATATCGGAGAAGTTTGATTCGACGAATAACACACGCACAGCAAATTAAAAAACAAAAACAGACAGATTTTCGAACGCAATGGATAGAATTGTTCAAGGTCCGAGAGGAGATAACCCTTTGATTACAGAAGTTTGGGCTTACAATCTCGATGATGAAATCCTTCGGCTCGACCATTGTCTGCTATTGTACCCAGTTATGTCAATCGATACTGAATTTCCTGGGTGTATTAAGAGAACTCCTTGGGGCACGATTGATGAAGAACTCTACGCAGATTTTCGATTCAATGTCAACCAAACCAAAGTGATTCAACTATGTGTGACAGTTTCTGATGAATCAGGGAACATCGGCGGTACATGGGAGTTTAATTTCTCTGACTTCGATCCTGAAATCGACGCTCATAACCCTGCATCCATTTGTTTTCTGAAACAGAACGGCTTGGATTTTGGGAAACTGAAAAAAGATGGAATTAAGGTGAGAAAATTTGCAATAAGATTCTTATATACGATGCGAAAGCATGCGATACACCAGTGGATTACATTTCACGGATTATACGATATTGGATATCTGATATTGGCGTTGGGCGTGGTTAAAAGCTTGCCGGAAACATTGGGCGAATTCGAATGGATCGTGGCGAGGAGAGTGGGGACCGTGAGGGATTTAAAGCATATGGCGCGATTCTGCGAAGGGCTTGAAGGGGGGAATTTAGGACTCGAGAAATTAGGGCAATTGCTGGACCAAAAACGCTTTGGATTGAAGCATCACGCTGGTTCTGATAGTTTAATGACTGCGCTGCTTCATGAGAAGATGTTGCAACTGTATGATTTCAATGCGGAAATTTGCGATGGGTTTTTGTATGGGCTGTCGAAGAAATTCGAGGAGTTCGTGGGCATGCAATCACATCGCATATATGTTCAAATTAAGTGTGCGGAAGTGAAAGCTATGGTGATTCGTAAGAAGATGTTAAAACTTTTTTATGCGAAAATTTGCGATGAATATGAGCTGTCGAAGAAATTCAAGGAGTTCAAGGTCTTGCAATCACACCTCAGATTTGTTCAACAGGAGTGTGAGATAGGGCAATTTTATTATTACAAGGCCTCCAACATTATGTATCAATGATTTCATCTTTGATATCCATTCTAGGTTTCTTGTTAGCAGTTTCAGTAGTGATTTTGATTTTGTAATTTTGTATAAAGTAGTAATAAACTTTGCACCATTTGCAAATTTGGTTTTACTCGAGATACACAGCTACTATATATTGTCCTTTTTTTTATATTTCCACTCAAGGCTTTAAAACGTCGTATAGTATGGGAAAGGTTTCCATATTCTTACAAGGTGTTTCGTTCTTCTCCCAGCCAATGTGGGGCATCACAATCCACACTCCACAACTAAATAATAAGAATGACTATAAGTATGGTAAGATTCAAATTACCTTTTTAAGATTTGAATCACTCCAATCGTGTAAAAGATTATACATGTTATAGAATTGAAAAGAAACTTAGTCATTGGTTAGACATTCCTTTTACTGTATTTTTCAAGTCTACTTACCAATACAATATACATTGCTCTATATAACCTCAAAATAATACTATTAGATGTAACTAAACTAAATAAAAAGTCATAAAATATATTAATGAAATCAATAACTCTAAATTATAATCCACCCAAAATTTATAAAAATTAAATTTTATTGTTCGTGACATGAATTGAAATTATCTTCAACATTTTCTTCCCATTAAAATATATGATTGGATACAAATTTTCTTGACTCTAATACTGTTTGCAATAGCATCACCCTACGGTTAACAAATATTGTCTGTTTTGGCCCATTACTTATCACCGTCAGCCTCACGGTTTTAAAACGCGTCACTAGAAAGAAATTTTCACACTCTTGTAAGGAATGCTTCATTCCCCTCTAACTGACGAAGGATCTCACAATCACATTGAAATGGAAGAGACGAAAATAAGCTAGAGAAGAAAAGGGAAAAGAATCAATATGAGAAAACAAGCTCATGCTCATCCTTAACGGGGACACAAACTTATTACTTTGAGAGAGAAAAATCTACAAAAAAAAAAAAAAAAAAAAAAAANCAAATTAAAAAACAAAAACAGACAGATTTTCGAACGCAATGGATAGAATTGTTCAAGGTCCGAGAGGAGATAACCCTTTGATTACAGAAGTTTGGGCTTACAATCTCGATGATGAAATCCTTCGGCTCGACCATTGTCTGCTATTGTACCCAGTTATGTCAATCGATACTGAATTTCCTGGGTGTATTAAGAGAACTCCTTGGGGCACGATTGATGAAGAACTCTACGCAGATTTTCGATTCAATGTCAACCAAACCAAAGTGATTCAACTAGGTGTGACAGTTTCTGATGAATCAGGGAACATCGGCGGTACATGGGAGTTTAATTTCTCTGACTTCGATCCTGAAATCGACGCTCATAACCCTGCGTCCATTTGTTTTCTGAAACAGAACGGCTTGGATTTTGGGAAACTGAAAAAAGATGGAATTAAGGTGAGAAAATTTGCAATAAGATTCTTATATACGATGCGAAAGCATGCGATACACCAGTGGATTACATTTCACGGATTATACGATATTGGATATCTGATATTGGCGTTGGGCGTGGTTAAAAGCTTGCCGGAAACATTGGGCGAATTCGAATGGATCGTGGCGAGGAGAGTGGGGACCGTGAGGGATTTAAAGCATATGGCGCGATTCTGCGAAGGGCTTGAAGGGGGGAATTTAGGACTCGAGAAATTAGGGCAATTGCTGGACCAAAAACGCTTTGGATTGAAGCATCACGCTGGTTCTGATAGTTTAATGACTGCGCTGCTTCATGAGAAGATGTTGCAACTGTATGATTTCAATGCGGAAATTTGCGATGGGTTTTTGTATGGGCTGTCGAAGAAATTCGAGGAGTTCGTGGGCATGCAATCACATCGCATATATGTTCAAATTAAGTGTGCGGAAGTGAAAGCTATGGTGATTCGTAAGAAGATGTTAAAACTTTTTTATGCGAAAATTTGCGATGAATATGAGCTGTCGAAGAAATTCAAGGAGTTCAAGGTCTTGCAATCACACCTCAGATTTGTTCAACAGGAGTGTGAGATAGGGCAATTTTATTATTACAAGGCCTCCAACATTATGTATCAATGATTTCATCTTTGATATCCATTCTAGGTTTCTTGTTAGCAGTTTGATTTTGATTTTGTAATTTTGTATAAAGTAGTAATAAACTTTGCACCATTTGCAAATTTAGTTTTACTCGAGATACACAGCTACTATATATTGTCTTTTTTTTTATTTCCACTCAAGGCTTTAAAACGTTCGTATACTATGGGAAAGGTTTCCATATTCTTACAAGGGTGTTTCGTTCTTCTTCCAGCCAATGTGGGGCATCACAATCCACCCTCCTTTGTGGCTAGCGTCATCGATGACACTCGTTAACATAAATATCCATAAATACCCATAAAATTGTTGTCATAAAAATTATACAATCCACCCTCCATGGATTTAATCTTAGACAATATTATACAATTGTGAAGATTTATGATTCCTTAACATAAATACCCATAAAAATTACTGATGAAACATATATAAACCTTTGAAACTAAGTTGAAATAAGTTTAAGAAGATGAAAAAGGAATTTGCTGCAAGTAGCAAATTTTTTAGTTTTTTTTTTTTTTTTTTTTTTTTTTTTT